>NC_139827.1:3435050-3447550 GCF_963691815.1 Echiichthys vipera | reverse complement strand
ATTTTAACAGGGAAACAGGTTAGCAGCACAATTAGCCGCCAGTTTAACATCTGGTGAGCAGATATTTCATCTACTCAGTCTGTTGCGGGAGGTTGAGGGTGAAAAACATGTCGAAAGCAGGTGGCAGAAGGAGAAGACAAATCTGTAAGTGTAAATAAAAGATTGTGTCGTGTCTGCGTTTGATAAATTGTTACGCATATTGTCATGTAGCTCGGTGAGTGTGGGACTGATACCGCCGGAGGCCCTGACAGGCTGTCGTAGTCAGGCTGTGTTTGAGTTATCTGGCTTCACTAAACCCAACAGCGACAATCCGAGATGACTGATATCACACAGATGGCTGTCAGCCGACTCTGGTAGCAGACGCGTCCAAATAAGATCGTCTTCACATGAAAGAGCAGCGTTTCCTTAATGACTGACCAGTCGCATGAAACAGCAACAGATGTGACACATTTAATCTGAAATCATGCAAAACTATGGTTTAGTGTGGGGGAATGTTTATTTTTGCACACATGGAGAACATTAAAGTAATATTACAACATAACAAAACCCACAAAAAGTCATTTATATTGTCTACTTATGTAAATTTGCGGGGCTCTGGAGGACAGGTACCTGTACGCCCCGCCCTACCCGGCCGTGTACAGGTGAGTCACTGGGCATCCTCGGAGCTTTAATGTCCCTTCTGTGGCGTGGGGAGGGGCACGTCGGTGAGGAGCAGGTGTGTCCGGCGTGAGAGAAATGAACAGGCGACAATAAGCAGGTTAACTTATCAAGGTGTAACCAGAGTGGACGGGTGATACTTACGTAAATTTGTATTAACAAACGTGTAGAAGTAAAGATACGGTAGAAAGTAAAGAATCCTGAAGACAGTAATGTTTAAAGGTTGACTATGTAGAATGAGCAGAACACCGCCATCTACTGTCTCAAGATCGTAGTCGCAACAGCAAAAAATAACTCCAGCAGTCGGGTTGCCGGATTGGTCAGACCCGGTCCAGTAGCCTACAGGAGACCGGAGTCTGTTTGAGCCTGTTTGAACCCGTCCCCTCCAGAAAATCACACCATAAAAACAAGGATCAGAGGAGTTTGACTGACAGTTAGCGTTAGCCGTTAGCGTTAGCCGTTAGCGTTAGCCGTTACAGCTAAGTAAACATGAAACATTAGCTTAAAGCTCAAGGAACAGTGTACCCATGTGGGCGTGCGTTTGAATGGCGTTCCTCTCCTTCATCTCAGTCCATGGAGTGAATGCTCGGCCTATATTGACTCTGGTTTTTGCCCGTCTCCGCTCACTCAGCTGCTGGGACAAAGAAGCAGCTGCAGGATCGGCAAACTCCATTTCACCCAGTGCCAGCCTGCAGTAGCTGCACCCAACAACAGACAACCCTGGCAACCAGCAATGCCCGAGAATATCAGCTGCTACAATGGAAACAGAACATGACAGAAAGTCATTGTCAAACTCTTATTTTTATCCTATATGCTATTTTATGTTATACAATGTATCTTGTATCATTGAGTTCACGCTTGTCGTATGAAATGTGATATATAAATAAATTTGACTTGACTTTTTGCCCCATGGTGTTAAATATAGCTTTTAATGAAGTTTCTACATATTCAACCTTTAATCTTTATGAATAACTGTAGTCTATAAACTGTTGTGTTATTTGTCAGCCTTCTCTAACAGGGATCACAGTAGCAATCTGTTCTGGTGAACAGTAAACAGACTTCATGAGTCTTAAAAGCCAGATGTTAGCCTCACTTCTTCTACAGCCATCCAATTGTAATTGCACTCTGGGGAAGCCCGTGTCAGGACCCTCTTGTAAATGAGTAAATGAGTACATCTCGAGGCGCGTGTCTTGCAAATAACAACGGCGCAAACATGGAGAATCTCATCTCTCATCATCTCATCTTCAGCCTCTTATCCGGGGTCGGGTCACGGGGGCAGCAGCTCCAGCGGGGGACCCCAAACTTCCCTTTCCCGGGCCACATTAACCAGCTCTAACTGGGGGATCCCGAGGCGTTCCCAGGCCAGTGTGGAGATATAATCTCTCCACCTGGTCCTGGGTCTTCCCCGAGGCATAGGTTTCTAAATTAAGAATTGTAATTTACAGGATATAAAATGAAATGTCTCGGAAGAAATCAGTGACGGAAATCAGGGGTTTGTGAACGGACGTATGAAGCCGAGAGGGATAAAAACAACCTAAATCCATGAGGTGAGAGTTTTAGGGCGCACTCACACTGTCCTTCCGCACCGGGCCATAACAGGTTCATCGGGTAAAGCCTAGTGCGTTTGACCAGTGTGAGTGCAACCACTCCACGCATAACTGCGGCACGCTGGCCGTCCACGGCCCGTCTGAGAGAGGTGGGCTTTTGTAGAGCGCGTTTGCACATGAACGAGCACGAGGCCTACGGCGGTTCTGACATCACTTTATGTGCGCCTGTTGGGACATAGAAAAAAGAAGGAGGGACCATGCGCGGACATTTAACAATAACAACAATGGCGGCGAAAGGTTGACGTTGGTGTGATGTGGAGGTGGAGTGTTTACTGCAGATTTGGTCGATGAAAAGATTCAAAAACAGTCGACAAGACGCACAAAAACTCTGAGGTCTACGGAAAGATCTGGAAACAAAGCGACGCATTGCGATGACGTCATCAATGAGTGTGACGTGTTACGGCGTGATGACGTATGGACAGGCAAGAAGCATTTGTGCGAGGCCCAGGTAGTGTGAGTACAAACGGGCCTGGGGCGCGGGGGGAGAGGGAGGGGGGATAAGGACCCTAAAGCACGGGGCGCGGTGCTGAAGGACAGTGTGAGCGCGCCCTTACACTGCTCGGGGCTCTGGCACCAGTTCCACTGCTCACCACCGATAACAAGTAAGGCTCAGACCTTTAAGCCGGCCTGATGGTAATCACAATAACACAACAAACGCACCCGTTAAATATTTATACATTCACAGTATGATTATCAACCTGTGGTCAATGCAAAGCACCGTTATGAATATTGATGCATGGAAGAGGTGCCTGCGGGTGAGGTGGAGGTTAGGAAGCAAATCGTTTCAGTGGCCACAAAAGAAAATGTCGTGTGAGTTCAATATATCAATATGTCGATGCTGCGGTTTTTGCAGTGAGTTCATTTAACGGGACAGTCACAGATTTTTCTATTTTTAAACAAGCGCCAGATCTAAAGATGGAGGCAAGACATACAAAGAATCACATCCCACCATCGTAGTGTGTGCTACTAGTGAAACCTCCAACAACAGGAGAAACGTGTGTGCGTGTGTGCATGTGCGTCTGTCTGTGTGCGTGTGCTTGATTAAGCCCACGCTCTGTTCACCTGATAGCACAGTCTCACTAAAGTATCATTTGGTGATTTGTGCAGATATTAACACTCTGTTCCACTATTACTTTATGCTTATGTTTTATTTTCTACAAACGATGATAATTTCATCAGTTACCGTAGAGCATGGGTGTCAAAGTCAAGGCCCGCGGGCCAGATCCTGCCCGTGAATGAATGATCTTGGCCCCCGGGATGATGGTAGATTAGTATTAGAACCGTCCCGCACGCCACAGCCGCCTGCTGTCACTTTATATCACCACTACATCACTTTATTTAGTGGTACTGTAACTTACTGCTGCTACACTTCACTGTAACTTAGTTCTGTAGGAAATGCTGCTACACTTTTAACACTGTCATCACTTATCGCTCCTTCTCACTTATCTAGTTTGTACTTATTTTATTTAATCTGCTGCTAAACTGCACGCTGCGTATTGTTGTATATTGTATGAACCTACGTTTAACCACAACGTCTGTTGCACTCTGTCACACTTAGTTCATTGTTTGATTTATTTTACGTTAGCTTTACTTTGATTTGATTTATGTTTATGCTTATTGTCACTCTGATCCTTTCCCATCTTTGTGTTGAAACTTTTGCACAATCATTTCCCTCGGGATAAATAAAGCTTCTTGAATCTTGGTGTTTTTCACGCACCAAAACTACATTAGCCTGTGAACTCACTGCAGCCCCGCAAGTGGGCCGCCTCGGCTTCATTATTCCTCAGCATACAGGGCAGATGTCAACTTTCCCCCTCCCCAATAACGGCTAAAGGGAAGGTGGACGACGAGAAGAGGGTGTTTCAAGCACATGTTCACACAGCTGTGCGTCTTTATCTTGATATTAAGGAACATGTTTTATGTCTGAAGGACATTTTTGGCTGTTTGCCTGTTGAAAATGTTTTGCTTGAAATAACTAAAGTCATGAGGAAATCTTGCTTTATTCATTTAATGTACAGGACAAGTTTGTTTTTGTCTGTGAGCCTGTTGGAAAATCACTGACAGAGCCGTACAAAAATATTGGATTATTCATTTAATTATTAAATAAAATACGGTGCACTGTGTTAGGTCTTGGTTCAATAGGTTATATGCATCATTTTAATATGTTTTAATAAACACTGAACCAGTCCGGCCCTCGGCTTGGAGCAAATTAGTTTTTTTGGCCCTCTGATGTGTTTGACTTTTACATCCCTGCCGTAGGACACCCATCTCCTCAGGTGGTGGATGATTTGATGAGGAGAAAACGCTGATTAAATTGTGCAGAGTTTGGTCGGAGATTTGAGTTTTCCAAGCTTCTCAGTGGAATAGTTACGGCTCACTACAAGCGCAAGTAACACTGCTGGTTTGAACGCCTACGATAAAGTGGTTCTCTGAGTAACGTGTTGTGAGAGATGTAATATTATCACTAATGATTCCTCTCTCATTAAATTCTACAGTCTGGTTTTATGTCAGCACCTCACCATCTGCGTCGCCAACGGCCCTCGTCTCCAATCCCCCCCCCCCCCGGTTTACTGACAGTTGCACAAAGTTTCCCTTCAAGTTTATTTTTGGAGATCGTAACTTTTGCGTGGGAAGTGTCGTGCGCCTCTTCCGTGCCCAGTTTCCTTCACATGCGACGGTTCTTAATGAGACACCTGGTACTTTTGATAAAAGTGAGTGTGGCATGTAACCGGGGAAAAGGTCGCTGGACTACAGATGTCAACATTATCCCCACAGTGTCAGAGGCGTGAGAATGTTGGCTCGAGACTGAGTCAGGAAACGTTGTTTTGTTGTGCGGAGACCCGCTAGTGTTCGTTTTGACCTTTAGGTGAGAGATGCAGACATTTACTGTGTATAAGTGCAGGGCGGTCAGTGCAGCATGAAGGAAAGTGCAGAAACTGACCAGAGACGTGAAATAACTTCTGCAAACGAGACTGAATACCGTCACATCGGTGAGCTCATTGTCTTTGTCTTTAACAACACTGTAAGCTTTTCAACATTGGTTCTTTAGCATTCTCAGCAGGCTCAGTGCCCCTGGACTTGAGCGGACTTATCCTGGTTGTGGTAATTCTGTATTTTTGTCTCGACTCAGAGAAACGGTATGTTTCAGTAATGGATAAGATGGATTTGTTCTACTCAGCCGTTTTTAATGGTTAGACATCCGTCCTTCCGAGGGGATTAAAAATAAACCGTGTTTTGTATTCATCTGTGTCTCTGGAATATCAGACTGCAACTACCGACCTCTTTAGGAAACATGCTTAAGCTGGAACAGAACTACTGACAGAAACAAAATTGCATCCCACTTTGTAGACTTGCACGTGTCTGCTTGATTAAAACGTTACCTGTTTTCAGGCTCTTTTTGTCGAGCGCAACTTTTTGCCTGGCTCATGTTTGTCTCTGGCTCAGACTTCACAATATCAGCCCAACGAGACGGATAAAAAGAACAACCGCTGCAGCATCTGGAACACGCCAGGACTCATAAAAAGACACGTTTTTAAGCCGTGAACATGGCAAAGTGAACCTGTAATCATTGTACATCCCTCATGCATGTATTCTGCACACCCACACGCTCACACACAACTGGGAATAACCAAGATAAGAGGGATGAAGAGTGGTTCCTGTTTCAGTCATAAAACTGTTTACATGTGTCAAAGTGATCCAGTAAAGAGCGTGTGTGTGTGTGTGTGTGTGTGTGGGTGGCTGCAGGTTTTCATTCCAACCAAGCAAGAACACACCTGACTCGACTTACTCAATCACCTGAACTGTCTTCACACAGTTGATTTGTTGGACCAGGTGTGTTTTTGATTGGTTGGAATGAAAACCTGCAGCCACACACACACACACACACACACACACGGCCCTTTACTGGATCACTTTGACACCCCTGACTTACGCTGTCGGTGCTGTAAGGTGGAACAGAGAGGTCAGCCCCTGGTACCTCCTACCTGATCACCTATGTACAGTATATCATGAAAGTCATCGAAAGTGGCACGCTATGACCGGTCAGGGTCCAACAAGTAGTCTTCCATGTCTCTCTGCCAAATCTCTGCACTCATTTAAGGCTTCATGATTGCCAAATCTAAAACCAAAGGTAAAAAGACGTTTATAGTCTGATCCCAGGATAAGGCTGCATAACCTGATACGCTCCACCTAAAGACTCTTCTCTGCCTCTCCTCTCCTTTTGTGCTCAACTCCGGGTGTGGGATCTTTGTTTATACAGTACTGATGGAAATTGTATTCTTTTTTTTCAATGGGAACATAAGATGAAACCTCTGAGACAGAAAAGTCAGGTGCAAAATCCCAAAGAAGTTTCTGCAAACAGACTGCACACAAGAACGTTTTTCATAAATCGTAGCTGCTACTGCCACTACTTACCATTGATCAAATAGAGGTTACATTATATTACATTTAATTTAGCTGATGCTTCTGTCCAAAGCCACTTCCAATAAGTGCATTCAACAATTAGGGTTCAGACCAGAAGAGCAAGTTATTATGTGAGTAAACCTGCAGATGTTAGCTCACAAAGAGTCACTGAGCAGGAGAAAGTAACTTTTACCAGGTGAGATTACCACAAAGTGTCGCCGCTACTCATCATTGATCGTGTTTGCCACCATAATTGTTATCATTTACATAATCTATAACTTTAGCTGTGCTTGTTTCTACTATTCTGCTGTATTAAGAAGTCATATTCACATTACTATAGATATTATTATAGTTACTGGAAGTGTGTCTCTCTGTCTTTGTGTCTGTCTTTGTCTCTCTCTCTCTCTCCTTCTCTTCCTCTCTCCGGTGCAGACAGATGTGCGTCCTCCACAGAGCTGGGTCTGTCTGACGTTCCTGTCTGTTATAGTGAAGGTTTTCAACGCCACCGTACTCTACGGGGGAATTGTTGGGTCTCTGTAAATCATAAATAAGTCATAGAGTGTGGTCTTTACCCACTCTGTAAAGTGTCCTGAGATAACTTTGGTTATGATTTGGCACTGTAAATAAAATTGAATTGAATTGAATAAATGTATCCTTACGCGGATGACACTCTTATCTATATACGTTTCAGGATTCTGCATCCACCAAAAACATCAAAATAAAGCACAAATGCAGTATGTTGTCCATCAAACTAATTAGATACACATATACTGTAGGGAATACTGAACCTAATAGGAGGGAAAAGGACATTCACTCATCTGAAGTTATCATGACCACTAACGCATGATTCATAATCTAAAGATAAATAAATACATCATGAACTCCAATGAATAAATGGTCATGTCAATGTTGTTTTAATGGGAATACTGAACGTTTAAAAGCATCTCTCATTGTCAGTTTTTGGACCTGGAGAGAGTTCACTCATACACGTACCTGCCATCAAATTAGCTAGAAATGAATTAAATGGACTCAAGCCTTTCCGACTACAATGTTTCATTTCAACTCCGATGATCTAATCTGAATTTCGCAGCGTCACAACGTCACATCTGCCATTTTCTTGCCTGGTTGTGTCGTGCTGAGTTTGTCCACCTCCTGCGTGTTACTATCTGCTTGCTGGGAAAGGATGAGAGACTGGAAACAGCCTCGGTGAAAAGATATGTGGAAAGAGGGAGAAGCAGATAAAAGTTGACAGGGATAGAGGCAAGAAAGGGGGGATGAGTGGATGAAAGAGAGAGAAGTCCAGTAAATTGGAGAGGAAGATCAGCCATCCAGATCTAATAGGGACTGCCGGTCTCTGGGCTCACCAGGCGCCGTCTATCAGCCGCAACATAACAAACACTGGATTATTGGTGTGCATGGATGTGTGTAGACGTGTGTGTGTGTGTGTGTGTGTGTGTGTGTGTGTGTGTGTGTGTGTGTATGTGTGTGAATATCTGTTGGTGCTGGGTAAAATCACTGTCTGCCAGGTCTGCTGACCCTCATGCCTGCAGAGTATGTGGCAGACGGAGAGATGGAGAAACTTTGACTTTTGACGATGTGTCTTCTTTAACAAGGTTCTGTATCTCACAACAAAACAACAGAAAAAGTGATGCAAACTCCGTAGCCTCCCACTATCACACACTCACGCCAATACACAGGGTGATAACATGAGTGGGTACTGTACTCTAATGGAATCCATACAGCTTGTAACCCAAAGTATCACAGCTGACATTTAAATACAAATTGCAATATATTGGATAGTACTACCCCAGGCACGCATGAATATAGCAACATGAGGGAAACAGTCATGTATCATAAAGGCCAGGTCACATGGCTGGATTGTTATACATTGCTGATCAATTTAGAAAATGCCTCACAGCAAAATCAAAAGTGTGATTTCCAGTGTTGGTGTTGTGTGTTCAAAATACAGTGTCAACTCAACACTTGTTCAGTCTAAGGGCGCACTCACACTGTCCTTCCGCACCGCGACCCGGGCTTTAGGGTACTTGTCCCCCCTCCCTCTCCCCCCGCGCCCCAGCCCCGTTTGTACCCGCACTGCTAGGGCCGGCCAATGCTTCTTGCTGTCCATACACCATCACGTTGTAACACGTCACACGCATTGATGACGTCATGGCGATGCGTGGCTTTGTTTCCAGATCTTTCCGTTGACCTCAGAGTTTTTGTGCGTCTTGTCGACTGTTTTTGAATCTTTTCATCGACCAAATCTGCAGTAAACACTCCACCTCCGCATCACACCAACGTGAACCTTTCACCGCCATTGTTGTTGTTGTTAAATGTCCGCGCATGGTCCGTCCTTCTATCTTCTATGTCCGAACAGGCGGACATAACGCTACTGCCGTAGGGCTCGTGCTCGTGCTCGTACACGTTCGCACGCTCATGCTCGTACATGTGCAAACGGCTCCGCTAAAGACCACCTCTTTCAAGCGGGCCGTGGGCGGAACGGATTAGCATGGTTGTTGTATGCTATGGTGCATTAATGTTCCTTTTGCACAAGAGTGTCGATGAATATTCATAATTTGCTTAACGTAAGTATACACGTTTGGATAACAGTAAGACTTCCAGGTTGAGTTCTATACAACACTCTTCACAGTGTCAATGTAATTAGAGCCTTTTTCCTTATTCAACTTTTGACACTCCACACACTAGTGTTGGGCAAATTCAACACTGATGTGTGTTCAATTTTAACTATTGAGATTGTTGTTCAAACTCTGTCACAGTGTTAATTGTTTAACACGTCCAAAAGTGTTGTTTTAACTTGATTTAGAGTGGAGCGATAAAGACACTTTGAAAGTGTTGAATTTAACTCCCAGGGAGTTGAAATAACACTTCCGAGTTTGCTGTGCACCGTAAATATTCAAATGTAAGGATGCATTAAGCCGCATGGGTGTCAAAGTGATCCAGTAAAGGGCCATGTGTGTGTGTGTGTGTGTGTGTGTGTGTGTGTGTGTGGCTGCAGGTTTTCATTCCAACCAATCAAAAACACACCTGGTCCAACAAATCAACTGTGTGAAGACAGTTCAGGTGATGGAGTAAGTCGAGTCAGGTGTGTTCTTGCTTGGTTGGAATGAAAACCTGCAGCCACACGGCCCTTGACTGGATCACTTTGACACCCCTGAATTAAGGAGTAAGAGAGAATGGAGAAACAATTCTCTGCCGTGTCTCTGAGTGAAACACTGCTATCATTTTATGTTTTTGATTATGAGTTAATTAATCCATAGAAGGCAATACAAGGACTGCAGTTTCATGATAAAACTCACAAAGAGAGAGAAGGAACAGATTTGGCCCCAATGTAGTAACATGCCACTCACGTAAAGACACCTTTAAAGGAGAGGGCCATATCAGTTATTTCTGCAATGTGATGTTGATTTTGACCTTGTCATGGGATGTGTAGATGGTCTCGTCTCATCTCATCTTCAGCCTCTTATCCGGGGTCGGGTCTCGGGGGCAGCAGCTTTAGCAGGGGACCCCAAACTCCCCTTTCCCAGGCCACATCACACCAGTTAGAGCTGGTTTATAGATGTGTAGATGGTAACACAAGTATAAAATAACAGCCTTATTCTTCACTCTTTGTTGCCAGGTGATTCAGTTAACATCGTTCTCTTTCATACTTTACTTCCTCTTCCCCCTTGGTCTTTGTAAGAGTTCATGCAGGAGAAGTTTTAATGCTAGGATTCAGTAATCTGCTGTTTTTGCTGCCTGCACCTCAACAATGACTGCAATTTCCTGATGTCAGAGCAGCCCTCTGAGACCCAAGATGTGGTCTCAACAGCCTTGTAGCCTGAAGCAATCTTTAGAGAAACAGAAACCATCCACTCAGCACAAGGTCGACAAAAGACCCAAAACCTTTACCACCATTTAACTGCTGGTTGGAAAAGGGCCTTAAATTGTAACAGGAGCCCACACAGTGTTTGTGTGAAGGAGGGGAAAAAGCAAGAATGATGAGGGACAGAAATAAACTCTTCCCTAAGGGCGCACTCACACTGTCCTTCCGCACCGGGCCAAAACAGGTTTTTCGGGTAAAGCCTAGTGCGTTTGACCAGTGTGAGTGCACCCGCTCCGCGTCTAACTGCGGCCAGCTGGCCGTCCACGGGCCCGTCTGAGAGAATTGGGCTTTTGTAGAGCGCGTTTGCACGGGTACGAGCACGAGGCCTACGGCGGCTCCAACGTAATTTCCTGTGCGCCTGTTGGGACATAGAAAAAAGAAGGAGGGACCATGCGCGGACATTTAAAACAATGGCGGTGAAAGGTTCACGTTGGTGTGATGCGGAGGTGGAGTGTTTACTGCAGATTTGGTCGATGAAAAGATTCAAAAACAGTCGACAAGACGCACTAAAACTCCGAGGTCTATGGAAAGATCTGGAAACAAAGCAACGCATCGCCATGACGTCATCAATGCGTGTGACGTGTTACGGCGTGATGACGTATAGGCAGAAAGAAGCATTCTCCGAGGCCCAGGTAGTGTGAGTACAAACGGGCCTGGAGGGGGGGACAAGGACCCTAAAGCCCGGGGCGCGGTGCGGACGGACAGTGTGAGTGCGCCCTTAGAGAACACATCAGAAAAAGGAAAACACCCAAACATGCCTTTTTGATAGCCCATCACTAACTCTTCATGGTCTTCTTCCATTTCTTTCCCTCTTCTTCCTCCTTCTGTCTGTCAGATTTCATCAGCTGGCCCTTCCCGAGGCCGGGCTCTTGCTTCCAGATTACACTACTCCCCAAAGGCCAGGCTCTCCTCTATCATCTTCCTCTGTTTATCCCCCGCTCCTGTCTGTCTCCTGCTCTCGTGGGGACCAAAGTCTTCCCTTCGTCCTGTCATCTCAGGCCCCCATCTCCTCCTCTTTCTATCCCTCCTTCCTGCCTCCAAAGACCCGACCCATGCCTCAGCCCTATGTTGGTCCTCCTCCCAAAAAGTAGAACGTTCAAAGAAAACTTTCCCCGATAGAAACTGAGTCATTGCAGCAGCAGAACACACCAAGAAGCAGCCGAGTGCGGCCGGCTCAAAGTTGGCCGTAGTTTCACTTTAAGCGGCGAAGTGAGGTCAGATAATACTCAGAGCCGATCCGTAACAATCATTCCTGAGACCTGATCAAACACTGTACTGTAACACAGGAGACCGGTGTTCATTTCCTGTTTCCAACGTACCTTCAGTGTCATTTCTCTGTTATCTTAAACATGACCACGATTGTTCTCCACCTTAACCACGTGAGTATCACTGTAACCAACACGACAAAGCTCCCTTAGCCTTAACAAAGTACTTATTTTAACCCAATCTATGAACTTTCTCTTCATGTAACTGAGTGGCTTCTGTGCCTAAACCTAATCAAACCTTAACCATGGTGTTGCACAGGCAAATCATATCATCCTGCCAACACTGGCACCAGATCAGAAAACTCTTTTATGCGTCGGCCTGGGGGGAAATGGACAAACAGTGTAATAAAATCTGCACTTTTGACAGTTTCATTCCAACTTGGTT
This sequence comes from Echiichthys vipera, assembly GCF_963691815.1. Classification (NCBI taxonomy): domain Eukaryota; kingdom Metazoa; phylum Chordata; class Actinopteri; order Perciformes; family Trachinidae; genus Echiichthys; species Echiichthys vipera. The sequence goes on along the minus strand of NC_139827.1, from coordinate 3,435,352 downwards.
CGTCGACCAATCATCTGAGGCGACTGTGGGTCGTCCTCCTCTCGAGAGATTTCGATCCCCACCTCCCCTGGTCCACATTTCGAAGTGTCCTTGGGCAAGACACTGAACCCCGAATTGCTCCGCGTGCTGTGCGTGGGTAAATGTAAATGTGATGTGAATGGTCACATTAGATGGTCTGTAGATGTCCACTGCCATCAGTGTGAATGTCTGTGTGAACGGGTGAATGTGACAAACACTGTGAAAGCACCTTAAGTAGTCAGAAGACTAGAAAGGTGCTATATAAGTACAAGTCCATTTACCAT
>NC_139827.1:3350050-3430050 GCF_963691815.1 Echiichthys vipera | reverse complement strand
TCATCACGCCGTAACACGTCACACGCATTGATGACGTCATGGCGATGCGTCGCTTTTTTTACAAATCTTTCCGTAGACCTCAGAGTTTTTGTGCGTCTTGTCGACTGTTTTTGAATCTTTTCATCGACCAAATCTGCAGTAAACACTCCACCTCCGCATCACACCAACGTGAAACTTTCACCGCCATTGTTTTAAATGTCCGCGCATGGTCCCTCCTTCTTTTTTCTATGTCCCAACAGGCGCACAGAAATTACGTCAGTACCGTCGTAGGCCTCTTGCTCGTGCTCATACACGTGCGCACGCTCGTGCTCGTACATGTGCAAACACGCTCTACAAAAGCCCACTTCTCTCAGACGGGCTGTGGACGGCCAGCTGGTCGCAGTTATGCGCGGAGCGGTTGCACTCAAACTGGTCAAACGCACTAGGCTTTAACCGAAAAACCTGTTTTGGCCCGGTGCGGAAGGACAGTGTGAGTGCGCCCTTAGCCTCTGTGTATGGGGCTGAGCTACTGGACGCCCCCCCTCATGCATAACTTTAAGCCTTAATACGATTTAAGGCCCGAAAACCAATAAATTTAAACCAAGCAATCTAAATAGATGTGACTTACAAAATGTACTGTAACCCCAATTAATGTGTCACCTCCTACTAGCAGCCGCTGCAACAGCCTACAGTTCATCAGCCTGCATAGAAGCAGGGCCATTTCAGACTCACCTCGGACCAAATGAAATTCCTACGGTGCCTTAGAGGCGTAATAAGCAAAACAAACTTACACTGTAGAAAAAGGCAGAGAAGAAAGTATAGGAAGGGAATTCTGGACCATAAGCAAATAATGAAATATGAGGGAAGCAGTAACACAGAGGCAGCAGGCAAATGGAAAAATAAGGAACTTAAGTAATGAGGGAATATGGCCAGAAGCAGGAAATAGACCCAGAGTGTTTGACGAAGAGGAAAAAGAAAGGTTTAGACATACTGAGACCTGGATAATTAGCCTGGGAGGCACAAGAGTCTTCCTTTAAATCACCATACTATGTCTTATTAGCTTAATATGGCTCCCTTTAGATCTCCACAGCACAGACGCGCATCTCATATCCTACCGCTCACATGCAAAGTAGGTGAAGGTTTTGCCTTCACTCTGGAGTCAGTGGACCGATGAATCCCCAGGTCCCTGTTTAAACCATTAAGTTAGCCTGGTTACGGACGTTTCAGCCACAACACAAGTTACATTTCGTCACAGGATTCAAAAGTGTAATGTAATCGATGGTTTTGGTGCTACACTCACCCGTAGCCACTGTTCTGTTCAGGTAATCCCCCTGGCCATGCATTTTTTGATGTGTTGCTGCCTAAATGTATGTGCCAGATGCTGATGCTATTAACCCTATTCAGTGCAAATGAATTCATGTAGTTAAATGTGTCACATTATGTTTTTCACAGCGATAATTATGGTGGTCAGACCGACAACGTTCTGGTTTGCAGGTGAGGATGTATATAAGGGGGCGGCTGTGGCTCAGTGACAGAGTGGGTCGTCCTCCATACGAGAGATTGGCAATTCGATCCCCACCTCCACATGTCGAAGTGTCATTGGGCAAGACACTGAACCCCGAATTGCTCCCCGTGCTGCGCTTGGCTGTGTAAATGTGGTGTGAATGGTTAGATTAGATGGTTTGTAGATGTCCACCGCCATCTGTGTGAATGTCAGTGTGAACGGGTGAAAGCCCCTTGAGTCGTTAGAAGACTAGAAAGGTGCTTTATAAGTACATGTCCATTTACCATTTACCATCTGAATCTGAAATAATCTCATCTCATCTCATCTTCAGCCTCTTATCCGGGGTCGGGTCACAGGGGCAGCAGCTTTAGCAGGGGACCCCAAACTTCCCTTTCCCGGGCCACATTAACCAGCTCTATATAAGTAAAAGTCCATCTCGCCATCTCACAATGTATTAGGATTTAATATTTTGTATTTAGAATGGAGGATCGGAGATCTGCCGAAAGCCGCTGGATATCTGCGGGATGCCGTGTTTCCAAACGCTGGCCAAACACGTCGTCTGAAAATCAAACGTTTATCTCGAAACGCATCATCCAGTGAATTCCTCCAATGCGCTGTTGTCATGTCCTTTCCGCTGGTCAAACACTGTTCATCTCCACAGTGCCCACATTGTCACCACACAGACCTGGATTTAAATGGGTAAAGTCGAACTAAAGCTGCAGTCGGCAAGTCTGGCAGATCGAGTTGACTCAGTCAAATTTCGAATGTTTACAACTCTCACGCCCCTCCCCCTCTACCACCGAGCTCCTCAGCTCCCTCCCATCAAGGGCTCGTCATTGCGCGTACACCAGATTCCTGTGAACGCGCCCATCTCTTCTCTCATTGATAAACAGCATGGGGTACACGCTACACGGAGGTAGGCTGGCTAACTTACTCATCGATAGCAGCTGCTAATGTTATTTAGCATATGCTAGCTTGAGGCATGTGCCTGTGATATTGTAACATGCGTGAGGGGGAGATCTGTGGCGTGTGCACGAACTGTGCCTGACAGTCAGCTCTCACACATCCCTGCGCTGAGTGGACAGGATGATACAGGTGCGGTGGATGATCTAGGTGCACGTAGAGACACGTTTTTCTTTTTTTTTAACCAGATGATTACGTTTACGGAGCATAGTGTCAGTTTAGTGAATATTATCAAAATAATGTCTCGGACTGCAAATTTAAATTACTATAGAAACAATTTCATGCCAACAATGTGAGAAAATATAAGTTATAAAGCTTCAGAGAATACTTTTTTCCCCAGCTTCTCGAGCGTACCAAATTCAATTATTTATAACAAACAGGCAGTGCTCCCTAATGAGTGTGCTTTCAAATTACATCCCTGGATGTGCCTAGAATAACCTTTTTTAAGAGAATCCATTTGATGGTAGAAGGCGCATGTGGCGTTCTGGGGGTAACCACAAAGGAAAGTTGCCATTTCAAATCCCAAACAAGATAGGAGCCAATTATAAAGTGGAGTTAATGAGACACATTCTGTTCTCCTTCAGCTGCTAATTGTCCCAGCTGAGCCTCTTTTTTTTTTTTTTATCCAACAGTCCAACGAAGAAGACAGGAGTTGTACGTTCAGGCTCCCAGCTGGGAGTAAGGGTAGGGCTATGATTTAGACGAGGGGGGTTTTGCTGAGCTCCTCAAGATAAATGGGGGGATATATGATTTTTCCCTTTTCTTCTTATGACACTTAAACTGTCACGTTGGTTTTAAATTACACTTAAATCCATTGAAACCTGTCAGAAAGCCATCGTGGTCCAAACGCATTACCCTCGCATGGTTAATCACTTCACTGAAACCTCTGGATCCCATTTAGTTAAGAGGAGGCAGACTTCCATAAGCCCGTAGAGTGACAAAGATTGCCTTTGATGTGACCGTGCCTAAATGAAAAGATGCACCGACGACCCACGGACAGACTTAACAAGCAGCAGGAGAAATCCAAGACCCATTAGCAATAAAAGGCAACACCGCCGGGCCACGGACACCATGTAAATACATTCAGATATCTTTGCACAAATGACCCAGAACATCTCAAACAGCGAGTAGGTAGGTCGCTGAAGCTGTAAAAACACTTTAACCACGGTGGGTAATCAAGGCAGCACATAAGTGAGTTATTACTTTTAATATTAAAAATCTTACTACAGGCAGAAACATTCATTCCAATAAGACCCGAGCAGTTTGTGTTGATGTAATTAGGATCCCCGTCCCGACCCATGGGGTAATCTCTTCTGGTGTGTAGCCTTGCTGCGCACTATCTAGGTATGAGATGCATGCTAAGAATTAAATTAGTTACTCTCCCCTTCATTTACTGTCACGTAATTTAATAAAGACATAGCCCTTATTATATCACCAAAGGTACACTTACTCCTCCACAGAGCAGTAAGGTCTGTCTCACTGCAGTCCTGCACATCACTTCATATGAGGTCAGACTCGCTGGTAACATGTCTGTGTCGGAGGCTTGTCCACATTGACAAGTATTCTGATAAGCTTGTCATGAACGGTCCAGAGATAACACACAAAAACGGTTGGACCCAATGCAGACACGGACACGGAGTAAAAGTACAAACAAATATTTAATAAACTACAAACAAAACGCAAACACTACAGAGTAAACAGGAAATACAAATGACGAGACGGTCAAGGGAAAATCAGGAACGAGGAGACGACGGAAGATCAGGGAGACGGACGAGGAAACAGGAACACGGGAAACTACGGAGAAACAGAAAACAAACAGGATTAGAGAATACTTAGCGACGGGGAGTGTGATAACTGCATGCCTGTCCGCTCAGGGTATAAGTAGTAGACCAGGTGATCAGCGTAACAGGCTGCAGCTTGGGGGGAACGCCTACCGGACCTAGATGACAGGAAACAAGAGGAATGCAGGGAAACACAGACAGAGGAAGACAAACTCACACAAAAGGAAGAGAGGAGGATACTGACAGAGCCGAGTCTTGACAAAGCTAGTCTTTATATACAGTGCAGCCTATGGGTTGCTGCTCCAGGGATCAAATTATTGATCACTGTCTTCCACCTGTTAATTTGCATAAGCTTTCCTTTACGCACAGGCTATGCTAACGAGCACTTGAACAGTAACCGTGCCGTTCGCCAGGTAATCAACTGAAATGACACAAAATAAACAAAACCACAATATTAATGACGCAGAGATATTATCCACTGTATAATCCGCATACACAAACATGCGTATAATATTCAACATAAGGTGTAATCAACTTACATCTCTTAACTCGGCTTCACCAGTCAAAACAACAGCATGAATACACAAAGAATATGGGTCCGCCCCACATAACCTAAAGTGGGGGATTGCTACCACAAGAGGTCGCTATGACGTTACAACAAATGTGGGATAACTCCACACATGGATTAGATATACTTAACGGCGGGGAGCGTGATAACCACGAGTAAGGAATGCAAAACCGGGAGGAATAGTTTTACCAATGAAGGAATACAACGGTCCGGCGCTGCATGCCAGTCCGCTCAGGGTATAAGTAGTAGACCAGGTGATCAGCGTAACAGGCTGCAGCTTGGGGGGAACGCCTACCGGACCTAGACGACAGGAAATGAGAGGGACACGAACATGCAGGGAAACACAGACAGAGGGAGACAAACTCACACAAAAGGAAGAGAGGAGGGTACTGACAGAGCCGAGTCTTGACAAAGCTAGTCTTTATATACAGGACAGCCTATGGGTTGTTGACTGGGTACTCAAGGGATCAAATAATCGTCACAACTTCCAAACTCCAAACCTTCAGACACAGAGCTTTCTCTAGAACTGCACCCCGACTCTGGAACTCTCTCCCCCAGCCCATCCGCGACTCTCCATCACTCACAACATTTAAATCCCGTCTAAAAACCTTCCTTTTCTCACAAGCCTACAACCTCCCCTACCCATAACTACATTCACTCCTGGCCTCTCCCCCCGACCCCCCTTCCGCTCTCCTCACCCATTCAGCCCCTCCCCCTGACCACCCCCCCCCCCCCCCACTGCTCTTCAATCCATCCCCCCACCTCTATTGTTGTACCTGTTTCTGCATGTTTGTCTGTATCACCATTACCCCATGCCCCCTTCGCCTTGTTTCCCTGTCATCCTTGTCATCCTTGTCTTCTGTTGTTTATCGTCTATGTATTACCCGTCCTACTCTGTAAGCGACTTTGGGTCTCTGAAAAGCGCTATACAAAATAAATGAATTATTATTAATTATTATAACAACTGTTATAAGAGGCATTGATTAGATATAGCATCTTTAATGAGACTTCCCCAGTCAGTGTGTAAGGCCAACCCAGGATGGTAGAGTGAAGGCAATCGTGTCCCACTGTGTTCTAGGTTTAGACGTATCTCGATCTCTCTGAAGCCTGATTTCCATTTTCCATAAAGATTTTTTTTATGATACAAAGTCAATATTCAGTCTATATGATCTGCTTTCATTTACTCATCGGGTGAACGTCAGTGTCCACAAGGCACTGGGGTTGTCAAAGGACTGACTGGCACTATAGAAACACACATCTGGTGCCAGCGTCACAGTTGCCATAGCAGCTCATTACCTCGGTGACCTGGTTCCAAAGGTCTTTTGAGTCATGAGGAGTGGAAATGTGTGTGGGTGTGTGTGCGCACGGAGAGAGATGAGCAACACATGATGGCAGTTGAATCCAGCTCAACCGCTGATTAAATCGATGGATCGATAAATAGCTTTAATAGATAGAACATGAAATTATAAAAAAGTTTAGCATTTCAACTAAGGTCAGCTTACCTCTTATAAAGCTGACACATGGTGCCACTTGGCATGTGACCTCCTTACCTATTCATTTGTTCAGGGGAACAAACATTTGCCATGTGAACTGGCTGTTTGGCCTCCGTCAGACTTTTTAAGCACCACACACCACGCTATCAGTGGCTACCCATGATTCCACACTAGATTCATCTCTTCAACCTCTTATCCGGGGTCGGGTCGTGGGGGCAGCAGCTTTAGCAGGGGACTCCAAACTTCCCCTTCCCGGGCCACATTAACCAGCTCTAACTGGGGGATCCTGAGGCGTTCCCAGGCCAGTGTGGAGATCTAATCTCTCCACCTGGTCCTGGGTCTTCCCCGAGGCCTCCTCCCAGCTGGATGTGCCTGGAACACCTCCCTAGGGAGGCGCCCAGGGTTCATCCTTACCAGATGATCCTGAACCACCTCAACTGGCTCCTTTCAACGCAAAGGAGCAGCGGCTCTACTCCGAGTTCTTTATGGATGCTGAACTTCTCCCCCTCTCTCTAAGGGAGACTCGGACTAGATTCAATTCAATTCCATTTTATTTATAGTGCCAAATCATAGCAAAAGTTATCTCAGGACACTTTACAGAGTAGATAAAGACCACACTCCATGACTTATTTATGATTTTCATAGACCCAACAATTCCCCCGTAGAGTACGGTGGCGTTGAAAACCTTCCCTATAACAGACAGGAACGTCAGACAGACCCAGCTCTGTGGAGGACGCACATCTGTCTGCACCGGAGAGAGGAAGAGAAGGAGAGAGAGAGATAGCAAAAGACAAACACAGACAAAAGACAGAGAGACAGACACACTTCCAGAGATGCAAGCAGCCAAAGAGTAACAGTAACTATAACAATATCTATATTAATGTGAATATGACTCATATGTTATGGCAGTAGATGAAGCCTGGGAACCAGATAGATGTGCCTGGTCTCCCTACTGTTCAAGAGAGTTCATGGAAGAAGTTCGCCATGGCTTTCTTCAGAAGGGATCTTATTTAACCCAAACCCAAACCGTATGATCTTCTTCTTAGCTTAAAGTTGTAGTTTTTATGCCTAAAACTGTAGAATAACCTCTTTCATGTTCCAAATGGTTTTCAGACGATGACTGAAAACTTATGGAGCCTTTGCACAGGCTTATGCTCGGTGGGGACACTATGGCGAGCATAAACCTACATTAGTAACGGGCGTCATTGAGGCATTTTGTGTTTCTGATGGACAAAATGTCGACACATTCACAGACATTAATGCAACACATCCACAGCTCATTTTTGCACGTTGTAGTTTGATTACATTTGTCCATCGCGCAGCGCCGTGTCACGTTTTTAGTCTGACACTTTACACTGTCTCTTTATATCACCACTACATCACTTTATTATTTATTAATGGTTTACTGTAACTATCTGCTGATACACTTACTGTGCTTTAGGACATGCTGCTACATTTCACTGTACTTTACTGTAACTAACTTACTTCAGTACGAAATGCTGCTACACTCCACTGTGCCATACTGTCACTTAGTTCTGTAGGACATGCTGCTACATTTTTAACATTTTTAACACTTATAACTTATCGCTCCTTCTCACTTATCTAGTTTGTACTTATTTCATTTCAATCTGCTGCTGAACTGCACGCTGCGTATTGTTGTATATTGTATAAACCTACGCTTAACCACAATGTCTGTTGCACTCTGTCACACTTAGTTATTGTTTGATTTATTTTACGCTGGCTTTATTTATGTTTTTATGCTTATTGTTACTCTGACCCTTTCCCATCTTTGTATTGAACTGTTGCAAAATAATTTCCCTCGGGATAAATAAAGCTTCTTGAATTGGTTGCAGGTCTATCTAAGTGCGTCCAGAGGCAATTTTGGTCTACGATCGTTGCAAAACGCACTTTGGAAACTGAAAATGAACTAAGAAGTTCAAGACTAACATTTGCTATTTGGTCTGTCGATGCTCCAACAGATGAGTCCACCACACTATAAGAAATCACCGTGCGGTCATGAGGTTTCCGTCTTTTACTTTATTTAACCAGGTAATAGTCTCACTGAGATTAAAACCATTTTATTAAGAGAGGCCAGACGCCAAGAGTGCGGCATAAATACTGTCACAACAATCAATGCAGCGACAAACAACGAGCCGAGAAAACTATCAATTCCGAATCCTGCAGTCCGACAGTTCAATAGAAACAGAACCCCACATGGACAAAGAGGATTTGGAGACTTTTGTTATCCACTTTGTGCCAGAACGATGATCTCAGCAGGTTATGAATGGTCCCAAATCCGCTTTCCTTGCATTGTGATGTGACGAGCGAGAGCAGCTCACGGCACACAGCAAACGGAGATTGTTTGTAGCCCTGCAGAAAGTGCGTCTTTGATATCAGCCTGTCTTATCGCGTTTCAACATACGGCTGTACAGTTCCTGTTTGTGTGAATGTCCAAGCTCATTGCCAGACCATTATTATTCCCCTTGCGCTGCACCTGCCGCATGCTTGATTACCTTCAACTCTCCTTTGTATGTCACAGTGACACATCACACACACGCACTTCATATATCTTCACCGCGTGCATGGCTTCCTCCTTTGGCACTCCCACATCCCTGCTGCCTTTCTTTCTTAACCTTTATTTCACCTCACTTTCCTTTCCCTCTTCCTCTCTCTCTCTCTCCCTCTTCTTTCTGTTTCCCCTTTATCTTTCTCCCGTACTCACAAAAAATCATCCTCACCCTGCCTGCGAAGAAATCCGGATGTATACACGTAATGAGAACGTTTAAGTCCTTCAAAGAGGATTTTAACATAGCGTTTACCGAGCTAATTTTTCCCAGTGTGAATGTGCGTCAGCGCGTGTACGTCTACGTGTGTTTGTCAGCGTGTGTGCATTTGCATATCTTTGTTCAGGAGTGTTTGTCTGTATTTGCATTTACTGTCATTAAGTCTCCGTTTTGTCCTCTGGCTGTTTCATTTAAGATTTAGCTAATGTTCTTATTCCACCAGCAACGTCTCTACTAAAAGTGAAAACACACATCCACAGAAATGATTACCATGTTGTGTGTTCGGTCTATTCGTTTGTTTACGTATAGCCCAATTACACATAGATTGATGTGGTCATCTGTCGTCCAGATCAGGCATGCTTGATGATTCTTTGCTTCTTGTTGCTGCAACTCTACTCTTCTTTTAACTCACCAGAGCAATTGAGGAGGGAAGTTTACCTTAAGCATCACTCTCTCATTTCCATATTAGGAGATTTTCCAAACATTATTTATTAGCTGTAGTGGGATCCAATCTAGTTCCCAGTCTTGATGGATGGCAGTTACTTTACTGGTACTTTACTTTCTGATGCTTATCTGGGTCATGGTCACAGTTGCCGAGGGTACGTCCACACAATCAAAAACAACTTTATTTTTCTCCGTCGTTCTCAAAAAGTGGTTAGCACTGTCGCCTCACAGCAAGAAGGTCATAGGTTCGCATCCCGACCTCGGCCTTTCTGTGCGGAGTTTTGCATGTTGTCCCCGTGTCTGCGTGGGTTTTCTCCGGGTTCTCCGGTTTCCTCCCACAGTCCAAAGACGTGCAGGTGTTCGGTTCATTGATGACTCTAAAATCACCCGTAGGTGTGAATGGTTGTCTGTCTCTGTTCGTCTCTATGTGTCCTGTGATAGACTGGCGTCCTGTCCAGGGTGTGCCCCGCCTCACGCCCGATGTCAGCTGGGATCGGCTCCAGCACCCCCGCGACCCCGACCCTGGGATAAGCGGTTGAAGATGATGAATGTTCTCAAAAAGTTTCCTGTCCACACGGACTCGGCTCAAGAAATATCTGCGTCCACACGAAACCAGTGAAACCGACTCAAAGCTGCATGTGGCGCTATAACTGCCACAGAGATACACCAACAACAGAGAAGAAGAGACGGGGAGACGCTGTTGTGTATAATCATAATACAAACACTGGCTCCGACTTCTCAAATCCTCCTCCATCCTAGAGAGAAATCTAGCGACTGTTTCTGGTGTTATTGGAGACTTTTGTGGTGTTTTGGACTCTGATGCATGAATCACTCTGCAGTTAGTGTCCTCAACAAGCAGCAGGGGGCTGCTGTGAGCCGGATATGGCGGGTTTCATGTGGATGGTCGGCCAAAACGATACTAAAGTTGTGCAGTGTGGTTTATGGTTGTTGCTGTTTTGAGTCTGGACTGAGGTCGCCTCCCAGTTGTACGTGTCTGAGAAACCAAAACCCCTCAACGACCTCGTCTCAGTGCAAATAAGTAGCTGCCCTACACTTAGCTCCTCATACAGTAGATGTCTAGACTTCTTACCTTGTGCCCAAGGTTGATCATTAATCATTACCCAATGCCCATGACCTTTTGTGAGGATTCATCACAGCACTGTGTGGTACAACATCACTGCAGATGCTGCACCAATCCATCTGCTGATCTTCTGATCCAGTGTACCTTAATTTGTGACCCAGAGCTACTTAATTTGGGACATCAATTCACCTCCAACCTGAAGGGGTCGATAGACAGAGTACCATGGAGGTGTTAAGTCTTTTCCAAGCCACTTGATACACAGCGGCAAATTGTCCAAGTACATGTTTGAGGTCTTGGGGCGCACTCACACTGTCCTTCCGCACCGCGCCAAAACAGGTTTTTCAGCTAAAGTCTAGTGCGTTTGACCAGTGTGAGTGCAACCGCTCCGCACATAGCTGCAGCCAGCTGGCCGTCCACGGCCCGTCTGAGAGAGGTGGGCTTTTGTAGAGTGTGTTTGCACATGTACGAGCATGAGTGTGCACACGTGTACGAACATGAGGCCTACGCCGGTTCTGATGTAATTTATGTGCGCCTGTTCGGACATAGAAAAAAGAAGGAGGGACCATGCGCGGACATTTAAAACAATGGCGGTGAAAGGTTCACGTTGGTGTGATGCGGAGGTGGAGTGTTTACTGCAGATTTGGTCGATGAAAAGATTCAAAAACAGTCGACAAGACGCACAAAAACTCTGAGGTCTACGGAAAGATTTGTAAACAAAAGATGCATCGCCATGACGTCATCAATGCCTGTGACGTGTTACGGCGTGATGACGTATAGGCAGCAAGAAGCATTCGCCGAGGCCCAGGTAGTGTGAGTACAAACGGGCTGGCAAGTGGGGGGAGAGGGAGGGGGGACAAGTACCCTAAAGCCCGGGGCGCGGTGTGGAAGGACAGTGTGAGTGCGCCCTTAGTTTGTTAAAGCCCTCAGAACTTGCCACACCACCACAAGCTTGCATTTCAAATGGCTTTGCTATAACGTGGTCAAACAAATCAAACTAAAGGAGTAAAAGCTTGAAAATGTAACAAAAACAAACTCTAAATGGGCATGAGACGTTTTCTATTTCTAGTTATGGTCATTTTGACATCAGTCATTACGTCAAAACATAAATTTAAAGCTTGCCACATTTTCCTTGATTTCTCATCTTCCCCACAACCCTTTCATTTACTTCCACCTGGTCTACCCGTGTCCTCTCAACACATCTCCATTTCAACAAGAAATCAGTCATTTATATGCATGGAATTATTGCCGGGGGGACAGGAGCATTCGTTCCATCTCTCGCCAAGATGTTTTGTTTCTGACCCATGCACTTCTCACTAATGACTCCCTGTAATGTTGGGAGTGAATTAATATGAGGAGATTCTGTTGTTGCCCTCACTGTGAGCTGCTCAAACCTAGATAACATCTTCTTCTTAATAAAAAAAATTGCATATTTGCTCAGATTGAATTGAAAGAGATGGAAAACTTTATGACATTCTGTTTTTTTTTTCCATCTGTAGGTAAAAGGTTCCCCTTGCTTTCACGATTGGTCTAAATGTGTTTTGGCATCTATTTTTAGAACAAATGAGAAACAAAAAAGTGTACACAAGACACACACGGACACAATTCTTGCATCGTTCGCCAGGAAACTTCAAAGAAAATGTCAATAAAAATATAACCAGAGGACAGATCTGTTTATTCCCTCCCAGAAACAGAGCATGTTAGTGGAGCGCAAGTAGTGGGAGGGTATTGGAAGGTGCACAGAGCAGATTTTCTTGGAGGGTTACTTAGGGCGCACTCACACTGTCCTTCCGCACCGGGCCAAAACAGGTTTTGCGGGTCAAGCCTAGTGCGTTTGACCAGTGTGAGTGCAACCGCTCCGCGCATAACTGCGGACAGCTGGCCGTCCATGGCCCGTCTGAGAGAGGTGGGCTTTTGTAGAGCGCGTTTGCACGTGTACGAGCACGAGCGTACGGCGGTTCTGACGTAATTTATGTGCGCCTGTTCGGACATAGAAAAAAAAAAAAGACGGACCATGCGCGGACATTTAACAACAACAACAATGGCGGTGAAAGATTCACGTTGGTGTGATGCGGAGGTGGAGTGTTTACTGCAGATTTGGTCGATGAAAAGATTCAAAAACAGTCGACAAGACGCACAAAAACTCTGAGGTCTATGGAAAGATTTGGAAACAAAGCAACGCATCGCCATGACGTCATCAATGCGTGTGACGTGTTACGGCGTGATGACGTATAGGCAGCAAGGAGCATTTGAGCAAGGCCCAGGTAGTGTGAGAACAAACGGGCCTAGAGGGGGGGACAAGTACCCTAAAGCCTGGGGCGTGGTGTGGAAGGACAGTGTGAGTGCGCCCTTATCTCCAGCTCACTCTAGTTACGATACAAACACACTGATTTTAACCCCACACACAAGCTTCCCTAACCCCAACCAAGTGGTTTTGTTGCCTAAACGTAACCACATAGTTCTTTGTGAGTTCACAACATAAACAACATGTTACTCATGTTTAAAACAGCGACCAGAGGCATCATGCGTTTTATGTGCAGGACTACCCAGAGCCGTGACACCAGAGAGTCCTGACAAAACAGCAGTTTGTGACAAGCAGTCGCGATTGCTCTAAGACTGCAAGGGGAGCTCAGCTTCCCCTAAAATAGTCACCAAAAAAAAAAAAATAAGTGGTGAAATATGTACTGCTGTGTGCACATTTCATCGACTAAATATGCGCTAGAAAGCTTCATCTCATAGTTCACAATCAGCTCCTTATCACAGGTAACCGGCGCAACTTCCTTCTCCTTCATCCCCACAGCTCCACACACACAGCTTTACAGTCGGACGCTCGGCTTTTACTGACTTCAATGGGGAAGCGTAGAGCGGGTTGTTCCACTGCAGCCAAACTAGACTGTCATTGGATAAAGGCTGGGCTTTGTCCCGCCCATTGGACGCTCAGTGTCTCTGGGGGTCTATGGTGCAGTGGGCTGGCCCGGACGCTCGGCTTCTGCATGATGATTGGATGAGCTTTCTGAGGCGGCATCCTTTTTCGATTGACAGCTAAATGAGCGAATCAGCGATCTTGAAGGATAAACATCCAGCAGAGCATTTTCCAAGTTTCTCATTCCGTTATTCTGAACTGATCCGGAGACTGCGTTGTGTGCGACTTCGTTCTGTCACTTTGCGGTTTCTTTCCCCAACAAGCAGCAGCAGTTGTGGAGCTTCTTCCCACGTCACTCACACTTCACAGTAGCCTGGCACAGCAGCTGCAGCTGGGCCAAGGCCGTTTAAGCCCAGCTCTGCTGGCCATTAAGAGGGCAAGTACCCTGAAAAGACCCCTAGTTGGTACGACTATTTTCTTGAAAGGAACGAAGGGTAGAATTTACATACAGATGGAGACTCCCGTAGGCGACGACGATTGGATCAAGTTGAGAGAACGGACGTCGACACGATGCTACGTACATTTTTTCACATAGTCTAATGGCTCTGACGTATTTTTCTCCCTGAAATACTTTTACTAAAGTGTGGTAAACCTAAGAAGAACATTGTGTACTATGTTACATATTACAGAAAATACTGGAAATTCTTGAAGTGCTAACAATGATCAGCAACCTTTCCTCAGTTGCGCTTTAATCACATCTGCAAAAAGTCAGAAATGATCTCTCCATTCTCTCCCGTACACACGCCCTCAGTCTAAGGAATTAAACCGGTGCCCTTTAGACTAACACCATCCACATAATTATTATTCCCCCCCCCCCCCCCATTGTTCTCCTTGCTCCGGTTTTCCTTGTTGAGCTTGTGAGCTGTTGCTTCCCAAAGACTTCCAATTACCAGGGATCCAAATAAATTAAAAGTAATCTGCCTCGCCACACAGCCAATTAGTGAGGCTGGAGGCTGTGAACCAATCAAAGAGCACTGGCCCCTAAGGGCTATGGGGGTCATAACAGGAAAAGGACTTGACGGCTGTGGAGAGGTCAGCCGCCCCTTGAGCACCCAGCTTGGCTCTTGAGAATTACTCAACAGTGCCGACTTGAGTGGAGACAGGGCGCCTCGTTAATGCATGGAAATGTTTGTGTAAAGGTCAGGACTAAGAAAGATGCACGGTCTCCCATAGGGTGTGTGTGTTTGTCTCGTCAAATAAAATAGTGATATAATATAATATAAATAAAGTGTGTATTGGGTGTGTGTGGTTATACAGTATATGAGTGTGTGTAAGGGCGCACTCACACTGTCCTTCCGCACCGTGCCCCGTGCTTTAGGGTCCTTGTCCCCCCCTCCAGCCCCGTTTGTACTCACACTACCTGGGCCTCAGTGAATGCTTCTTGCTGCCTATACGTCATCACGCCGTAACACGTCACACGCATTGATGACGTCATGGCGATGCGTGGCTTTGTTTCCAGATCTTTCCGTAGACCTCAGAGTTTTTGTGCGTCTTGTCGACTGTTTTTGAATCTTTTCATCGACCAAATCTGCAGTAAACACTCCACCTCCGCATCACACCAACGTGAACCTTTCACCGCCATTGTTTTAAATGTCCGCGCATGGTCCCTCCTTATTTTTTCTATGTCCCAACAGACGCACAGGAAATGACGTCAGAACCACCGTAGGCGTCGTGCGCACGCTCGTGCTCGTACATGTGCAAACGCGCTCTACAAAAGCCCACCTCTCTCAGACGGGCCGCGGACGGCCAGCTGGCCTCAGTTATGTGCGGAGCGGTTGCACTCACACTGGTCAAACGCACTCGGCTTGACCCGAAAAACCTGTTTTGGCCCGGTGCGAAAGGACAGTGTGAGTGCGCCCTAAGTGGTGCAAAGTGGCGAATCAATATGGAGCTACTGAATTAAATTCAGTGAGGAATCAATCAGTTGACTCTTAACAGATGCCAAAAAACTATTTTAAAAGAAAACTTGCTAATTAGCTAACTCTTCTGTGACTGTAGTGTGCGCGTGTGTGTGTGTGTGTGTGCGTGTTTGTGTGTGTGTGTGTGTGTGTTGTGAGCTCCTATTTGAGGCACTTTGAACAGTCCTTACTGCTTCAAAGGTCTGTTTAAGTTTCGTCCATTCATTAAAAATAACTTTGAATTCCAAATCTGAGCTGAATAGAAACTGAAGGGAACCTGTTTGTGTCGGAGCAGCTTTGGCTGGTGTCAGTTAACGTACGCTTGTTTTTGAATAAGAACAACTTTATTTATCTATACATATTCATATCAACGTATTCATCTCAACGTATGCTGCACATACGATGGGTCACATCTATGTAGTATCATACTTTATTTAACGTGTACATTACCAGACACCGCACACTCCTCTCCTCAGTGTGTGTTTCTGTTTTAACCGTAATGAGTTTTTAAAACAAACTTCCGAGCGCTCACTTGCCCCGTGGTTTGCATTCTGCTCATCTGCTGCTCTCTCTCTCTCTCTCTCTCTCTCTCTCTCTCTCTCTCTCTCTCTCTCTCTCTCTCTCTCTCTCTCTCTCTGTCTCTCTCTCTCTCTCATATCTCCATGTTTTTTTCATCACTTTTGTTCAAAGAAATGATTTTTTCGTTAAAAGTACGTTTTTGTTACCAGGCAACAGCAGTGGTGCACGCTGGCGTTCACAGCGTGTGTGTGCACATGTTTATGGATGTGTTTATGAGTCTTGGCTCATGAATTTTGTTTGTTTAGAGTTTGAGTCCGTGCATCTGTTCATGGACATGTGCACGCATGTATGTGGCTGTATGTTTGAATGTCAGTGATGCTTTGCCTCATTGGCAGCCCAGCAGAGGTGATGACTTAGGGCGCACTCACACTGTCCTTCTGGCCGGGGCAAAAACCGTTTTTTCAGCTAAAGCCTGGTATCTTTAAGCAGTGTGAGTGCACTCGCTCCGTGCACAACTGCGGCCAGCGGGCCCCGTCCACGGCCCGCTTGAAAGAGGTGGGTTTTAGCGGAGCCGTTTGCACATGTACGAGCACGAGCCCTACGGCAGTAGCGTTATGTCTGCCTGTTCGGACATAGAAAATAGAAGGACGGACCATGCGCCGACATTTAACAACAACAACAATGGCAGTGAAAGGTTCACGTTGATGAAAATATTCAAAAACAGTCGACAAGACGCACAAAAACTCCAAGGTCTGTGGAAAGATTTGTAAACAACAACAACAACAACAAGCGATGACGTCAATCAATGCGTGTGACGTGTTACGGCGTGACCACGTATGGACAGGCTAGTAGCATTTGCCCAGGTAGTGTGAGTACAAAGGGGCTGGCGAGGGTCGGGGGGACAAGTACCCTAAAGCACGGGGGGCGGTATGGATGGACAGTGTGAGTGCGTCCTAAGGTTAGACTTGGTATTTCTCTGTAGCGTCAGTTCATGGTCATGGGGTTTAGCCCAGTTCAGACCAAAGATTCCCAATGCAGGTGTTGCAGGTGAAAGTTGTGAACCGAGCTAGACACACATCTGTCTCTTTCTTTCCCTTTTTTCTCTTTCACTGTTTTATTTATTTCCATTGTGACGACCCTCCCTGCTCTCTCTCTCTCTCTCTCTCTCTCTCCCTCTGACATCAGCAGGGTCGTCAGCAGAATTGGCATCACCTGGGGCTGTGAGCGTCTGGGTGCTCTTAGGGCGCACTCACACTGTCCTTCCGCACCGCGACTCGGGCTTTAGGGTACTTGTCCCCCCCTCCCTCTCCCCCCGCGCCCCAGCCCCGTTTGTACTCACACTGCCTGGGCCTCGGCGAATGCTTCTTGCTGTCCATATGTCATCACGCCGTAACACGTCACACGCATTGATCGTGTGTGTGTGGCTTTGTTTACAAATCTTTCCGTAGACCTCAGAGTTTTTGTGCGTCTTGTCGACTGTTTTTGAATCTTTTCATCGACCAAATCTGCAGTAAACACTCCACCTCCGCATCACACCAACGTGAACCTTTCGCCGCCATTGTTTTAAATGTCAGCGCATGGTCCCTCCTTCTTTTTTCTATGTCCCAACAGGCGCACATACTGCAACCGCCGTAGAGCTTGTGCTCGTGCTCGTACACGTGCAAACGGCTCCGCTAAAGCCCACCTCTTAAAAACCGGTTTTGGCCCAGGACAGAACGACAGTGTAAGTGCGCCCTTAACTCTCTCCTGGAGCTCAGTCAGTGTGGCTCTCTTCCCAGAGACACCTTGTTCAGCTTTTGTTTGGCGTTTGGATTTCTGTTTGGACACACATACTTCTCCACTCATGCATTCACCTCACTGAGTCCACTGACTACACACGCCATGATTAGTTTACTTTTCCTTAAATCAATAATAAGTTATCTCATGTGCATCTCCTTGTTTTGTCATGGCCGTGCGGCCCAGTTTGTGACACTATCCATTTTCTCCTCCCTTGAAATCTTCAATGACTCCGTATTTTCCTCTCCTCCCACCATCCTTCCATCTCCCTCATGCCTTAATTCTCCTTCCCACATTTGGGATCCTCTCATAACCATTTGTTGTTTCTCTCATTTCTCCTCCCTTTGCCTTCCTCCCCATAGCACTGAGCAACTTTCTTTCCTCGTCTTATTCCATCCCTCTTTTTCAACCAAGCCGTTATTGCTCTCCCCTTCCCACCTGCTATATTCCTCTCTTGTAGCATATGGTCCAAGGTCTCCGAGCCGGCTCCCTCAGGACAGAGTCGTGCCGGTCGTGTTCTGGACGGAAGCTATAGGAGCGGAAGAAAAATGAAGGGAGGCGAGCGGAGAGAGGGGCTTCAGTCACGACTAGAGAGGGGATGGGGCGAGAAGAGGGTGGGAGGGATGCAAGGAGAGGGTGGGAGCCGAGAATTATTGATGTGAGGTTGTTGAGAGGAGAGCAGAGATGGTACAGAGCAGATTGGAGTTATGAAGTAGTGGGAAAGAAAGGAGAAAGGAGAGAATAATAAAGAGATGGTGGAGGGAAAATGTTAAGTAAGGAGCAGAAGGGGACGGCAAAAGCATGAATAGGTGATATATAGAAAAGGGGTAAATGGATGATAAAGAGACCGCACGTTAAAATTTGCCTCTGATTTGAAGGGTGTTGCTTCGCCCGTCGGGAGCAACTTTCTACGCAGTGTCTTGCTCAAGGACACCTCGACGTGTGGACAGGAGGATCCAGGGATCAACCTCATGATTAAAGGATGAGCCGCTCTACCTCCTCGGCCACAGCCGCCTACAAATGCAAAAGGTTGAGCAGTGCAGGGTTTGATGTATTACAGACACGCTGCTTTCGATTGTCTCGCTGAATATTGATCCGCCCATCAGCGGCGGTTTCACTGGTTCACTGATTCCCATTACATCTAACAGATCTCATCAACATCTGTACAAACTGGTCCTTGCATCTCGCTCGTATACCCTGCCCTCGCCCTCACCCCTGCTCGATCACGCGCTCAGGTTTAGTGCCAAATTACTCACCCACAGTCTACGAGCAGGCCTTATTAACCCGGGGGTCCTCCGCTCGTAAGCCGTGGGATGATCTGTGTCATCGTCTTCCACACAGCCTGGTGCAAACATCGAACAGACTGCTGAATTTTAATATGACATGGTTTGAATCATCCTCAAACCCAAATTTGACACCTAATCACCTGCTTTTCCTTACAATATGAATTATATTCTGTGTAATTTACAATGTGGCGTTTTAGCTCCACCATAGTTTGTTACCCAAGGATGATCTTATCTCATCTTCAACCTCTTATCTGGGGTCGGGTCTCGGGGGCAGCAGCTTTAGCAGGGGACCCCAAACTTCCCTTTCCCGGGCCACATTAACCAGCTCTAACTGGGGGATCCTGAGGCGTTCCCAGGCCAGTGTGGAGATCTAATCTCTCCACCTGGTCCTGGGTCTTCCCCGAGGCCTCCTCCCAGCTGGACGTGCCTGGAACACCTCGACAACACCAACATTTGGCACAGCACTATGAGTCACCAATTAACAAGCAACCATAATTTAAAGAGTAGCAACATGTCATGTTTTGCCTGCACTCCACAACTGACACTGTATTGTCTCAAAAATCAGTTTTTCCTCATGGGATGATAGAGATGCATCACACAATGAGCGCTCATGGTGAGTCTGATTCACATTAATCTGTATTCATTATAGCAATAGCGACACGGTGCTGTGGTGGTTAGCACTTTCGCCTCACAGCAAGAGGGTTCCTGGTTCCCGGCTGGGGCCCTTCTGTGTGGAGTTTGCATGTTGTCCCCGTGTCTGTGTGGGTTTTCTCCGGGTTCTCCGGTTTCCTCCCACAGTCCAAAGACGTGCAGGTGTTCGGTTCATTGATGACTCTAAATCACCCGTAGGTGTGAATGGTTGTCCGTCTCTGTGCGTCTCTATGTGTCCTGTGATAGACTGGCGTCCTGTCCAGGGTGTACCCCGCCTCACGCCCGGTGTCAGCTGGGATCAGCTCAAGCCCCCCCGTGACCCTGATAGGAACAAGCGGTTGAAGATGAATGAATGAGAGGACTGAGACTTGTTAAATGTCTTGAGTCTTATCAAGAGCGCTTTGTGTTTTAGCAAAGTGAATAGACTATTCCACTATTTTAAACCTGTACTCTCTCTTGTGACTTCACTGGCTCACTGACACTGCTCACTAAAACTTTGCAGCCATTAATTACAGACAGCATAATTCGAGTGTTTATGGGGCCAAGGTATTAATTGTTCCAAGGATTCAGTCAGTGACAGATGGTGGCAGGTTAGAGTGCGTCCGCAGCCAGCTCATTTTTTTTCTTATAGACTTTCCATCTGAAAATGGCTGCCATTACGTTGTGCAGTGTGGGCCAAAGACATCTGTTCCTACATAGGAACACATATTGCTGCTGTCCTGGACAAACTACCTCGCTGCAAGGTTTTGGGTGGCAGAGTTAAGATGTGACTTTGCAACTGGTGTGAGTGGCTAAGGAAATCTGTCTAGGCATCTGGAGGCTATGAAGGTGCCCTTTAGCCAGGCAGTGACCCCCATCTGCTCCAAGGAAGCTGCATCTGTAATGCCCGGATTGTATGGTTTACAATATTACTACTGGAACATTCTTACCTATATATGAGTTCTGTTAAACCCCATATTATTGATTGGCAGGTCTGGTGGTAAACTACTGTAATACACTGTCAAATCATTTACCACCTAGCATAAATATTCATGATTTACAGATGGTGTAAGTTCGATACCTTCAATCATTATTGGCAGCAGTGGTTCTAAAGATATGGATCATCACAAGCAAATGTTTTTGCTCTGGGTTGTCGTGTTATTGGCCACCTATTGTTAAGTTTACTGTCCATTTGTCAGCCTGGTGAAACCTTACGTTTGTCGCTGACCTCTGACCTGTTTGCTTGTGTGCCTTATTCATGTCTATTTAAGCGTCAAGTAATATTAAATATAAGAGAAGGAAAATCCCTGAGGTGTTTTGATCAGACACCAACATCATTAACATCAAAGGACACTGAATTATTCCATATTGATTTCAGTTTAATTCCTGTATTAGTTTTATGTTAATGTCTTTCTGAACTTGAATACACACTCTTGTGTAATGCGTGGTTAACATGGAATGAGTGAATCAACTGCACATAGAAACATTCACAGTTACTGTAAAAAAAAAAAGATCTACATAATAATTAGTTAATTTCATCAGTTATGTACGAAAGCGTAAAATGCAAAATCATCCCATGGTCTTTTCCGGCACTTAAATACATCAGATAAGCCATAGAGACAGTTTTTTTCCGTGTAGGAACTGTTAACGGAGAAATCCGGTAGAGTCGCTAACAGCAGGACAGATTAGCTCGGGCAGTACGATAAAGGCATTAAAACTACTACTACTGCTCAACATAACACCAAACCTCTGTAGAAGCTTGAGAAGGGTCTCTACACAGAAAACAAAGTACCAACAATGTAGTTAGTGAACCCAGAGTTTATTAAAAGAGTGTTTTAAAGACTTACAGACTGGCCCCTGTACCAGCTCCCCTCGTAGTAAAGTCCATCCAAGTCGATTACCAAAGTCAATCCAAATGGGAGGAGCCCATTGGTGCTTTGTTGATAGTTCATACACGACAATGGTCGTCTTGATGGTTAATTTGAGAGTCATCTCATCTCATCTTCAGCCTCTTATCCGGGGTCGGGTCGCAGGGGCAGCAGCTTTAGCAGTGGACCCCAAACTTCCCTTTCCCGGGCCACATTAACCAGCTCTAACTGGGGGATCCTGAGGCGTTTCCAGGCCAGTGTGGAGATCTAATCTCTCCACCTGGTCCTGGGTCTTCCCCGAGGCCTCCTCCCAGCTGGACGTGCCTGGAACACCTCCCTAGGGAGGCGCCCAGGGTTCATCCTTACCAGATGATCCTGAACCACCTCAACTGGCTCCTTTCAACGCAAAGGAGCAGCGGCTCTACTCCGAGTTCCTCACGGATGCTGAACTTCTCCCCCTCTCTTTAAGGGAGACTCCAGCCCCCCTCCTGAGAAAACACATTTCGGCCGCTTGTACCCACGACCTCGTTCGTTGGGTCCTGACCCAGCTTTCATGACCACAGGTGAGGGTAGGAACCACGATTGACCGGTAGATCCAGAGCTTTGCCTTCCGGCTCAGCTCTCTTTTCGTCACAACGGTGCAAGGACGTCGAAGGATTTTGCACCGGAATTAGACTTTAGCAGTACCTCACAAATGTGTGGAGTTACACTTAATTGATCAATCAGAGAAAGAGAGAGATGAGGAAAAGACAAGCTGGTGTGAAGGGGAGACAGGCGGAGACATAGTATATAGGTGTGAAACAATGAAGTGTGAGCTGATAATGAGCTGAATCGGAATAATGTTTAGTGAGAGGGAGCTGAGAGACATTGAGAAGCACATGATAGATGGCAGAGAGAGAGCCGCTCCATCATATACGATTAAATGTGTGAAGTGTTTGAACGAAGAGTCGTGCAGCGAGAGACAAACCTTCATCACAGCAAAGGCAGAAAACAGAATGGAGGGAACAATGAGAATCAGTGAATCGCAATTTAAAGAGTCGCTCCTCGTTCGGCCTTCCTCTCTGATTGTTACCCTCTAATCTCGGTCGCCCATCTCGATGGCTTTCTGTTCCCCTATGTCTCCTTTTAAGTCTCTCTGGTTCGCTCTTCCTGTCACCATCTTCCTCCATCTCTCAAGAGACTTTTTCCCCCGTCGTAAGCCAACCAACCTGCTCCGCTTCACTCCGCTCTGCTCTACAGGGGGATGGAAATTAATCCCAACTCCCATTAGAAAAACAAGCTTTCGGATGGTAATCAAGATAAATCCGGGGCCGGGCCGACGCTATCAGCGGAGAATCTCGATTGTTCACTGAACGCTAAGGAGCCGGGAGAGTGTTTGAAAATAGAGATGAGGCGCTCCCAAACTTCTTATCTTGTTGCTGTGTGAAAAGTGGAAGCAAGCATCCACCTGTGACGATAGTTGGGGGATTACAGGGACAGAATCCTAATGGGACAAATTACACAGACAGGTGATAAGAAGGCAAAGTGATACCGGAGCGCCCCGAGTCGTGTCGGATTCATAAGACAGCCCGGAAGTAACGTTTGGGATCACAGTGTGTGTTGTTCGGACCATACTCAAGTGGAAAGGTTAATTTTGGTTGTTTGGCTACGTTCCTACTAGTGGCAGTATTGTTTGAAGGGACTGGTGTGCCACAGCAGCATTCACTACGCAAAAAGCATCTTTCACACCGAACGCTCACGCTGAATGAAGTTGAACTGAACCCAAAGTGTCTCTAACCAAATCAGCTGTTTTGGACGAACGTCTTCCTTTTCAAAAGTTCATTAAACAACATATATGGAAGTAGATTAAAGCCTACCATTGGCTACTCAGCATTCTCCTCTCCTTCTGCTATCTCCTCTATCTATTTTTGCAAGGGTGCAGTCGCCGCATCCGGGGTTTAGCGCCACCCGAGACGGTTGCAATTGGTTTAAAGGAATACCAACAAGCTAGAACTTTGTTTGAAGTACTACACGTCCCTTCATGTCTTAAAATGAATGCTGACTGGGATGTAAATGCTGTGACGTTGTCTGCTCCTGGTACATGTAGTTTTGCTTTCTCGCCTTTAAAGCCATCAATTCCGGATGGTACAACATACATTTGTAGAACTTAGCGGAGTGGAAACTCTGCCCACAGTCCCGACACCGCGCCCCTGTGTTATTTAGTGCAGCACGGCCATTATCACAAGTAAACAACAGTCGCACGGACTCAGTGAGGGGGAGCCAAACCCAATATAATTCCTTTTCTCGCAACCCAAGCAAACATGATTGACTGACATGCACAGCTCCTCAGGATGTTTTAACCAGCTTAGTTAACCCTGAGTCGACTGTTTTAGGCTTTCCGAGAATGTGGATTGGCTTGTTGTCTGATACAAGCGTTCGATCCATTTTATTAAAAAAAAAAAACTTGTCTTTTCTATCACTGTGTTTGAAGACTTTGTCCCCAGTGGCTCAGATGAACAGGAGGCTATTAAAGGGATACCGGCAACCTGAACCTCTAATGGTTAACATGATCCTGAATCAGTTTTTAATCATCTGAAATGCACCTTTGGGGCGACTGTGGCTCAGTGGAAGAGTGGGTCGTCCTCCATTCAAGAGATCTGAGGTTTGATCCCCACCTCCCCCGGTCCACATGTGGAAGTGTCCTTGGGCAAGTCACTGAACCCCAAATTGCTCCCTGTGCTGCGCATGGGTGTGTGAATGTGGTGTGAATGGTTAGATTAGATGGTCTGTAGATGTCCACTGCCATCAGTGTGAATGTCTGTGTGAATGGGTGAATGTGACAAACACTGTGAAAGCACATTGAGTAGTCTTCTAACTAGAAAGGCGCTTTATAAGTACAAGTCCATTTACCTTCCTGTAAACTTAATTTGCTCTCCACATACGTATGTAGGAGCTGCAGAGTACAACCATAGCTTTCTTCATTCGTTAATGTACAGATCCACCAGAACTGTGAAATGAGAAGACGGCTTGTTATTCCTGTCTTTATCCTGCCTTGAACTTTTCCAGCTGGTATTCAGCTTGTGGGCAGTCGGGCACCGGCCCAAAGTACAGTAATAAAGATGCTCAATTTAACAACTTGTACTTCCTCTGTCTTTGTTCTTCTAAATTAACTGCTGTTGCTGCTTGCATAAGCATTAAATACATCATGTGATGTGCAGCAGCGGACTATTCTTCAAATGGAGAAACCGTCTTCTCTGTGTTTTGATCAACTTCTAAAACAATATCGTTGATAATTAAGGAAAATGGATATTTCTATGCACATTTTTAGTGTTGAGTTTGAGTATTGATACCAAATGGATGATTGGGTTGTTGTGTAAGTGGAAAGTTAGACCATGACTGATGGGAGTTTTAGGTCTTGTCGTCTTAAACCCATTTCTCTTGCCAGCCTTTTCAGCAGCCTCCTCAGATAACCCCAACAGAGGACGGCTGACATTCAACCATCCATCTTCCCTCGGTACATCCGCAGTCTTCCTCCCTTCCAATCTACAGAGAAGGCAGACGACGTACATCATTGCTGAGAATGTGAACACGGAGTCTAGAAGTCAAACTTAGTTGCTAGTTTTGTGATGAATGCACAGGCCACTCTTTAGTTTCCCCAGGATTTATGTCCAAACTCAAAACCCACGCTTTCAGCACTGCCTGTGATCGAGTTCAACTCCCACCTCACCAACTATTACTTTCTCTTTTTTTCTCTACAGGTGCTCATAACTTGCTTCTCCAGTGGCCGGCCCAGGTGTTAGCGAGGTAAGCGTATACACAATACTCTCTTGGCTTTTACATTCACTCTTCCTTTGAGTTTTTTGTTGCCCTTCCTTCGATAAAGATAGATAGATAGATAGATAGATAGATAGATAGATAGATGATTGGATAGATAGATTGATTGATTGATTGATTGATTGATTGATTGATTTATAGATAGATAACTTTATTTATCCCCGAGGGGAAATTAAGTCATCGTAGCAGCGGTACAGAGCAATCAGAAGTACTAAAAATAAGATAAAATACAAAATATGAACAACAATAAAATAAAATAAGAGTACAGTATCGCAGATAAACACTATATTACAATGTGCTATGTGGATTTTAATGTGCAAGAGAGAGAGAAAGGTGCATTTCATTAAAAACCGGTGGATAAACATCTTGATGTGTGGACAGTGTGTATCCACAGCGCGGGGTACAGATAATAAATAAAGAAATACGCTAAAAACACAATTAAAAACCTAATAAAAACTACAAAATACCGAGAGCTGCTACGATAGGCTGCCACTAGCACGACGCCATCTTGTATTTAAAGCTGTTGCAGTATGTAGCTGGCTCTGGGATTATATAACCAATCACGAAAGCTTCTACTGAATTCAGATTAAGACAAAGACCTGGATGAAAATGGGTAAACGATCTTTTTATTGGTCTTGACACAACGAGCAGTCGTAACTTTGCAGCTTGTTCAAACTGAGAGAATGTAGAACATGTAGACTGCGGTGGAAATACCTTGTCCCAGCATGATGAACTGGATTTACACCATCATATGTCTGGTGACATTATTGAAGCAGCAAATCAGTATTGACTGAAACTGAAGCGTATCTGTTGAGATGGAAGTTGCTTAATGCTCCTTTGGATGATAGCAAACAGGTTTCTGGTTTGGTGTTCAGGGATGTTCCTGGTCCTTATGTCACGGACTTGTTTCCCCAGTCCATCGTTCATCCGTCCATCCATTCTCTCATGCTCTCTATGCTCCCTCCCTTTTTCAGTCTCCTGTGAGTTTTTTCAGCCCCTAAGGGCGCACTCACACTGTCCTTCCGCACCGGGCCAAAACAGGTTTTACGGGTAAAGCCTAGTGCGTTTGACCAGTGTGAGTGCAACCGCTCCGTGCATAACTGCGACCAGCTGGCTGTCCACAGCCCGTTTGAGAGAGGTGGGCTTTTGTAGAGCGCATTTGCACATGTACGAGCACGAGGCCTACGACATAATTTTATGTACACCTGTTCGGACATAGAAAAAAGAAGGATGGACCATGCGCGGACATTTAACAACAACAACAATGGCGGCGAAAGGTTCACGTTGGTGTGATGCGGAGGTGGAGTGTTTACTGCAGATTTGGTCGATGAAAATATTCAAAAACAGTCGACAAGACGCACAAAAACTCAGAGGTCTACGGAAAGATCTGGAAACAAAGCCACGCATCGCCAATGCGTGTGACGTGTTACGGCGTGATGACGTATGGACAGGCAAGAAGCATTTGCGCAAGGCCATGGTAGTGTGAGTACAAACGGGCCTGGCCCGCGGGAGGAGACGAGTACCCTAAAGCCCGGGGCGCGGTGTTGAAGGACAGTGTGAGTGCGCCACAGTAAGACCATCTCTCTGACTCTCCCACGCACTGCCATCTCCTGTTTTCTAACTTGTTTCGTCTCTTTTCCTCCCATTCTCCTTCACTCCCTGCATCACTTTTGAAGTGTTAATGTATCCAACAGGACTCCATGGCTAATAAAGTGGTGTGTGTGTGTGGGGGGGGCTGCCTTAATGAAGCTCCCGAGAAAAGAGACGGTAGAGAGAATAAAAACATGAGGACAGAATTTGGAACAGCAGTGAGGGGAAATGGAAGGAGGGAGGCCAGTTTGAGCTTGATCTGAAGGCAGCTCCCTTGAAAGCAGGAGGGGTGGTGGATCTGTGTGTGTGTACAGATGAAAGGAAATCAATGGAACAACAATGTAATACAAATAGACATCTATTTTCATTTCTATCATCACAGAAATGATGCCGGTTGTAATAGAAATTGTCTTCTGAAGCTTCTTATTCTAAAATGATATTTCAGTTTATTGTCTGGACGCCCTTTTCGCCCCCAATCCTTATTTAAGTATCTTGCCAAGTCTGATCCAAAATTTCATCATATAAGAGCAATACAGTTCACACTTGCAATAACATTGAGTTATATTTGACGGATAAAAGAACACTGCATGTAGAAGATACAGCTTTCGTCACAACTTTGTCTTGTTGTGAGGGCGCGCACTTGTTCTTGTCTTGTCTTGTTCATGGCAGCGCACTCACACTGTCCGTCCGCACCGCGCTCCGTGCTTTAGGGTCCTTGTCCCCCCTCCAGGCCCGTTTGTACTCACACTACCTGGGCCTCGCGCAAATGCTATTTGCTGTCCATACGTCATCACGCCGTAACACGTCACACGCATTGATGACGTCATGGCGATGCGTGGCTTTGTTTCCAGATCTTTCCGTAGACCTCTGAGTTTTTGTGCGTCTTGTCGGCTGTTTTTGAATCTTTTCATCGACCAAATCTGCAGTAAACACTCCACCTCCGCATCACACCAACGTGAACCTTTCACCGCCATTGTTTGAAATGTCCGCGCATGGTCCGTCTTTTTTTTTTCTATGTCTGAACATGCGCACATAAATTACGTCAGAACCGCCGTAGACCTCGTGCTCGTGCTCGTACACGTGCGCACGCTTTACAAAAGTGCGCGAACTTTTTCCCAGACGTTTTCATTCAATATCCTACGAACCTGTTGATGAGAATACATTGTTATAACTAAACTAGAACCAGCCAAGTGCAGAAATGGGGATTGAGAGGGGGACGGGAAAGATGGATGAAGGGAAAGAGATGGGCAGACGACAGACCTGCCCTCATGGAAAGACTGGGCTGTGGGGTGAAGATGATGATGGGTAGATGTAAAACTATTGGAAAAAGCAAACATGAGAGCATCATTTACAAGCAAACATTTGTGAATCAAATGAAACAAAGATACAAAGTTAATGAGGCAAATCAATTTGTAATTTCTTTAAATGTACACCGGTACTCTATTAGCTAACGTCCAACAGGAAATGACAAACTTGGGAGTGTGTTGTCCTAGAAGTGGATCGCTTAATGCAACACTTTGGGCGTCAGAGCGGTCGCTGCAAACTAATAAAGAAAGAACAGAGTCTGTCGCCCAAACTCATTTTCATTAGGATAATTACAGGCAAAGAAATGGTCTGTAGTGATTTATGGCTTCAGTTCATCTGAACAATAGAGCTGTTTTATAAATTATACACTGATACACCAATAGAAAGCTTTACCAAATGACTTTAACCACAAATGGTATTTATCAGTTTCAACATTAAAACATTAAGTACTTTGTTTCCAATTACACTAAAATATAATCCTCATCAGCTAAACATGCAGGAGATTAGCTTTTCTTACTGCCCATTAGAGAGGCCACGAGTTCAACTCCTGCAAAAGACAACGACCGTGTTCAAGTCAAAGGGCCTTTGAGTGGATACCTCAAACAATCGTAACCTATGAGGGAACATAACGAAGCGCCTAGTTAATTCAATACACTGACTGAAACACTATAAACTTGCAGTTAAGGTGGCAAACTGCGATAAACCAGCTGCTACAGCGTGGTGATAAAAAGACTGAGGTGTAACATGGCAGCTGGAGCTGGAGGGAGGGGAAGGAGATACTGGAGTAAGAAAAGAAAGCAAAGGCATGGATGGTCTGTCCTGTCCCGTCCTCCCTCTTTTCGGGGAAAATCAAACAGCCTACTGTGTGTCATCACAACCAAACAGAGGAGAGAAGGAAGGGCAGATGAAGATTAGAGAGGGGTAAAATGAAGGAGATGCAACGACAAGAGGACGCGAGAGGAGCGACAGTGGAGAAAAGTCAAGAAAGAGCACAGCTGTGAAAGATTTGTGGCCGCAATGAGGCGTGAAGCCACGGTAGAGGAGGAAGGGAGTGAGAGAGAGGCGGAGGGTGACTTATAACAGCCAGAGATGGAGAACAAACGTGAGGGACACACAGAGCGAGGCAGATGGGATAAAGGGATGAGATGAGAGCGGTGGAGCAAGAAGCGAAAGGGATTGAGGAGAGTATGTGATGTCGAAAGCTGCTGAAAAGTATTGCAAACTTACGTAACTCCTCCTGACTCCTCTGCTAACAGGGGGGTTGTAGAAACTGCAGTAAATTGGCCGTATTAAAAGTGCTTTTACACCTACAGCTGGGAGCGGGATACTTTGTTTTCTAAGGGCGCACTCACACCGTCCTTCCGCACCGGGCCAAAATAGGTTTTTGGGGTCAAGCCTAGTGCGTTTGACCAGTGTGAGTGCAACCGCTCTGCGCGTAACTGAGGCCAGCTGGCCGTCCACGGCCCGTCTGAGAGAGGTGGGCTTTTGTAGAGCGTGTTTGCACATGTACGAGCACGAGCGTGCGCACGTGTACGAACACGAGGCCTACGGCGGTTCTGAGGTCATTTCCTGTGCGCCTGTTGGGACATAGAAAAAAGAAGGAGGGACCATGCGCGGACATTTAACAACAACAACAATGGCGGCGAAAGGTTCACGTTGGTGTGATGTGGAGGTGGAGTGTTTACTTCAGATTTGGTCGATGAAAAGATTAAAAAACAGTCGACAAGACGCACAAAAACTCAGAGGTCTACGGAAAGATCTGGAAACAAAGCCACGCATCGCCATGACGTCATCAATGCGTGTGACGTGTTACGGCGTGATGACGTATGGACAGCAAGAAGCATTTGCGCCGAGGCCCAGGTAGTGTGAGTACAAACGGGCCTGGGGCGCGGGGGGAGAGGGAGGGGGGGACAAGTACCCTAAAGCCCGGGGCGCGGTGCGGAAGGACAGTGTGAGCGGCCCTCAGGCTCATGTTGCGCAGAAATGCTCAGATTGGATTTTTGTATGCACCTCCTTATGAAGAACACTGCTGCGGCTGCTTGAGAAAATTAAAATAATAATAATAAACTGCCTCTTGTCAAGCAGAACATGTCAAGGCAAAGTGATTTCATCAGATTGAATTTTCTGGTCTAACCAAATAATAATAATAAAACCGCAAAACATCTGAGAGTTAATCCAGAAACACTGACTCAGACCCAACCCTTCATATTGCCCGTTGTATCCATCAGAGGCCTGTTTTATTAAAGCTTTTAGTCGCTGCTGTCACCAC
This sequence comes from Echiichthys vipera, assembly GCF_963691815.1. Classification (NCBI taxonomy): domain Eukaryota; kingdom Metazoa; phylum Chordata; class Actinopteri; order Perciformes; family Trachinidae; genus Echiichthys; species Echiichthys vipera. The sequence continues at coordinate 3,399,580 of NC_139827.1, read as the reverse complement.
ACTACTGTAAGTCAGGTCACCGTGCTGGGACATATTGAAGCTAATCACAGATATTTTCATAATCACGGTATCAATGTGCCCATGACGGAGTGCAGCTGCAGGGGAAAGAGTCAGCACCAGGTTATAGAAGGTTCTTGGGTTAGTGTTCATTACTTTTACCTGTGTTTGGAGCTGTTCCTAGAAAAATACATGAGCATTGTGCAGGATTATAACATAAGCATAGTATATATCAACATTTGACTCAATTAATATAACCGTGGATCTGCAGTTTGTCCTGATAAAATAGAATAGTAACAACTTGGTTTTGGTGTCCAAGTAAAAAAATGTGTAACCTGACTCTGCCTGATGGATTGTTCCGCATTTGCTCATTAGATCCACCTGAGAACTTTCATTCGGAGATGTTTTGGTGATTGGATAAACCATCTGTTTATCACCTTTATCACCGCTTTATAACCTACAGACCAAATCAACCAATCAGATCACTGAAGCGTATGACGCGCTAACAGCGTCGAGGCAAAGCTCAGAAAGGAAACAACATGTGGGTAAAGGATATTTTCTGTTTGTGTAACATGAATTTACGGATCAAAGGCCCAATTTCAGGAGCCCGGTCCATATTCAACAGAAGGATCCAGAGAACAAAGAGTTAGTGAGCGGCTCGCTCCATAGCTGCTCATCTCATCCGTGGAAGCCGCCATGTTGTTTACAGTCAACAGTCTCTTCTGGTATCACTTAAATCTGCCTCAAAACCAACTCTGATTGCTTCGGTCGCTTGACAAACTTCTCCAAGTTTTCTCTGCCGCACGTTACCAAACTGATCTGAGAGTAAAATACAGCAGAGCTCAGGATGGTCTCACGGGGCTAAACAAATTTAGAGACCAGCTTGCTTTGATATGCTCTATCTGTCAATATTAGTGTGATTAAAACCTAATATTGACATTTTGGAAGCATATAAAACTCATTTTGCATCTGTATCCATATTTATGGTTCATCACACACAGTTCATATTCATGGCCCTGTTTTCCAACCCCACAGGAGTTTTCACTTTTGCCTAATTACACGTCTGGATCGTGTGTTGGCGTGTAGACTACATACTGTGCTTGATTGACACCCGCCTCACTCCCCTCTTGCACCTGGTAGGCAACTGCTCCTCCCCAGTGTGGGACACTGGAATATACCTATTTTCGTAGGGGCTGTTTTTTTGCATGTCATCATAGGAAAAGCACAGGTGTGATTATTCACATTATGACTGCATCCTGTGTTGTTATGCGGGGGTATAGACCTTTGACATGGAGGACATTTTAATACATCAACGCTGGGAAAAGCTCCGGTAATAAATGGATGATGGTTGAATCCCATTTACTGCTTCGTTTTCAGGTTTCTCATGTGCTGCACGCTCGCTCACTGTCACTGCTGAGGCCTACTGGGACACTTGAATACAATGTTGCTGTCGTAAATGTTATTGGCACCACCTGTGCTTTTCCTACGATGACAAGTCAAACGGCTTATTGGGCATATTCTCCCCCTTTGTATTTGTTTTCTTTAGTTTGAACTGATCTTTTCCTGCTATGACAAGTCAACATGTTTGCCATTAAAACATTTAAGTATTTTTTCTCGAAATAGCTTGATGAAAGCCTAACGGCTGCTTGCAGGTTGTGCAGTTGTAAACCATGGTTGTTTGATTTGTGGCCAAAAGGAAACAAAGAGGAAAGCTCTGTTGATGTTGCCTATTATTCAGCAGAGCAGGGTTCACCTCCTTCACAGCTTCTTTCTGTTATATCAGTTACAGTAAGGGCGCACTCACACTGTCCTTCCGTACCATGCCCAAACTGGTCAAACGAGCTAGGCTTTACCCGCAAAACCTGTGTGAGTGCAACCGCTCCGCGCCTAGCTGCGGCCAAAATCTGGAGTGTTTACTGCAGATTTGGTCGATGAAAAGATTCAAAAACAGTCGACAAGACGCACAAAAACTCTGAGGTCTACGGAAAGATTTGGAAACAAAGCCACGCATCGCGATAACGTCGATCAATGCATGTGACGTGTTACGGCGTGATGACATATGGACAGGCAAGAAGCATTTGCGCGAGGCCCAGGTAGTGTGAGTACAAACGGGCCTGGAGGGGGGACAAGTACCCTAAAGCCCTGGGCATGGTGCGGAAGGACAGTGGGAGTGCGCCCTAAGATGAAAAACAATATATCTGGACAAAATGAAATCATTGGGCTAATAACAATCAAATAAATAAATGCATGATTAGCAACCCTCTCCCTTTTAATAAGTACCATCCATATTCATACAGTACATGCATAAATACAGTAGAGCCCAAAGAAACAACAACATGTGAGCTGGTTGGAAACATGCCCCTGCCTTTAGAACCTCACGCAGTCATACTTTAGCTGAAGTGGTGCTCACGAGTCACGACGAGGCACGGTAATTTGAAAATAAACACATTGTGAGTACATGGTAACCAACCCAATCAGAGCCTGAGATGCAATAAAAACAATTTACCAAACACACAGTGAGTTGAATACCTCATGTGACAGCTGTCGACATTCAAAATGAACTCAATGCAATGTTTTGATGGTTGTCTGATTATACTGCGAGAACCGATTATGTCCCTGCTAGTAATTCATCGTAATGGACTTAAAGTACGCGGGCTTGTTTTGTTGTGTGTGTGTGTGTGTGTGGGTGATGATAGCGAGCAGAGAAGACAGTCGTGTATGTCACCACGCTTGAGCAGACAGCCTTCACCAGATGGGTGGCCTTTGTGTGTGTTAACCAGCGAGTGTGGGTTTGTGTCGTGTAGGCTGTTGTTTGTGTGATGTGCCAACGTGTAACTGCAGCTGTAAGTGAAACATTGCGAGTAAGCCGCTGCTGTGAAATCTCTCTCCGGGGGGTTCAAGTTCCCTCTCTTCTTCCTCTCTTCTCCCCTGCTCTACATCTTCCTGTGTGCAACCATGTCGCACTCTCCCACATACATACAGCTGCATACGCTCGCCTGATATCTATGCATGTATTCCAACTCATGAAGGTGGTGCGTAATATTCACCTCACGCACTTATTTCTGATGCGGTTGCCACGGTGAGCTTTTGTTGTTTCTCTTATCTCTTCTATACTCTTCCTCATCAGGAAACGCCCGCCCACTGTTCTCTCTAAGAGCCTCTGTGCTTCTCTGTAACTCATTTACATCTTCAGCCCGTGGCCTATTTATATAAATGATGGAGCTCTTCCCTCACCGCGTGCGTCAAGAAAAGCGTGTCAGATATTGTTATCCTCGCACAGTACAACACTAAAACAACACTAGTCATCCTAGCCGAAGGAAAGTCTCATCTCTTGTGCTGTTGTGCAAATATCTCAGCCATACGAGGCGACGCCACGGGGACTCAAATAAAGGTCGCATGGCTGAGAGGGTGGCAGAAGCCTCAGATCTGCAGCACTAGAAAGAAATTGCATTGTTAGAAAGCAATGAAATGCTTTGGATATGAAGTAGCTGTCAGCACGGTTGCCTCACACCAGCGAGCGGTTGTCTTTTATGAGCTTTTATAAAGAAATGATAAGATGAAAGAAATCGCATTACATCCAAAAACAACCCCACTGTCATCGGGCCCGAGAATTCACGGCACATTCGTCTTTGTTGTAACATCATTGAAATGACTTATTGTACATCGACATGTCAACCAATTCAGTTTATTTCCGTGCTCAGTCGACACAAGACCAAGTTATAAAACACAGTAACACACCGTCAGTTAGTGCAATGGCACTTTATTTTCCGCGTACTCTTTATTTCACTCATTCTGTATCTATGACGTGTGTGGCGTCCTTCTTTGTCATTGGAAGTGTTTTGATGTGATTTAGTCGTCTACCATTCACATGATTCATGACTTCTGTTGTTTTCAAGTTGAGATGTTTTAGTCCTAGGCCCAAAGAAGTTTTTATGTTTGTTTTATTGGTTTTATAAAACTATGTATACTTAAGTCTACACTAAAGGGATTTGGTGTTTTAAGGGTGACAGCGGCAGAAAAGGGGCATTGTGGGAGACATACCACAGTAATGTAGTCGAGAGAGAGAGAGACTTTGTGTTTTTATTTGTTTTTTTGTTTACCTGCTCATCTTTCTGTCCGTGTCTTATTTATGTATTTTAAAATATGAAATTGTTTATTTAAAAGACAAAAATATGATTTAAATTAAAAACACATGCATCATTAAAACAAAGTGTCCCGGTCCTAAACTATACTATACTTTATTTCAACATCTTTATCACGTGAAGAACTTTGGGATATTGACTCTTAAAGGTGATTCATCAGATTATAATAAGTTTTTTTATTATTATATTAATAAAGACACATGTGTCTCTAATAACACAGAAGCTGCACACTGTTATTAGAGAAATAACAGTTTTATTCTTTAAAAGAGAGAGAGAGAGACTTGGTGGGTGCTGACGTCTATGCATCAGTAACGGGGGGGGGGGGCAGTGTTATTGTTTAGTCTATTAGAATACCAATCAACCATACTGCTAATTTACTAGTGACACCTTTGGGAGCCGATCCCAGCTGACATCGGGCGTGAGGCGGGGTCCACCCTGGACAGGACGCCAGTCTATCACAGGACACATAGAGACGAACAGAGACGGACAACCATTCACACCTACGGGTGATTTAGAGTCATCAATGAACCGAACACCTGCACGTCTTTGGACTGTGGGAGGAAACCGGAGAACCCGGAGAACACCCACGCAGACACGGGGACAACATGCAAACTCCACACAGAAGGGCCCCAGACAGGATGCGAACCTGTAACCTTCTCGCTGTGAGGCGACAGTGCTAACCACCACATCACCGTGTCGCCCACCGGGGTATTAAAACTCTGATTTTACCCTGGGTACGGTGTTTACATGGTGTTTGAGAAACTGGAGTATGCCCTTTACCCTTTTTTTAAATTGTTACGTGAACGCACCGAGTGATTGCGTTTCAGGTCCTTATCGCTGACTCAGGTTGATTAAAAAGAAAAACCAAAGCATTCCTGAAATAATTTTCCATCAGTCTCTTCAACTAAATATATACTGAATATAATCAAAACATCCCTTTAATCAACGACTGCTAAGGGTTTAAGAGTGCAGCGTTTCATGTGGAAGGACAATGATGGCACATCACACCTGCTGTTTTAAAACAGGCACAACTAGAACGTGAGTCAGAGCCTGTAGTGATTTATCATTTTCCTTTAGCCAGTCACTTGTGACGAGCCCTTAAAGACCCTGTTTTCATTAAAATTACCAACAACTCGCCTTGAGCGACCTCATTTGCATAGAACTCTCATGTGTTTGGACCGAGTCTCATCCAACCATGGTACCATTCTAACACTGCACTGGGCACAATAACGCCAAACGGACGGGCAGAGCACATTTCAATGTCACTAAAATACAAATATGCAGGAGGAGTGCCTTTCCCACAACAGACACAGAGGCCAAAATGTCAAAACCAAAATTTGGATGCTTCCTGGAGATAATTGCCATTTTTTAGTCAGTCAGGTTCTGGGAAATGATTTATTTGTGAATGACGTAGTTGTACTACTGAAGCTAGAAGATTCTTGATTGGTGTCAAACAGAATTATTAACTAGTTACACATGTTTTCATCTTCAGGCTGACGTTGCCTGCACTCTAACTGATTTCCATGGGGGAGGGGGATTCAATGTTACTAAACCAAAAAGAGACTTCTAGTGTCGTAGCCTCGTCTAATAGACTTCTTATCTTATCTTAGTCAGAGCAGGCTAACTTCTGGTTCAGCGCTTTGCTAGCTTGAATGGGGATAAACTCATTGAATTGTGCAGCTCTTCTAGACTTTCCGAAATATTATTGGACTGAATGGATCCAATGTTGATGATGAAACGAGTCACTTCACAGAGGTTGCAATGCTCAAAGCAATGTATCCACTCTTTTACAGCTGCAATAGAAGCAACCAGAGAGTCACTGTGGAAGCAACGGAACAGGCCAAGTTGTGATTGGCCAGTGATGTAAACACACATCTCGACAATGATGTTAGTCCCTCCGCGGTGCTCAGTGTCTTTGTTATTAAACCAAGAAACTGCAATTTCGCGTCACGATGCCAGACGAATCGGTTAACTCTGTGGAGTGGGTAGATTCAAACCTCTGGACCCAGCAAAGAACGTTCATCCCTTAACATGTTTAATATAGCAGCTTGCACTCCTATTGAAGGAAACATTATCTGAACTATGCTCTATTTTGGGGGGATCTTAGGTTTTCGTTTTTTGAATGCAGTGTCAATGGTGTCACTCTGGAATGAAGACCTCAGTACAGGACTATTATGAGACAACGTTTATGTCAAACTTTACCTTGAAAACAGGTTGTGTTGGTAAGTATCATTAATGTGTGCTGTCCCAAGAAGACACACACATTTTTTGAGGGACTAAGGGACTGGTATACTTGAGGAACTCGGAGTAGAGCCGCTGCTCCTTTGCGTTGAAAGGAGCCAGTTGAGGTGGTTCAGGATCATCTGGTAAGGATGAACCCTGGGCGCCTCCCTAGGGAGGTGTTCCAGGCACGTCCAGCTGGGAGGAGGCCTCGGCGAAGACCCAGGACCAGGTGGAGAGATTAGATCTCCACACTGGTCTGGGAACGCCTCAGGATCCCCCAGTTAGAGCTGGTTACTGTGGCCCGGGAAAGGGAAGTTTGGGGTCCCCTGCTAAAGCTGCTGCTGATTTCAAAGTGGCTGTGATATGGTAGTCACACTATGCCCATAGGACTGTTTAAATATATCTATCCTTGATCTGGGGTCAGCAGAAATGCCATACAGTGGAACAGATACAGATGACAACAAGAATGAACCATTGATAGAGAAACCTGCATGTTTCTGAGGATTATCTTTAAAAGAGCCGCGTGTTCTCGCTCTAAGAGCTTCACTTCGTTCTGATACTAACTCATCGCCACGCTACAATATCTGTCAAACCCAACGCACACAGATATTCAATAGAGCTGTAATGATACGCTCTGAGCCATAGTTTAGCATTCAATTACAAACAGCAGAGGACCTTTAGGGAGGGCTGTGCTCAATACCACCCTTAATCCCGTAGATGGTTAAAAGTGCCTAATCCCTGTCGTGGTAAGGCCTTTATGTGGCCGTTTAAACTCGCTGTTCGCTTAGAAAGAAACCTCAGCCGCGACACGCCTAACCGGATTAAACAGCGCGGCGTGTGCACAACGGCATAATACTGCTGCGAGGAAATAGAGACGTCGCTCCCATAGGCACCACTACACTGATTCTGTGAGCATGAGTGTGTGTGTGTGTGTGTGTGTGTGTGTGTGTGTGTGTGTGTGTGTGTGTGTGTGTTTGCAGGACTAATAAAGTGATGGAGATTTGAAGTACAGAGCTCCTGGTGGTGCTGCTGAATATACTGTGTGTGTGTGTGTGTGTGTGTGTGTGTGTTTGCAGGACTAATGAAGTGATGGAGATTTTAAGTACAGAGCTCCTGGTGGTACTGCTGAATATACTGTGTGTGTGTGTGTGTGTGTGTGTGTGTGTGTGTGTGTGTGTGTGTGTGTGTGTGTGTGTGTGTGTGTGTGTGTGTGTGTGTGTGTGTGTGTGTGTGTGTGTGTGTGTGTGTGTGTGTGTGTGTGTGTGTGTGTGTGTGTGTGTGTGTATGCCTTTTTAATGTGCTCTTATTCAGCTGCAGAGATCCATGACATGCGGTCTGGTGTATGTTTATGAGAAATGTCTATAACTGACATGCTTGAGTAAGCCAGACTGTTTGTGACTCTTGCTTGTCAATGCGTATGTATGTGTGTGTGTGTATGTGTGTTTGTGTGTGTGTTTGTTTGTGTGTTTGTTTGTGGAGCCGGGCTAAATAGATTCCCTCCATCTTAATAGAGCTGGAACCACAAGGTTAATGAACAGGCGATGTTCAGACGATGCCAGAGCACTTAAAGTACATTCATCAGAGTGTAAACCAGCAATGCACGACACATTCATATGCAAATGTGAACAGCTTTTAGTATCTCTGTGAGAACCAGTTTGAGTTTTACTCGACAGTGTAATAGTAAGGATATTTCTGGGGAGGAAAATTAAAGCTCAATTAAAGCTGTTCACCTAAAATAACAACCTGTGTTTTCCGACAAGCATCTTATTGTGGCCATACGACTGTGCAACAAGGGCGGATGGGTAGAGTGTGTGACTTTAACACAGAAGGCCTTGGTTCACATACGATCTCCTACCGACCATCAATGTTGTTTTCTTTTAACCACGACCCCCAACATTATCTGACTTCAGTGTTTGGGCTTTGGCAGAAAGCCCGTGTTATAAACTTATAATGCAGCGTTTGAAATATACGCTGTTTACCAGGCAGGGGTGGTTTAATTAACGACACAATCAAGACTCATTATGGGGGAATGTAGGATTAAAGCGGGTGGCTGTGGCTCAAAAAGAGGTAGAGAAGGTCGTCAATCACCTGCTCCTCTAGCGTGCATGTCAAAGTGCCTGGGGGGGGTGAGACACCATGTGAAAGACCTGCAGGAAGTGAGAAGTGAAGTGAAAAGTTTTAAGAGTTTCATCTTTTTTTTTTTTGCATCCGAGTGAACTGGGCGCAATCACACTGTCCATCCGTACCGTGCTCAAACAGGTTTTACGGGTAAAGTCTAGTTCGTTGGACCAGTGTGAGTGCAACCGCACCACGCCTAACTGCGGCCAGCTTGACAGCCACGCAGCGTTTGGGAGAGGTGGGCTTTTGTAAAGCACACATGTACGAGCACGAGCGTGCGAACATTTGCGAGCACGAGGCCTACGGCGGCTCTGACGTCATTTCCTGTGTGCCTGTTGGAACGTAGAAAAAAGAAGGAGGGACCATGCGCGGACATTTAAAACAATGGCGGTGAAAGGTTCACGTTGGTGTGATGCGGAGGTGGAGTGTTTACTGCAGATTTGGTCGATGAAAAGATTCAAAAACAGTCGACAAGACGCACAAAAACTCCGAGGTCTACGGAAAGATCTGGAAACAAAGCCACGCATCGCCATGACGTCATCAACGCGTGTGACGTGTTACGGCGTGATGACGTATAGGCAGCAAGAAGCATTCTCCGAGGCCCAGGTAGTGTGAGTACAAACGGGCCTGGAGGGGGGGACAAGTACCCTAAAGCCCGGGGCACGGGACGGACGGACAGTGTGAGTGCGCCCTAAGAAGAAACTGTATGGAATAATTTAGCAAAAGTCACCTTTTTATGTGCACATAAGCACGTTCTGTGGCGTGCGTTACTGCGGCTTGTGTTCAACATCACTTCAGTTATTAAATCATCAGCAGCACGTTGCTGTTTCGCACAACCTACTGTGTCCAGTTGTTTTATGAAGCGGCCACCCCTCACTGTGAGTTTGGTTTGATCGACTCACAGCTTGAATCCATGATGTCTTTTTATAGTAGTTGGTTTTACTTATCAACTTGTATCTTGAATTACGGACTGGCAGCAAAACGGGAATCATTCAATTAATTTAGTCCGACCAGAAAATGGGATAAAACTAAACGATCACAGCGGGGTGTTTCAGAAGCACCCCCAGCAAACTGCAGCGCTTTGAGTGATCAGAAGACTAGAACGGTGCTATACTGTATAGTGTGCATGCAACTCCACTGCTACGGTCAGGGTATGTGATGCTTGTATGCTTCATTATCAAAGCCAGTGACAAAGAATCTACTTGGTGCTTTAGTTTAAAGCCCCTTTTTTCTCTCACACACTTTTAAAGGGCTGTTTAATTGAGACAAAGGTGAGAGTCAATAGGGGGCAGAGGAAAACATCATGTAGCTGAAGGTCTTCACATGTATGGGAGCACAAAGATGCCAGTGTGTGTGTGTGTGTGTGTGTGTATATGAGTCCATTATGAATACAAATGTGTTTCTGCGTCTGTGTTGGAAATGTACAAGAGCTGCACAAAGCCAGGGCTGTATAGTCTTGCATCACTGCATGTGTGTGTGTGTGCGCGTGTGCGTGTGCGTGTGCGTGTGTGTGTGCGTATGTTATTGTACATGTGTCAGTGAGTGATCGTATAAGGGTTGAGGCCTCCTTTCATGTGTTAACATGCATCTGAAGCCTGTAGGAAAGATAAGTCCCAAGAGCCTCTTTCATTCTTCTCTCTCTCTCTCTCTCTCTCTCTCTCTCTCTCTCTCTCTCTCTCTCTCTCTCTCTCTCTCTCTCTAGTGACTGCGGAGGAAATCTTTTCTTATCCTGTAACAATGGCTTAAATTAAATTTTCAGTCTGCTACACCACGCTTTTGCATGACTATCACCTCAGTAATTACAGATCATTCACTTTTAAGTTGCCGGGGTTCACAAAAGAGGAAGGAGCAGAGTGAGAGGGGGGGTGCTATTTGTACATGAGAGAGAGAGAGAAAGAGAGAGAGAGAGAGAGAGAGAGAGAGAGAGAGGGGGGCAGTGTGAAAGCAATTCTGATACCCACTATAAACCAATCTGGTGTAATGGGCTCCCACATGGAGCCGAGATGACTTGCCCACTTTTAATGACTCTGCTACATCAAACATGGGAGCTGCCAAAAGGCGGCACCGACTTTTCATCATCTTTCTCTCGCACGCTGTCCTCTTGCTCCTGCCTTCCCTCACTTCACCTCTTATCTCCTCCCTCCCTCTCTCATGCGTCACTATTTTGGGTGAGGGGATCAGAGATAAAGAAGGAGGGAAAGACAGCGGTGCAGAAAGAGGTAGAGAGAGTTGGAGGGTTTCATCTCTTTCGGCCCTTTGCTCTTTTAATATTTAATCCACACGTGGGATTTCTTCTCATTCAGAGGTGGCCGCTGTGACGCTGGTGTGAGCGTTTGCTGTGTCTCCGTCTGCACTCATAAATTAATCTAGTTTGGCCTCGGTAACATATCCGTGCTCCAGTTACCTCACTTTGATAAGACACTAGAACGGACTTTGTCTTATCCCTAGGTAACAGTGTGAGCGTACTTGTCTTTGTTAATATCCTGATCCTGGATCAGGCACCTTTGGTCTGTAACCGGGTCATCCTGGATGCCATCAAGCCACTTAAATTTGAACTGCGGTCACATTTTGACACGGACAACGAGTAAGATTTAAACAGATATTTAATCGACGAAAACCAGAAACAAACAAAAACCAGGGAACGGGGAAACAGGTACAGGGTCCGGACGTGAGTCACATCCGGCTCTTTATCCGGGCGTTGACGAGGAGATGAGCCACAGCTGGGCGGAACCACGCCGACCCGCTCCAACAGACAAACACACGGGGAAAGACACAAGCAGGGAGACACAGACAGAGGGAGACAAACTCATACAAAAGGAAGAAGGAAGAGACAGACAGGACCGGAGTCCTGACATATTGTATTTAATGATATAGTCAGTGGGCTTTTGTATTATGATACTAGTGACCATCTTCCTGTTTTCATGGTGTATGATCGCAGTTATAGATTGAGGACGGATAAATCAAATATCAAATTCACACGAATAAGAAGAGAAGAATCAGTTAATGCATTCAAAGATGACCTATTAGCTCAAAACTGGGATTCAGTTTTGAAAGAAAATGATATAGATATACCTCATAATACATTTTTAGATATGTTTACAGGAATGTATAATAACAAGGACTATGTCTATGTCCCAACAGGCGCACATAAATGACATCAGAACCGCTGTAGGCCTCGTATTCGTACACGTGCGCACGCTCGTGCTCGTACATGTGCAAACACGCTTTACAAAAGCCCACCTCTCCCAAACGGGCCGTGGACGGCCAGCTGGCCGCAGCTAGGCGCGGAGCGGTTGCACTCACACTGGTCAAACGCACTAGGCTTTGACCGTAAAACCTGTTTTGGCCTGGTACCTAAGGACAGTAGGGATGTGGTGGTAATCTACGTAGTAGTCACAGCTGCCCTGGCAGACTGACTGAAGCCCGGCAGCTAATCAGCGCTTCCGACCACCAGATCATACACGTTCACACGAGGCAAGGTCACAACGACCATGACACAAGTAGGACGGGGCGGGGATTGGGCCCTTCTATTATTTCTCTACTAACTGAGCCACAGTCGCCCCGGTGCTGAAAGTTAAAGGGGGACACATGGAGCACAAATTTGAAACACCATACAGAAACGCACCTTGCAATATAACCGGTTGAATGGTACCAACCCATATTCATAAAGAATATAACATGGAATCACAACACACCATATCGTTGTCCACACCTCATATATTCGTTAGAGGCCGGTGCAAAGCAAAATTACTCTCTGTTTTACCTGACGGGGTACATTGAACAGCCTCTGTTGGGGGGGTTGGTGAGGAGGCTGCTGCTGATGATACTGCTGGAGTTGTTGGGCTGTATTGATCTGAGAGTGTAGACACTAAAAAGAGCATGGGAGAGATAGAGGCTGATTAAACAAGTGTTATGTGATCATGATAAGATGCCAAGATAACCAACGTTGAAAATGGCTCCCTGTGACTGACCTGCCATACTGCTGATAGCGTGGAGGAGACTACCTGCTGAGAGGCTGACTGCTTGAACTGAACAGAACAAGTTGCTCATTTGATCATGTGACCGACCAAGGTAGACCTAAATATTGTTATTTTGCTTTATTTATTGATATTTTGTGACACACACACTGTCTTAGGTGAACAGAATACATGTGTGAATGTATGTTTCGTGCCTGTGTCCCCTCTACATCTCGTAGGAAAGGACTTTGTTTTGACCACGCCCCCACCACAGCGACTTCCTGGTTGATCCAATACGGAAGTGACAAAAATTACAGTTCTCCGAGTGGCCACTAGGAGTAGTTTGCACAATAGAGCAGTTTTTCATTGACCCCCATGTTTTACACAGCATACTTAAACCTACTTAGGACTTGTTTACAAAAAAAACATTCTAGTCTGTATGTTTACGTCATATCTCCATTACAACACTTTTGTAACAGGCTAGTTTTTATTTTATTGGAGTTTAAAGTTTACGAATAATTAGGGGCGTGGACTCTTGAGTGACAGCTAGCCTCTGGACCTCACTTCTCCTCGGAGGCTAGTTGTCAGGATGAGCATCATTAGCATGCTAACTCCGTCATCTCGACCTCGACTGCGGTCATTCGTGTGGGCGTGTTTCCATAAGTGACAAGATGGTTCTCTCCTCGATCAACTGTACCAATAGATGGTTTAGGAACACACCGTGTTAACGTTAGCTCTGTTATGCTAATTAAATAGCCGCACTTGCACCATGACTTGCAGTACAGCCGGCTATCTATGGCGCAAACACTAGATGCTAATCTGGAGCAACAGTGGGATTCAAGCCGTGGGGGTCGGTGTGTTTTACATTCTTTGGCCATGGTTCTGTGTTCAATATCAGTTTAAATCATAAACGCTGCCTGCACTTCACTCTGTCGAAGTGTCCTTGGGCAAGACACTGAACCCTGAATTGCTCCCCGTGCTGTGCATGGGTGTGTAAATGTGGTGTGCATGGTTAGATTAGATGGTCTGTAGATGTCCACTGCCATCAGTGTGAATGTCAGTGTGAACGGGTGAATGTGACAAACACTGTGAAAGCGCCTTGAGGAGTCAGAAGACAAGAAAGGCGCTTTATAAGTACAAGTCCATTTACAAGTCCATACGCCACCGGTGTGTGTTCCCTTTCATGCAACAGCAATTAAAAGCCCTCGAGCATCAGGGTGAGTTTCAGCTAATTCTGTAACTTTTCATGGCATTGTCTTGATTATGTTCACATTAAGGGAGTTGATGGAAATTCAATAAAAACATAACGTCTGTGCTGCATTATCTCTTGCCATCCCGCTCTCCTCTCTCTCCTCCCTTCTCCATCACTATCACCGGCCAAGCACATTCCTCTCTCTCTCTGCCACTGTCTCTTCATCCTTCTCACCGCACGTTGCTTTTGTCCGCTGTAATAACACGCTCTGTTACAATGTACGAGCTATCCAGTCCACCGGGAGACCCACACAACACACAAGTTTTGGTACTTTTTCTCGGTCCTGCCCCGCCTGTGTTTCACTCTACCCCCCGTCTTTGTGCCATTATTTGCTTCTGATCCCTTGAATCCACTTGTGCGTTCTGTTTCTCTTTTATAGGAATATGAAATACAGACACATTTGCCCTTTGGCTGGTCCCTTGCATTGAGTCTACATTTTAATAACGGGAACCTTCGCCTTGACCGTATATCTTAAACTCTTAGTATGCAGCCCAGACACCTGCTGGATACATTTTTTTAAGACTCTAATAAATGAGTAGAGAATATTGCTGCGGCAGGAAATGATTTTCAATAACCAAGATGTAACACAATGAAGCCATAACAGAATCAATTTGATAAATATGGTAATTACAGGTCACGGAAGAGAACACGCAAACAAATAACTTTAAGGGATTCATTGACAAGAACACAAAGAGTATAATTATCCGCGTCCCCTGAATATCATTGGCTGAGTGCCCACATTTGAGTGATGATGAACTACTCACCTTACTTCTCAATTCATTATTAAAGTTTTACAAATGATTGGTGACTTTTCTTTGAAATATTGTTTAAAGGCACTGCACCCGACAGTCAACAGATGATAAAGCAACACACAGATTTTCTCTGTGTGTTTTAAACCCACTCTCTCTGTTGGTTTTTGTACAGTCTGGCCGCACGAGCATGTGCACGAGCATGTGCACGAGCATGTGCATGTGGCCGTACACAGTAAAGCTGGCAACAGCCACTCGCTACAGACTGAGCCTGTGTAGCAGGTAAAAAAACAACCTCTGTGCATCTGCTCCCGATGTATTTTGTCTGAAAAAATACAAAAAAAGTTCAGAAGCTTTTCTTTGAAATCTTATTAAAAGGCACTGCACTCAACAGTCAAAAGATGATAAAGCAACACACATATTTTCTCTGTGTGTTTTGAACCAACTTTCTCTGTTGGTATTTGTAGACAGTCTGGCTGCACGAGCATGTGCACGAGCATGTGCATGTGGCCGTGGAAAAAAAACAGGCAGACAGTGAAGCTGGCATAAGCCACTCACTACCGACTGAGCCTGTGTAGCAGGTAAAAAAAACACCCTCTGTGCATCTGCTCCCGATGTCAGGAACGGTACGGGGATAGCACAAAAGGTGGACCTGATGCAGACACGGACAAAAAGTAAAGTAACAAATCAAACTTTTAATACAAGAAACGGACAAACGCAGAACACTACAAATAATACAAATACAATGACTAACTAAACAAACATGGGAACAACAGGAACAAGAAGAGGACGGAAGATCAGGGAGACGGACGGGAAACAGGAAACTACAGAGAAAAACAGAAAACAAACACGATTAATCAACTTACTACGGGGAGCGTGAAAACCACAACGAGAAAGGGGATGCCAGTCCGGGGGGAATAGTTTTACCAATACAGGGTCGACGACGGTCCGGCGCTGCATGCCTGTCAGCTTCAGGTATTTAAGGTGGTGAGGTAATCAGCGTAACAGGCTGCAGCTTGGGGAACGCCTACCGGACCTACACAGAGACGAGGGAGAGAACATGCAGGGAAACACAGACAGGGGGAGACAAACTCACACAGAACGGAAGAGAGGAGGATACTGACAGAACCAGATCTTGACACCTGATGTATTTTATCTGAAAAAATACAAAAACAGTTCAGAAGCTTCTCTTTGTTTTGCTTCCAAAGTGGTTTAAATATATAATCCATAAGATTTTCATCTAGTTAATTGTTAAGTTCCTGCTGTTATGGGACACGTTGGCCAACAAAGATTAGACACCAAACAAGTTTTGGCTTTTCTCCGTGGATTTATTCTCAAGTTTCCTGCAGGAATGGACTGTGCTCCATGCACAAATAGGCTGGTATAGACACAGACCCAGAGCTGAGGGCAGTTTGCATTTAATACAGAACATGAATATGAATGAAAACATAGTCAGCGTTTAGCTGGGTGACGTACAAGGTAAGGCAGTAACATTAGTCACATTCATATCATAGGATTTCTCAGTAGCATACAAACAGGCAATTACCATCGTCATACTTGTATCACAGGATTAGGGAGCAGTGTCGTGTAGTGTCTCACAAGATATACTTTGAAATCAGACTGATGCAGGTACGTAACTCTTGGTGTGTTTCCAGAGCTGAACGTTAAATGCCCAGATAAGGAACGTCTGCAACACACGGAGAGAAAGAGTGTGTTTTTTCCTGTGTTACCTTGAAATTGTAATTTCCGTCACACTATCTATCAAAGAGCCCTGTGATAGACTGGCGTCCTGTCCAGGGTGTACCCCGCCTCACGCCCAATGTTAGCTGGGATCGGCTCCAGCCCCACCGTGACCCCGTTTGGGACGAGCGGTTAAAGATGGATGGATGCATATCAAAGAGTGAGTTAAAACAGTGGTGATTGATCATGTGACCCACTAATGACAGCATTTGTTGCCTCTTTGCTGAGTTTTCACATCTGTGTGTGTCTGTGGAGACGTTCCTGCTCTGCACAGGGGCGACTGTGGCTCAGTAGAAGAGTGGGTTGTCCTCCATTCGAGAGATTGGCGGTTCGATCCCCACCTCCCCCGGTCCACATGTCAAAGTGTCCTTGGGCAAGACACTGAACCCCGAATTCCTCCCTGTGCTGCGCATGGGTTTATAAATGTGGTGTGAATGATTAGATTAGATGGTCTGTAGATGTCCACTGCCATCAGTGTGAATGTCTGTGTGAATGTGACACTGTGAAAGCGCCTTGAGGAGTCAGAAGACCATGTTAGTGACGCTGCTAACAGCGGTTGGTCTGCAGGTGGAGCTCGTCACTGCCGGTTATGATGCGTTCACTTGTAATGGGGAACTTCCAACTTCTGAGTCAGTCAGTAAGGGCGGAAGTGTAACAGGACCGTGTGTGTGTGTGTGTGTGTGTGTGTGTGTGTGGATTTAAGAGGGTAACATATAGGTGCTTTACTGGTGACAGAAACATCATGTTGCTTGTGGTAAGGGCTCTTTGTTGCCAAATACCCAAATCCCAGATATTAAATAAGTGGGAAAATATCTTTGGATGAATAGAAATGAACTGAAATGAGACTATTATTATATAATAAATCCACTTTACTGCAGGTAGGATGACTAAACAGCACTGTATTTCTGTTCCGCACGTCTTTCGTTCGTTCTCATCCTTATTTATCCAGGTAGGATTTCTGCTGAGCACATGTTCTCTCCCATGAAGCTCCGCTGCTTTAAATTCAAACAGATTCACCCATTCACACCTGGGACCTACCCATTACAACCCCGGCTTTCTGCTGACGGCAACAGAGAAGTTCCAACTCGCTTCTCTTCTCCTCTGTCACGAATGTCGATGATGGATGAGAACGGAAATTCATTTTAGCCTCTGCGGGATACAGTCTACATTTACTCCGCGCCCCTTTTCCAACAAAACTGTGTTCAGTCCTCGGGGGGTGTGTCACTTTGGAGAAGCCACTTGATAGTTAGAAAGAACTTCATTTAGTTTACAAAACCCAAAACAAAGGAGAATGAATGGCAGAGGGATATTTGGGTCAGTGTAACAGCCGCAGTTCCTGTGGCTTGGGATTCGAAGTGCAGCGTGAAAGATGAAAGAGTGAACCCGGTTGTTCCCAAAGCGGCTTCCAGAAGTTTTATCCACCCTTTTTATTCATAATTAGGAAGTGATTCATGTTATCTTTTGTCTAAATGACTAAAGATAAGGCACAAAAGTTCTTTGTTGCATCATTTCAGTGCTCCACTGGCAGTTTATGTGTAAGGGCTAAATATATTTTGATTTGGATATTTAAGTATTTTCACGACCGAAAGAACGAGGTCGCGGGTACAAGCGGCCGAAATGTGTTTCCTCAGGAGGGGGGCTGGAGTCTCCCTTAGAGAGAGGGGGAGAAGTTCAGCATCCGTGAGGAACTCGGAGTAGAGCCGCTGCTCCTTTGCGTTGAAAGGAGCCAGTTGAGGTGGTTCAGGATCATCTGGTAAGGATGAACCCTGGGCACCTCCCTAGGGAGGTGTTCCAGGCACGTCCAGCTGGGAGGAGGCCTCGGGGAAGACCCAGGACCAGGTGGAGAGATTAGATCTCCACACTGGCCTGGGAACGCCTCGGGATCCCCCAGTTAGAGCTTACACTCTCTCCGTTGTAACAGTAGTCTCTTAATGTTGTCCAATGGAAATGAGGATGGGAACAACTTTTTACCTCGCTTTTTTCTTGGCTACATATCTACTAAAGCAAATAGTCTCTTGCTGTTAGGACTAAATTGCAATGAGATCAGGGGAAAACAAGACATGTTGCTATTGTTTGTAAAGGTAGGCGCTTATGTAGACAGTATAAGTACAACCAGATGTTAAAATAAATGTTAAAAAGTATAAATTAATAATGAAGATGACAAAACAACAGTTGAGGTGGTTCAGGATCATCTGGTAAGGATGAACCCTGGGCGCCTCCCTAGGGAGGTGTTCCAGGCACGTCCAGCTGGGAGGAGGCCTCGGGGAAGCCTCTTATCCGGGCTCGGGTCTCGGGGCAGCAGCTTTAGCAGGGGACCCCAAACTTCCCTTTCCCGGGCCACATTAACCAGCTCTAACTGGGGGATCCTGAGGCGTTCCCAGGCCAGTGTGGAGATCTAATCTCTCCACCTGGTCCTGGGTCTTCCCCGAGGCCTCCTCCCAGCTGGACGTGCCTGGAACACCTCCCTAGGGAGGCGCCCAGGGTTCATCCTTACCAGATGATCCTGAACCACCTCAACTGGCTCCTTTCAACACAAATGAGCAGCGGCTCTACTCCGAGTTCCTCACGGATGCTGAACTTCTCACCCACACCAGTTCACACCATAAATCCAGCCAGAATGCGGTCGCCCATGCAGGTGACGTGAACACTCAGTCATTCCCACTAAAACAAAACAAAACCCTGCAGCTCAGCGGCAAGCATGCAAATGATCCCGTATAGATTATTCCGCAGCTTTATTGCAGCACATGTACTGAGCATTAAGCACAGTGCAATGGTTGCAATTCCCCCCTTTTGTAATTTACACCTAGCTTCCTGTGTTTGTTTATGAATATCTGTGGCCATTAATCCAGGTTGATACCAACAGAGAAGTCGCTGGGAGATGCAAGACGCATCCATAAAGCAAACCTGAGTCTCATTAGGGTGACAGCGCGGATACAACATTACTCACATCTCGCTCAACCTCTGCCTGTCTTTCCTTTTTTTTGCAGTCTTCCATCTTATTTCCTTGTTTATTCGCGGTTTCCGTCGGCTCCTTCACGCATCCTTCCTTCCTGCCAGACACCCTCCTCTCCTCTCACTGTCTCACTTACCGTGTTTGACTCTAATCATTTTCTTTTGATCACTTTTTCCTCCCCGCACGCTGCAATTTCTGTCACAGCCCCCCCCCCCCCCCTCTCCGTCATCCCGCTTTAGGCGCGCGTCACGGAGACGGCATTACTCAAGCCTCTCTGTCATCCGGCTCGATCTCTCTCTCCTCGTTTCCTCTGTGCCGCTCGATCTCATCACCCTCTCCATTTTCTGCATGAGCTCATTACAGTTATTTACACCTCTTGTCTGATGCTACCCTCCACGCATGACGTCATCTTTCCCAGCACCCCTCCCTTTATCCAGTCCATCCTTTCGTCTCTTCCTCCCCTTTCACTTCATCCTTCTTGTCTTTTCTCTACTCTACCTATTCTCATTTCCTGTTCTCCAATCCCCCCCCTCTCCATTCTGCTCTCTTCTATTTGCCATCTCGCTCTTCATTTCCTTTCCTTTCTGTTCCTGTCTTGTCTTTTGTACTTCTTTCCACCCTTTATTCTCTTTTTCCCATTACTTTTATATCCTCTCCCCTTGACCCTCCACTCTTCTTCCCCTTTATCTCCTCGTGAATGTCCCTTCTTCTCTCATCTGTCTTTGCTTTCTTCTTTTTTTATATACATCCCTCCCTCCCTTCCCTTCCCTTCCCTGCTGTTCTTTTACTCCCTGTTCACTTCCCTTTCGTCTCCTTGCTGGTGATTTGGTGTCTGCTACGATTACCTCTCCTCTTCAACACAATTCGTCTCACCCCTCCTTTTATCCATCTATCTCTCCTTTCCTCTTCTCCTTTCTTCTTCTGTTCTCCTCCCCCCTCCGTTCAAACCCCTGCTCTGATCATTTTGCGTGACAGCTTCTCCCTCCTCCTCACCCTTGATGTTGTTGCCCCCTTGAAGCACACACCTCTTTCTATCCGCGGGGGACTCGCCACGTCCATCACTCTGCCGTCTCTTCATTCTCTCTCTCTGCCTTTATCGTTCCCCCTCTCCTCACACACCTGATCCGCACGTAACCTCCCTGTTTACAACTCATGTTCACACCTTGTATTCTCCTTCCTCCTGTGACCTTCGTTTCCACGTTCTTTTTTCCCGACCCGTTCTTCACCTCCTCCCTTCGCACCTCTCTCTTTTGTCAAGTGGTGAATCTATTATTTTGGAACTAAGCTGTTCGTGTTATAAAAAGATTGAGCCTCTGGAAGGTCAACAGTTTCTTTAGTCCATTATCAAGGCGTGACGTCACGAGACAGATTCTCCCGTTTTCTATCCAGGAGCCAGAGAGATTACCCACAGTGGGATACAGTTATGCGCTGACTGCAGTAATCCAGCAGGGAAAGGATGTCTTAATATGGTGAGGGCAAGCTGTCAACTCCCATCCAGGCTCGTGGACAATGAGCCAATCATTATAAGGTGGATTCTGCTGTCTCTGCAGTCTGTTCAGAATACTGCAGGTCTGGGCTTTCAATGCACACGACACGAGTACTCCCACTGCCGGGTTTGTTAGAATGATGATGTGGGGAAGTCTTTGCAAGGCACGACTTGAAGAACGTTAAAGCTTAATGGTTCTTAAAACCCATTGAGTCACAGCCAGGAGACAGTTTGCTCAGCATTAGAGTGGAAACGGGGGAAATGGCCTGACTCACTTTGTCCGGGCGTCAGATAATCTGTACATCAGCATCTGTGGAGCTCATTAATTCATACATTGCATCTTGTTTGTTGTGGTTTTCATACGGACTTTCTGAAGTCTCTGCTAGTTTCCTCACAGTCTTTCTGTGACACTCTAGAGTCAGACAGACATTGTCCTTTTATAATTGTGCTCAGTTTCTTCAACTCATAATAGCAGATATGATGGATTCTTTTGTCTACATCACAAATATGGTCGGGCAAGTACTGTAAAATGTCAACACACAATATATGGTAACATCTACATTACCATACTCTGAATCCATCAATGATGCCAAGACCGTAACTCTCAGAATCTGTCAGTGTTCAGTAAAGGCTCATTTATGCTCTATGTTAGATACTCATACGGATACGGACGGAGCCTTCTTGTCATGAACGGTGCGGGGAAATAACACTGAGAGACTGGACCCAAATGCAGACACGGACACGGGGTAAAAGTACAAACAAATGTTTAATATTAACAACAGAAACGGGAATAATTACAGGGTAAACAAGGACACTAAAGACGAGGCCGTCAAGTGAAACAGGAACGAGGAAACAACGGGAAGAAACAAAGAAACAATTAATAAAAACAATCAACACGGAGCGCAAATACCGGAACAAACGAGAAACGGGAGCCAACTGACGAAGAGTTACCAAGTAAAAGAGAACAGCTGTCCGGCGCTCGAGCATGTCACCTCCGGCTTCTTAAACTCCTGAAGGTGATCAGCGTAACTCGCCGCAGCTGAGGTGGAACCACGCCTACCTGTACCTGGACAAAACCAACACACAGGGGAGAAACAAGCAGGGAAAAACAGACAGAGGGAGACAAACTCACACAAAAGGGAGAGAGGAGGGTCTGACAGAACCGAATCTTGACCCTTCTGTCTGTACTCCGCGTACTTTTCTCCTCCATCCACACTCCGGGATGTATTTACTGTCTCAAAGACCACAGCTGTCTACAACACTGCCTTTTTGCCTCCTTCTCAACAGACGCAGGATCGTTCTCTCTTGCGTCGTCGCCATGTTTGTTGTTGTCAAAACGAGTAACTTTTGAATCTGAACGACGGCCCCTAGAGAATGTTTTGCTCAACGTCCACTCCAACGTAGAGGCATGAAAGCATGATGGCAGTGACGACTAGAACATTGATAACGTACGTCTCTATTTACGCATGAATGAGCCTTAAAGCGACCTGCGTGGGATAGAGTCTCAATACTTTGCACCAGACACGGCCCCTCACCTAAAAAAAAAAAGAAAAAAACAGCCAAACTCTTCCAAAAGTCCAAAGCGTACACATGAAACTACGCCCAAACTTGTTTAGCCTGAGTGACAGTCATGAGGTCCAGTGTGTATCTGCAGTTTACTTGTTGCTCTGAGGCCAAACATAAGTCCGCAAAATCTTTTCTCATGAGGGATTTTGAGATAGGTCACTTTGATGCAGCACTTACAATGAGACGTCTAAAGGACCCTTTGGAGCGTACGCAGCTCTCCCTCGGGTCACTGTCAGTTCAGTCAATGATGCTGTGTTAGCTGACAGACTGGTGAACATGGAGGTGATAGCCAAACAAAGAAATGCTCAATAAGAACAAAGTTAAATGGACAATTGTGAATGTTGAAAGTTCAAAAGGTAATTTCAGGATTGGCTCCCGTTTCTCGTTTGTTCCGGTATTTTCACTCCGTGTTAATTGTTTTTATTCATTGTTCCTTTGCTTCTTCCCGTAGTTTCACGCGTTCCTGTTTCCTGACCGTCCGTCGTTTCCTCGTTCCTGTTTCCTGACCGTCCGTCGTTTCTTCGTTCCTGTTTCCTGACCGCCCGTCGTTTCCTCGTTCTTGTTTCTTGACCGTCCGTCTTTTCCTCGTTCCTGTTTCCTGACCGTCCGTTGTTTCCTCGTTCCTGTTTCCTGACCGTCCGTCGTTTCCTCGTTCCTGTTTCCTGACCGTCCGTTGTTTCCTCGTTCCTGTTTCCTGACCGTCCGTCGTTTCCTCGTTCCTGTTTCCTGACCGTCCGTTGTTTCCTCGTTCCTGTTTCCTGACCGTCCGTCGTTTCCTCGTTCCTGTTTCCTGACCGTCCGTCGTTACCTCGTTCCTGTTTCCTGACGTCCGTCGTTTCCTCGTTCCTGTTTCCTGACCGTCCGTCGTTTCCTCGTTCCTGTTTCCTGATTACCGTCCATTCCTCGTTCCTGTTTCCTGACCGACCGTCGTTTCCTTGTTCCTGTTCCCTGACCGACCGTCCATTCCTCGTTCCTGTTCCCTGACCGTCCGTCGTTTCCTCGTTCCTGTTTCCTGATTACCGTCCATTCCTCGTTCCTGTTTCCTGACCGACCGTCGTTTCCTTGTTCCTGTTTCCTGATTACCGTCCATTCCTCGTTCCTGTTTCCTGACCGACCGTCGTTTCCTTGTTCCTGTTCCCTGACCGACCGTCCATTCCTCGTTCCTGTTCCCTGACCGACCGTCGTTTCCTCGTTCCTGTTCCCTGACCGACCGTCCATTCCTCGTTCCTGTTCCCTGACCGTCACGTCTTCAGTGTTTTTGTTTCCCCTGTATTGTTCCCGTTTCTTCAGAAGCATCGTGATTGAGAACCTGATTAGCCAAAGTTCCAGATGACATGGCATATTTTAAAGTGGATATAGCTGTGCAGTGTAGATACGTAGATAGAAAACCAAAGACGATAGAGGGGAGAGTGTTGATTAGACTATACTGACTGGTAATAAAAGTACAGATGGTGCAGTGTGAATGTACAGATGTTAAATGTCTGTGGGCTACTGTCACAGATGATCATGCTTAATAGTCCAGTGTACAGCAGCGTAACACAGCCGTAATGTTAAAAACCCTTATGGCCTGAAGCTCCTCCCGGGCCTCCTGACTTTGTCCACATGACCTATGAGAGTCATTTACCCGACTGCTGCAGTCGGCTCTTGCTGGGGTGCTCGAACAACACTCTTGGTTCCGCGCGGTCTGGTGCAGACGTCCTGCAGGTTGGATAATGAGTGTCTGGTTGTGTGTTTGCCTCTAAATAATGTAAAAGGTCCTTTTGAGAGCCCGGTTCACAGTCCTGCATAGCCTTAGATGTCTGAGATGGCTGACAGCTCATTAGGCCTTCTTCGGCGAGGTGTGGGTTTGTAAGGTAACGTGTCAGGACCTCGGGCCAATGTGCATTCCTAATCATCAGCTCACGTCAGCTGTCATCTAACCGTAAGATCGGTGGTTCGATCTCCGGCTCCTCCGCTCTGCTTTTCGAAGTGTCCTTTGGGTTGTGAATGTGTGTTTGGAGGTTTAGATGAGATGATGGGCAGGTAGCCTCTGTCATCAGTGTATAAATGTGTCTGTGAATGTAGCAAACAGTGTAAAAAGGGCCTTGAATGGTGAGATGACAGGTAAGTATGAGTCGAGTTGCCTTCTTTTACCATCATTGTGATTGCTTCAAACAGTGTGTTATGATTTGTACACACTTCACACCACGAGACAGCCTCTGATTTGTAATTCCCCCAATGTTCAGGATGGATGAATTGAATGCAAATCAGCCTTTTTAACAATTTCACACACAAGGCAGCAGCAAAGCTTTTTTGTATACGGAGGAAATGACAATATCTGGTAGAGACATGGGCCAACATATAATTACTCACACAGAGACCCACAGGTACAGCAGGGATATAATAAACACTGTTTGGCTCCAGGCTACTCAGTTAACAAAAAAACTCTTCCTATGCACATCTGGACTCCTTTTGTTGTATCGAACAGGTCCTGTTTGTATCCACACCTCAGTCTGCTTGTTAGAGTTCAGTCAATCTGTGCCCTTTGCTGGATGTTCTCATCTCCCTTCCCTCTCTCAGTTATCTCGCTTCACCGGTCAAGCTTTGATCACGGCGGTGAATAAATTGCACCTCTCTGTGTGTCTAAGACAATGTTCAATAGCCTTGAACTGCTGCCGCCGCTCTCGTAGAAAACATTGCAGCGCCGCCTACCATTTTTGCTAACAACGCATGGCTGCGCTGAAGCGATTCGGCGGGCGAGCGCTAGGCAGGAATCACAGGGGATCGTTTAACATGCCCAAGCAAATAACAGTGCAAGTCCCAACGACTCCCTTCGCTCCGATGCAGATACAAATGTGATCCGGGAAAACGTTTGCACGGATGAAGGGAGAGCTCGGAGCATACTGTCTTCTCTAGCCGGGGGAAGTGTTCACCCATGGCTCCACTTTACTTGCTAGTATTTTAATACTTTGTCAGGGACTTTTTCTGGAGAGAGTCACTTTGTGTTTGAGAAAGGGATCAAAAACTGTGTGAATCTTAACAGAAAAATCGTGTTTCAGGACAGGACTGTACATTGAAATTATTAGATAATGATATATTGAGTTAAATACTTTAGACATTTGGCTTGAATGAATGTGTGAACAGGTACAAAGTGCAGAAATGTGAATTCTTATGGAAATAGCAGCAGTGAAACTAGTAGAACTTCAGACACGTGCACTGATTCTGCTGCAGTGACCGCTTGCAACACTGGGCAGCTCATTTTAAAGGGAAACTCCCGTGTAAACTCATCCCAGGGTCTTTTTTGGCAAATACACCCATCAAATAAGCCATTGAGCCATATCTGTGGTGGCTACATGCTTGGCTCTGACACCACGACACAACCCCTTTCTGCCACAAATCAAGCTTTAAGTTCATTAACAGCTTGTTGCAATTCTACGTTTAGTCAGTGTATCTCCACAAGTGAATGCTCTTTTACTTCTTTTTGTTTGTGACATCCACCATCTGCAGTCACAAACATGTTCAAGTCATTCACATGTGACAAGTCTTTCCCTCGTAATGTTAAAGGTGTAATATGCAGCATTATCCTAGAAAGCAATTTATATTCTAATACAGGAGTAATCCCTCTCAACGACCACTTATGAGCCAGAAGTGTGTGGTGGTGTCTGTATCTGCAGAGACACTGCCCTCTCTCTTGGGCCCCACGTAGGTGCGTAACCCCCCAGACAACAACAGCCTGCAGGGTGAGCAGCCTGTTCTCCTTCCCAGCCGCTGCTTTGTCACGCCCCGCCGTGTCTAGTGCCAACACACAGCACCCTTTAGCGTCTGTATGATACTTGATGATGGGTTGTTATTACAATGCTGTGTGCGCTCATGTGCTTCCCTACTGCTTCTCGCTCTCTTCTGCTCTAAGAGCCGTGGCTGTGTGTGCAATCAGCCGTTTGTGCGTCTGTTTTACCGAACAGACTGATTGTGAAGGTAATGCTGGTGCTGATAACAGGTTTTTTTCTCCTGCGTGTGATCAGACAGACTGATTGGTGGCAGTGATGGAGGGCAGTCCCAGGATATTACACATGCAGCGCTTAGAGCCCTGAGAGAAGCACTCACCCAAACCTCATCCCCACACATTGATTAGTGACAGGAAATGCATTGATTAGAAGATATGTGTGATGGCACACTCTCGGACCCCAGCAGATACATAAACCCGCACACATACAGCTTTTATGGACACGCACATGCACAATCACACCACATGTAAACAATCCAAGCATACACACACACACACACACATACTATTCAGTGAGAATAGTCAGGTATATTTCAGCTGTCAGTGATTATGGGTTAGCCAATGTTTCTATCAATACTTGTCAGAAACATCAGCGAACCAAAGCAACCACCTCTACTTAGCCATTATTTCCCCTGAGGATGGAAAGTGGCAATCCATGTCCATATGTCTTTTAGCCAGTCACCACAGTTCAAGCTAAGTTGAGCAGAAACAGACCTGACTAATGGACGTGGTTGGTCACAACAGTGAATGGTTTACTGCTCTTTTAAAGTGAACTTGCACACAAGTCTTGACCTGCTTGTACAATCGATACGATATCTTTTAAAGGAGGCTTGTTGGTATAAGAACACTAAAAGTCAGAAATTGGTTGATGTGATATACCTAAGTAAATGTTAACCTGGTGGTTACAGAGACCATCCAGTGCCTGAAAGTCCCAACTCTTGCTATTCTGTTACTAACCAATGCTGAACGGCCACATTTGTTCACACTGAACTGCTGTTCACGATGGTATCCTTTGCAGAATACGTTCATTTATGACCTGAATATGTATGAAGTTAGTGTTAAATGATACGTACTAGCTCATCCTGATTACGCAAACCAGATCTCTAAAAACCTTGGCTACAGTCTGGAAAATGTATCATACTTTAAATGGGGATGAAACTGAGAACTGAACCCATATTTTTTGAGACCACACCCATATTCTTCCAATAAGGGCGCACTCACACTGTCCTTCCGCAACGGGCCAAAACAGGTTTTTTGGGTCAAACCTAGTGTGTTTGACCAGTGTGAGTGCAACCGCTCCGCGTATAACTGCGGCCACCTTGCTGTCCAAGGCTCGTCTGAGAGAGGTGGGCTTTTGTAGAGCGCATTTGCACGTGTACGAGCACGAGCATGCGCACGTGTATGAGCACGAGCACGAGGCCTACGGCGGCTCTGACGTAATTTATTTGCGCCTGTTGGGACATAGAAAATAGAAGGAGGGACCATGCGCGGACATTTAACAACAACAACAATGGCGGTGAAAGGTTCACGTTGGTGTGATGCGGAGGTGGAGTGTTTACTGCAGATTTGGTCGATGAAAAGATTCAAAAACAGTCGACAAGACGCACAAAAACTCCGAGGTCTACGGAAAGATCTGGAAACAAAGCCACGCATCGCCATGACGTCATCAATGCGTGTGACGTGTTACGGCTTTAATGACGTATAGGCAGCAAGAAGCATTCGCGCTAAGCCCAGGTAGTGTGAGTACAAACGGGCCTGGGCCGCGGGGAGAGAGGGACGGAAGCCTGGGGCATGGTACGGACGGACAGTGTGAGTGCGCCCTAACTTTCCCCTACTTTTGGTTGTGGTGAACAATGTCTCTGGAAGGGATAATCCGTCCATCCAATTTTCAGCATGGGATATGTAATTCGTCCTACACATCCCGGGTCTGCCCCAGGTTTTCCTCGTAGGTAGATTTAATATTTACCAGGAAAACATCCACAGGAGGATTCAAAATATGCCCGAACTACCTCAGCTGACCCTAGAACGTCTGAGCTGCTTACTCTATCTCCAAGCCACCCTGCGGAAGATTCAAAATTTGATCTTGTTCTTTTTTTGTCATCGCAAAGCTCACGTCCGTAGGCGAGGGTTGGTTAGATCGACCAGCTTCCCCTTCAGGGTCTTCATACCGTGACAGTCCAATGTCCACATCATAGATTGTTTTCCATCTTACCCTCACTTGTGGAAAATACCCGAGATAATTGAACTCCTTTACTTGGGCCAATGATTCAACGGTTTAAACCGGCTTACTGCAAACAGTTGTTGTGCACTTGGTTCAGTCTAGCATTCTCCCTTCTATCAGGTTGGGGCTTCCCATTCGTTCTCATCTCCTGACTCAACATCTGATCGATCTTAAGCCTCCCTGGATCTTCATCTACCTTTGGATATCACATGATGGACGGAGGCAAACATATCAAGGACTATTCAGGCCCAAGTTTACAACTGGAATACAAAATGGTAATCCAAGTGCAAATAGCAGAGGAATTCTTGCTTAACATTTTCAAGAGGAGCTTTCTGCCTCTTTTTTCACTATACGGCACATTTCACAAATGCACAATGCAGCAAATGTCCGCCATCCATCGCTCATCAACAATCTGACGGCTCACTACTTTAGGGTAGGACCCGGGGGAAGCAATTACAATGGTGGTTGTCCACTTCCAGAGTAGCTTCTCTCTGACTCTGTATCTTTAACATTCATCAGGCATCAGTGAGGAAATTTGGAGGACCAGCTTTCTTAACCGTGTGAATAATGAACTGACAGAAACGGTTTGTTTTGGTATTGTGCTTCCTTGTTAAATCACACTTTATTCAGTCTCATTTGTGTCTGTTCACCCACACATTGCCACACAGCCATCTTGACAAGAGGTCTGACTGCTTCCTGCCAGCTAATGGCTCTCCACATTCATGATTTATGTCGGTACCGATATCAGAGAACATTCAATTCTGATCTGTGTGTGCATGTGCATTTGCACATACACGTGACAGACTGTCAGCATTAGATTATAGCTGCATATACGTCAGAGTGTATCTCTGTATTCTTAATGTGACCGAGATAAATATGAGGTAAAGAGGAAGTGCATGAGCTATGAGTACAGAACTTAGGCAGGTGGCAACAATCTAAAAAACTGCCAACTCACCAGGCCCTCCAACTCGAAAAAGTTGTCATAACAGAGGCAGAATTCTCAGTGAGTACCTATCGTAGCATCTCTGCACATTCTGGGATAAACAAGACTTGTAGGGACTGCACAAACAGATCATGCTGAAAGTTGTGCTTTGAATAAAATTCCCTGTACTGAGTTTGGTTTTTCCATGACTTGACGAAAATACAGCTGCAGTGAATTTAGAAAAATACCTGGTACTGTACTGCCAACCATGAATCTGACAGGAAAGACGACGGATAGTGAACTAACTTTCCTAACAACTACAGGATATTGTTAGCATCGTGAGACCATCTTGATCTTGCAAGCTCCGATGTATTTTACTCGCAGATGAGTCTGGTAATGAAAATTTGGAGAAGTTTGCCCAAGCGACTGAACCAATCAGCGTTGGTTTTGAGGCAGCTCGAAGTGTGACGCAACGAGAAGCGACTTTCTTTCGGGGATGAGATGAGCACAGCTATCGAGAAGCCGCTCACTAACACTTTTTCTCTTGGATCCTGAATATGGACCCAGCACCTGAAATTGTGCCTTTTATCCTTAAATTCGTGTTACACAAACAGAAGGTATCTTTTACCAACATGTTGTTTACTTTCTGAGCTTCGCCTCGATGCTCTCTTAGTACGTCATACACTTCGTTGATCTGATTCATGGGTGTCAAAGTGATCCAGTAAAGGGCCGTGTCCAATCAAAAACACACCTGGTCCAACAAATCAACTGTGTGAAGACAGTTCAGGTGATTGAGTAAGTCGAGTCAGGTGTGTTCTTGCTTGGTTGGAATGAAAACCTGCAGCCACACACACACACACACACGGCCCTTTACTGGATCACTTTGACACTCCTGATCTAATTGGTTGATTTGGCCCATCTATCCCTTAAATAGGTGGTGGACAGATGATTTATCCAATCGGCAACTATTATTTTCACCCCTAACCAAAAGCTCTCCAACCGAGAGTTCCCAGATGGTTTTGCTGAGTAAATGCCAATCATGCGAATCAATCATCCATCTGGCTGAGTCAGGTTAGGATATTGTATACCTTCTCATGCCAAAGTGTACCAACACAATGATAAAGAACAAATCTGTTCATGTGAGTGCTTCTTGCATCAACACGAAGTCCCGATGAAGAAGCTTTGACTAGAATAAATGTAACTGGATGTGTGAAATGGCACTGGTAATATGTTCCTCCCTTCATGTGCTGTATTCACATTTCAACTGAAAGGGAACTCTTTCTCAAAAGTGGTAGAAATCAGGTGTCTCCATTGCACGGAAATACCCCAAAAATGTCCCTGTGACACAAACTTTGGTGCTTAATTACTTCCACAAATCTGGCTTGTGTCTAAATAACCACTTCAGTTAATTTGGATTTAGTCAACGAAGCCAGACAAACAACTTCTCTGCACATTTTTATAAGACTGACAGGAGCTTAATAAAAACCCCTCTGCTGTAAAGTTTATTTCAATTTCACAGAGCAATTTATGTGTAATGTGACTCAGCAGTTTTCTTCAGAGGTAGTTTTTACTACACTACAGCAGGAGTTGTGGTCGTCGGGGACTCTGTGTTGACCTTGGTCAAGGGTTTAAATATGTGACCTATCAGTGTTTCTGATCACTACCCAAAAAGTGAATGAGACACTTCTGGTGCAAGACATCACCACCTTTGTTTCACAATAGCTCACAATGCAATTTCCTCATCCCCAAGAAAAGACCCACTGTCTGAGAAATGAATGGAAGAAATAGAACTTTCTGGAAAGCAACTTCATTTTTCATCGCCCTGTTTATTGATTTTTCTTCCAACCGAAAACTTCAGTTTCTTCTTCTGTGAATGTTCGTGTGTGGGTTTCTCTCGGCCTAACCACTCACTTCTTCCTCTCTCTCTCTCTCTCTCTCTCTCTCTCTCTTCATCACATCCTCCACTCTATTCATTTTGTTGTCCATCAAACAGGCCGATACATACCGCCCACCTCTCCTGTTCGCGCTGTATGCAGTAAACATCCTTGGTTAGCACAATAGGCTAAGTAAAGACATGTATACACTACTGTCCTCTCCTCAACCAGCCCTATAGCAAAGTAGCTGGCACACATTATATAGGTATAATGATGAAATGCATAAATATATTTAATGTCTCTCTTTTCGTCTGAGCTGCCACAGGTTGGAGGCTGAATGGTACAATGCATGGATATGGATTTATGCACTTAGGAGGGAACGAGGATCGGCAAGACATGGAAATAAAATGCAGGGAAACTGTAGAGAAACAGAAAGAGTAAACATTTGCTCTTCAAAATCAATATTTTCTAGCTGGCATGGGACCTGCGACTTCTCTAGAAAGAGACTCAGAGATCTAAAGTTTACTTTTAAGCTCCCAGAAGTTTCCCAATGCTTGAATCTAAAAAGAGAAAAGAATTGTTTATTAAGGCTTTGTGTAAGATTATTTGAGTCTCGGTTGATTTGCTGTTGCCCTTACAGAAGTTCTTTTAGCTTAACTTTGGGTATATTCACGTGGCATTCATGTAAATATCCCTCCCTTTGTCCTTGTCTGTGTTTCTCTTGCTGGCTGAGGCAGAGATTATTGTCTTACCCAGGTAAGCGTACAGTCGTTATTTAAAGGGAAAAAACAGAAGAAGGGGGGGCAGCTTCTTAAAATCCCAAATAATTCAGGGAGGGCTTATTCTTTGTGGGAACACGGTGACCCTGTATAACCCACGATCGTGCCTGTGCATAGCTCTGTTCTTGAGACTGGTTGGAACGAAGTTGAGCTGAGGAAGAAGTTCAGAGTTTAAAGTCATGTTCACTCCGCCAGTGTTACCAAAAGGAAAAGCATGGTTTCAACAGGTGAGGCAGATTTAGGGTTTATTATTATGAGATGCCTTTTATGGGATATTTAGCAACTTTTGTATTGTGCCAATGGACCTTCTGCTACTCTTCTGTAAATTAGGGCGCACTCACACTGTCCTTCCGCACCGTGCCCCGGGCTTTAGGGTACTTGTCCCCCCCTCCCTCTCCCCCCGCGCCCCAGGCCCGTTTGTACTCACACTACCTGGGCCTCGCGCAAATGCTTCTTGCTGTCTATACGTCATCACGCCGTAACACGTCACACGCATTGATGACGTCATGGCGATGCGTGGCTTTGTTTCCAGATCTTTCCGTAGACCTCAGAGTTTTTGTGCGTCTTGTCGACTGTTTTTGAATCTTTTCATCGACCAAATCTGCAGTAAACACTCCACCTCCACATCACACCAACGTGAACCTTTCACCGCCATTGTTTGAAATGTCCGCGCATGGTCCATCCTTCTTTTTTCTATGTCCCAACAGGCGCACAGGAAATTACCTCAGAACCGCCGTAGGCCTCATGCTCGTACACGTGCACACGCTCGTGCTCGTACACGTGCGCACGCTCGTGCTCGTACATGTGCAAACACGCTTTACAAAAGCCCACCTCTTCCAAACGTTCGTGGCCGGCAAGCTGGCCGCAGCTAGGCGCGGTGCGGTTGCACTCACTACACTGGTCAAACGAACTAGACTTTACCCGTAAAACCTGTTTGGGCACGGTACGGATGAACAGTGTGAGTGCGCCCTTAATCACAGTCTTTGACAGGTGGTCCAGTGCCTTGTACAAAAGTAAATGTAAACTTATAGAATCTGACCTAACACTTCATAATTCATCTGTAATCATATAAAAACTGACACTATATTGAATGTTCTGCAGAGGGACAGTGCCCGTAGATCCTAGCCAGCTCTGCGTCAGTTAAACGTCTGAGAGTCAAATGCTGCTTCAGATTCAATCCTCTCACACTCCAATTAGGCTGTAATTATGAAATGCAGTGGCTATAATGAAAGTGTCAACTCATTTCTCTAATATGAATACAGTCACTCTTCCAAACTTGATGAGTAACACTCTTTTTGAGCCTCCTCTGAATGTAATGACTGGAAATACTCCAAATGTGTGTTGATGGCGCCGCTAAAAGCACACACAGCTTTTGATAGGCCTGACCTTTGGATAGCTGGTTGCGAGCAACAACAAATACACACTGGCAGCATCATAGTGTGTGAGTACACTCATGCATCTAAACTGCCAGAAGATGATTTATGGCCTGAAGCTGCCTGCTGTAAAATATGT
This sequence comes from Echiichthys vipera, assembly GCF_963691815.1. Taxonomy (NCBI): domain Eukaryota; kingdom Metazoa; phylum Chordata; class Actinopteri; order Perciformes; family Trachinidae; genus Echiichthys; species Echiichthys vipera. Next base: position 3,366,327 of record NC_139827.1, on the reverse strand, counting down.
AGCACATTCCACTGAAAGCAATGTGTTGGCCCAGCACCCAAACACCAGTTCTGTGTGGATGGGAGCACAGAGTAATGAGGAGTGAAAGCTGATAAGAAGGTGCAATATTGGAGAGTCCTTTTGAGGAATGAGAGCAATATTGGAAATATGACGCTCATAAATAAAAATAAAAACTATTTTGCCTACTTTATTTACTGCTTTTAGACTAGATCAAGAAGCAATAGTGTCAAAAACAACAGCAGCAACACGACCTTTACCTTTAAGCTGACTGAAGACTTCACCGTGGCACCGTCACTACCAAGAAGACCCATTTCTGGACCAACGTGGATGTACCGCTTTCCAAGTTGTTGCGATTTTGACAAAGGTCAACCGGAAGGGGAAAAAGCCATCTTCCATCCTAGTTGAACATTGGCAAAGCGCCACCTACTGTACCGGAGGTAGAGTAACTCCCGTGATTCTTCTGGCATAACCCGGTACTTAACCCTCCTGTTGCCCTCAAATTTTACTAACACCATTTATTCTCGGGGTCAATTTGACCGTTAAACATCTGGAAAATGATCATAATCAGTTTGTGACTCAAGTGAAGTCGGGTACTTTATGTTTTTATTTAACAGAATGAAAAATATCACTGATGTTAAACTGCATGGAGGGATTTCTGTGTGTGTGTTTTAAAGTAAGTCTGTTATTTTAAGTGCTATTTTGTGTTATTTGTAACATCTGGAATGAAAGTAACGTCCGTTATCAAGGACAGCAGCATGAATTTGACCAACCACACGCATTGATTGACCTCACCGCAATGCGTGGCTTTGTTTCCAAATCTTTCCATAGACCTCGCAGTTCGCACTAGGCTTTAGCCGAAAAACCTGTTTTGGCCCGGTGCGGAAGGACAGTGTGAGTGCGCCCTCAAATATGATTGGTCTTCCTAAAAACAGAAACCAGATTGCATCCAATACCATTTTCTTTCCCCCCCAGTGTCTAAAGATTCTTCATTTAGGGATATCAACAGTCAACCACAGAGTACATTTTTGACCGGTTACGCATATCGCCCTTTAGGTTAATTTGCATATGAACTTTCTGTCACAAACAAAACCTTCGTGTGATTGTGTCTTGCCATTTATCCGGTGAGTTAATGGTTATTGGGTGTCTGGCTTGCCGAGATGAACCGAACATGACATCCCTAATTCATGTGCAGATATCTGTCCATAGAGATTAGGACATGTCATGTATTACTGCTTACTGTCATCCAATAAACAACACATTAACACAGCACAGCGTCACAAATATACACAGATATTCAAACCAACAGACAGTAGATTTGAGCCTCAGTTTGTCACATTACATACATAAAGTTACATTTACTCAACAAAGGGTGTTTCGCCGAAACAGTAGAAGAACTGCTGCTTTGAAGGAAGTACTCCGCTGGCTTCCCTTCTAGACTACAGCAGTGATTAATGTCTGTGTGTGTCGAGCTGATATGTGGGACTGTGGTCGTCACGGTGGAGGATGAGTTTATGTGTATTGTCGAAGGCGTGACGGGTGGTGACTCACATGTGATCCTTGAGTTTTTCAGAGAACACAAACAGCTAAAGCGATGAATTCTTGGGGGTGAAAAGAGGCGTGTGGGTTTTTCACCCACATCAGTCATTCTGCCTCCGAGCTCCGTCAAATCTGCAGCTTTAAATCGTACCTCACTCTTGCTACCGCACTTCTTTCTTCCTCTTCTCCCTGCATGTCTTTCATTCTTTCATTGACCCATGAATTGTCAGCCCTCCCCGCTCTCCTGCGGCCTCCCTCGTTGCTCGCCATCATTGATTCAAGCTTCAAACTTTCATTCTCACTCACTTAGCCGATAGGTGAAGTTGAATTACAGTCATTACCTCGCTGTTTGTCTACACATTCACTCACTCGGTAGTCTCAGCTTTTCCTCTCTCCACTCGCTCTGTAGGGGTGCCATCCATTGTACGTTCTGGGAGGTAGTGCGGCGAGCATCTTGTTGTCATTACTGCCACCCATGTGGCCACGGAGCATGTCTCAACCTTTTTGTCTGCAGGGTCGGGTTTTTTTTAGCCACACAAAAGCTCAGAGGACGAGCTGTTTGTGAGCTGCTGTTGCTACGTAACTATAACCTCAATAAACTCGAAGTACATTTTCCACTATTCAAATTTTGATACTCTCTCCTTTAAAGGACCGAGGCGAAGATCCCAGACTGCAAATTGCGGTTAACGCGGACACATGTTTATCCTCCTATTATATCTGAAGTGGAGATGCTGATGTGATTAAATGTGTCTTCAAATGTCTTGGTTCCTTTGATTTCTGTGTCCTCATGGCAAATCTTTTCTTAAGGCATCAGAAGAAGAGAAACAGTTTGTAGTGAAGGGTTGTTTGTGGCCACATCGGTTGCTATGTGACTGCTTTCCATACTCCTGCTAAATCAAGCAAACTGTTTGTTCAGTATTTGAAGTCTGAAGGACATGGTGCCAATAGGATACTTTAAAAATGGACTGAATCGTTGCTCTTTGCACACGAGGAAGGAAACGGCTGCTTTTAACCCTCAGCAGCTCCATCTGTTGCCAGGTCTGTTCCTCCTCGATGAGTCACATATTAATTAAAGAGCCAGATTTTTTAAGGTGAGGAGTTGAACCTTGGACGAATAATCTGCCAAGTAAAGTACCGTATTTTCCGCACTATAAGGCGCACCACATTATAAGGCGCACCTCCAATGAACGTCTTATTTTGAAACTTTTTTCATATATAAGGTCACTACATTATAAGGCGCATAGAACAGACGCTACAGTCGAGGCTGGGGTTACGTTAAGGCCCGCCTCTAAATTCATTGATGTTAAGTTAGCGTGCTAGCGCTGTTGCCTTCAGTCGAATTTGTGTATTTGTGTGTTGATGGGTGAGGGGTGACACAAGCTAATGGCTCTGTGGGGTTCAGCAGCGTTCAAGTTCGACACAGTAGGAGTCATCTTCTGTATCAATGGGAAGTTTGGCTCTGTGGGCGGTATAACTGACTCAACTCGTTTGACTTTACAGTTACGTCACATGGTTTCTTTTTTGTAACAAACTCTAAAGGATACTTTTGAACGCTGACAGAGAAAATGAACAATATTTCATGAGATGTGCATTAACTCTGAAAAGTAGATTGAATGTTGTGGGTATAAATAATGTGATGGTTACACTAAGAAGAAAAAAAAATTCAAACACATCGTTCTCCAGTTCATCACATAGGAAGTATGATAAACCTAATTAGTGTCAGCCCACCATGACATGCATCAAAATGTTGCTTAGTTACCTAGCCTGAGGGTTCGTGTGATATCTTAGGAAAAGTTATGCAGCAAACTTTCTATGATAGCGTACAGTGAAAGGAAGTGGACAGAGGCGGTATACTACAGCTTATACTACAGCACATTTTATGTGTGGAATCATGGGTGCAGATCACGATTTCTAAAAAAACCTGTATGCCCCGCCCGCCCCCCCGACCTCTGAGCGGTTGGGGCTCAGAAAAAGAGGGGGTCATCTTCCATTCGAGAGATTGGCCGTTCGATCCCCGGCTCCTCCGGTCCACATGTCGAAGTGACCTTGGGCAAGACACTGAACCCCGAATTGCTCCCCATGCTGTGAGAACGTGAATGGTTAGTTTAGATTAGATAGTAGTCTGTAGATGTCCACCGCCATCAGTGTGAATATCTGTATGAATGGTTGACAAGTAGAGTGAAAGAGCCTTGAGTAGTAAGAAGACCAGAAAGTCCATTTACCAAAAAAAATACCCTAAATTATTCAAAACTGGATAAATGTATTTTTTAGATTTCAAGAAATGACTGAAGTGGTGGAAGAAATAATGCTTGACAAGTATATTTCTGACTCCACTCTTCATCTCTGCTCTCCTCCACTACAACACACACGATTGGGTAGTTTCTGACACAGAGGCTGATGACAGCAGCAGGCTCTAATGTTTTGATATTCATCCATATCAATTATTCATGCATAAAGTAGTCCCATACACTGGGAAGAAGAAGAAGATGGTGATAAGAACTGGGGGGGGAGTAGACATTAAATGCCCAAGACCCTTAAATGTGGGATTTACTAATATAACAGTTAAGTCAGCAGTGATCCATGCTGTTGGCTGTTTAGGACACATAAACAGGAAAGGTAAGCACTGTAAATGATTCCCTGTGCAGCACTTTTTGAATGATATGGCCAGCCTCTACGCAGTTGTCATCTACGGTGGCATGGTATGAGTTGCATACGGGCAACAAAAAAAACAAAATCACTTCTGTGTCGCCCCCCAATCCTGACATCGGATCTGCACCCCTGTGGAATACACACTGCTACCTGTGGATTATTTTTCCCAGTGATTGACAACAACCTGTACCTACAGTAGATGGCGGTTGGTCCGCCCTGTTGGTAATCAGGCAGAAGCACCGATACAGGAGCTAAGAAATGTACCGCTGTGGGGGTGCTTTTAGCCCACCTAAAAGAGCAAGACTAAAAGATGAGTTTAGGCGTATGTTATATCTAGAATATTTTCCCCACTTTACCTTGCCATCAGAAAGCCCTTTTCCAACAGGGAACTGAAGCTGTTATATCCATCTATGCTCTCTTAGGGCTCACACTGTCCATCTGTACCGTGCCCAAACAGGTTTTACGGGTAAAGCCTAGTTTGTTTGACCAGTGTGAGTGCCTACGGCGGCTCTGATGTCTTTTAATGTGCGCCTGTTGGGACATAGAAAAAAGAAGGAGGGACCATTTTACCCTACAGTAAACAGGAGTAGCTGGTCTACGGCTGCCTGGATGGTGAGGTTTGTTTGCACTGATGTGAGGTCTGGATAGACAGGGTAGGCGGTACCACGTATCTGAATGATCCGTTTAATGTTAGAGCAAGTACCAACAGACCACATTGGGTTCTTTTAACCATGACGGCAATGTTATCGTCAATCTTTCCCTGACCCCAACAAGCAAACCGACCTGATGGGCAGTTAGACTGGGTTCGTTACTGGCTCATCATAATAATTTATAGTCACAGGAATCGAAAACCATTTGGTCGCACAAACACATGACAACATAAACATCTATCATTTCAATTCACGGTACAAAGCGCTTTAAGTATTTTCCGTGAATCGTTGACTTTAATCAAGGGGACCTATGAAAACAACCTTAGCAGCACTTGTAATTTCCACATCTCACACTGTGCTGGAGATAAATAATTGGCTAAAGTGGTGTGGTGGAATTAGCTTAAAGCTGAACTTTGTTTGAAAACAGGTCAGCAATTTACATAATTAGAGTCTTTGAGAGCCTCAACATCAATAGAGAGATAAGTCAGCTGCATGCGTAAAGATTTATTGAAGCTCAGGCCACACTAAGGGAAAATTACCCACATCCATGACTGAAGTATATACAACAGACCTTAAATATAGAGGGAGTGGGAATAATTCAAATAATCGGCCTTTTATAGAAGAATATAGGGGATGTTTTAAGGATTGAACACATTCAGTAAACTGGAACCACATGACTATTGGGTCTTTGAGAAGTTTAAAAATCTGTTTGGTTATGGGAAACACTAAAGTACTAGCTATTAGCGCTGATCTCTGTGAAGTGTACCTTTGTTGCTATGAGGCACATTGCACAGCCAAATGTAGGCATATGAGATCATCTAGATTATTCTCCCTGGTGGTCTAGTGGTTAGGATTCAGCGCTCTCACCTCTCTTCGGCGCTCTCTTCCCTGACTGGGTTCGATTCTCGGACAGGGAACTAAGCCTTGGGGGCGGCAGTAGCTCAGTCCATAGGTGACTTGCCTGGGAACCGGAGGGTCGCCGGTTAGAGTCCCTGTATGGGACTATGGGACTGTATGGGACTTTATGCGAGGACTGGTGGCTGGAGAGGTGCCAGTTCATCTCCTGGGCACTGCAGAGGTGCTGTTGAGCAAGGCACCGAACCCCCAACTGCTCTGGGCGCTGGTCACTGGCAGCCCCCTCGCTCTAACATCTCTCCATTAATTGTATGTATATAGGTCCTGTTTGTGCATGTGTGTGTATTTCGGGCTCTAACAATAATAGAGTTGCGGGACTAATAAAGTAATTCTTCTTCTTCTTCTTCTTCTTCTTCTTCTTCTTCTTCTTCGTTAGATTTGTGCAAATAGCACAGGAGCACCGAAAGCGTTTTGCTTGGAAACGCAGTTTGGGGTGAATTGCGTCCTTTGCCGTGCGCTTTGAGAGAACAAGGTTTCTTTTTGTCTTATTTGTGCAGGTTTGGTGGCACAATCCTTTCTTTAACGCTGCTCAGCTTTCATTGGTTTGTTGTGACTGAGACAAGATCATTTTATATTCATTCCACACTTTGTATTGTCTCTGTCTTATCATTCATTCTTATACATTTTGCTGTAAATCACCTTAAACGACCACATAAATAAACCCTAAACTCAGCAGAGCTCCCTGAGTTGTCCTTCCCAAAGACTTTGAGAAAAATTAAATAAACTTTGAAGCATGTCAGCTTTACTCAGCCCCCCCTGCTGTGTAGTCTTTTATAGATGGTTGGATTGCTCTTGAAAATACTTATGTGGCCGCTGTACTTGGAGCGGTGGTGTGTGAAGGAGCAGTGGGGAGTCCGTTGGCCTGTGGATAACAGGCTATGATCTAAAGCAGCTTACTGGGATGACTTACTCCACACCTCAGCCCCGGTCGGACGGCCTCAGTTTCCCCTCCTGCTGGAGAAAATGATCACTGTGTCTCCTTTCAACGTGTTGTTGTGGACTCTTCAGCGCAGAGGTTAGACACCATAGGCAATAAGGTGTTGTTGTGTGTGATCGCTGCAAAAGTAATGTAAGTGGGGTGTTGTTGTTTTCATGGCAGGTTTCTCTACGCCCAGATACAAAAGAAAACAGGATGTGTTGTCAAACTCTCACACAACCTGAGTTTTCAGACAGTGTGACCTGTTCTCAAACTACTTCAGAGATTTTGGTGTAAGTTATGAAACATGTCCGCATGTTTTGTGTCACGTGGGGTGACGGCGAACACACGGGGGTTTTAACAGTTTTAACAGATTTAGGGCGCACTCACACTGTCCTTCCACACCCCGCCCCGGTCTTTAGGGTCCTTGTCCCCCCCTCCAGGCCCGTTTGTACTCACACTACCTGGGCCTCGCGTAAATGCTTCTTGCCTGTCCATACGTCATCACGCCGTAACACGTCACACGCATTGATGACGTCATGGTGATGCGTGGCTTTGTTTCCAGATCTTTCCGTAGACCTCTGAGTTTTTGTGCGTCTTGTCGACTGTTTTTGAATCTTTTCATCGACCAAATCTGCAGTAAACACTCCACCTCCGCATCACACCAACGTGAACCTTTCACCGCCATTGTTTTAAATGTCCGTGCATGGTCCCTCCTTCTTTTTTCTATGTCCGAACAGGTGCACATAAAATGACCTCAGAACCGCCGTAGGCCTCGTGCTCGTACACGTGCGCACGCTCGTGCTTGTACATGTGCAAACGCGCTCTACAAAAGCCCACCTCTCTCAGACGGGCCGTGGACGGCCAGCTGGCCACAGTTATGCGCGGAGCGGTTGCACTCACACTGGTCAAACGCACTAGGCTTTAGCTGAAAAAAAGATTTTGGCCCGGTGCGGAAGGACAGTGTGAGTGCGCCCTTAATCAACTTACTTTAACAAAAGGGTGCACATAACAACGGGAAACCATGGTGACAACTGAGGAAAAACTGGTCATAGGGAGTGAGCACAAGAAGAAGGTACGCTGGGGGACATCTGGAGTATGTAGAGTAGTGATCCGGCCCCAAATGAGGCTCAGGACCGGAAAGGGAGCACATACAGGAAAACAGAGACAGAGGGAGACAAACATAGAGACTATAAAGAAGAGGAGGGCAGTCCTGATTTAATCACGACATGTTGCTCAGATAACTGGTGTTGACGCATGCGTCCCTGTTGGTAATTCAATTGTTCATAATTTTGTTATATTCAGCCAGACAAGCTTCTAGCCGCACTGCAACATGCCCTTAGACCTAAAAACCCAGAACAGCTTGTTATTTTTAATATTAGGCGGTAGATCAATAGGCTATACTATGATAATGTGTTAGGGGTTACTTGTAGAGACGATCCTACAGAGAATTGTCATCTTTCTTTGCAGTTTATAAACCATCTGTAGCTCATTATTTTGGTTTTACAACACACTGACTACATGGTTCACTCGAAGCACTCTTGTCAGCTTTGTTGCCAGGAGCAGGAGGCAGTCGAGCAAACAAGCTGAACCCTAACCCTGAACTATACGCTACGTGTCCAGCACCAAACATCCAACATCTAGCAGCTAAAGAGACAGATTCTGTTCACACCAGAGCTAAAATAAGTTCTTTGTTTGATTGAGTTTAGTTTAGTTTGAACATTTAACAAACAAAAACTTTGTAGTGTCTTACATCAGAACCTTAAATGCGCACATCTTTCAGATCCAACCTCATTAGGTGCTAGATTGTACGCACACGCCAAGGCTACACAAGTGGCAGACACAGCGCCGGGCGCCGTGACCCCGTTGAGCGCGAGGGGAGGAGGTGCCAATGCCTGAATTCTGGGTTTACAACCGACTTATCCTCATACTCAATACCACAGCATTTCAAATTCAATTCAGTTTTATTTACAGTGCCAAATCATAACCAAAGTTATCTCAGGACACTTTACAGAGTAGGTAAAGACCACACTCTATGACTTATTTATGATTTACAGAGACCCAACAATTCCCCCGTAGAGTACGGTGGCGTTGAAACCCTTCACTATAACAGACAGGAACGTCAGACAGACCCAGCTCTGTGGAGGACGCACATCTGTCTGCACCGGTTGGGGAGAGCCCAGGATATATTACACACACTGAGTAGTGCTTCTTTTACCTTAGGTGCTTTTGGAAATATCACAAAACAATCAAGTGTCAGACATTCTTAACAGCATGTAGTGTTGATGTTTTGCTGGTTATTGTAAAGAAGAAATCACAGTGTTAACTCACAGTGTGTCAATTCACATATAGATAGTTACAGTTGCCGTCTGTCAGCATGTACGGAGACGGTGTGCACTGTGCACACAGTTAAAATATGCTGTGCTTAACCCGACTCTGCCCTGAATAAAACCAAACTTATAAAGCCTTAAGCAGCACTTTGAAGATGTCCTCAAAATGTCCTCACTTTCAAAAATATCTTCACTTTAAAGGTTTAAAGTCCTCACAAATCGTCCTAGAAGTAAAAGAACACACATGCAAATACACTCACTCACACACACACACACACACACACACACACACACACACACACACACACACACACACATCTCAGTCTTGATTAACACTCTTCAACAAGTAACCGTATCAAGGTCAAAATACAATGACAGTAATTGTAATAGATAACCTGCCAATGTGAGCAAGAGTTCGGCAGGTAGTACAGTTGAAAGGTCTGGAGAGTGTGTGTGTGTGTGTGTGTGTGTGTGTGTGTGTGTGTGTGTGTGTGTGTGTGTGTTGCATCCATCTGTGCAGTGCCTTTACACCCATCTCATGTTTGCTCAGGTCGCTGGCATGTCGTACTCACATCTAAGTCGAGCGAAGACAAGTGATGTGACCCTTTACTTCCACTCAGTCTAACTGACGGATGACCTGACAGAAGAGTGTTGATTGATGGCTGATCAGCGGTTCCCATAGAGCTTCATCCATTCTCTGATACGGTGTTCTTCCTCCAAGGCTGTAACCTTCAGGACGACAAATCCAGTGACAGAATACCCAACAATGAACGGAGCACGACAAACAGGCACACCATACAGTGATGGCACACACATTATAAGTCATCACAACAAAGTATCAGCGACTCATCTATGACTTTATGTCTTTAGCTACAACGCAGAGATTTAAACTTGTTTTGGGCTGCACATGGATGGTCCGTTCCAACCATCGCAGACAGGGATGTTGCGTCACTCTTAAGAAACTAGTCCCTCTGGGACACACAGAAAGTATCGTTTTGGCTGTTTTGTCACACACAATGAGTGAAACTTCATTCTTTGCTCAGTACGCCATTACTTACTTTTTATGCTGCTATATTGTTCTGAATGTTGAGGACAGAACTTTTCGCTTACGTTATCAAACAACATTACTTTTCAACTGACGGTTCAACTGCTTCCAGGGACCTGTCAAATGACCCTTTTAGTGTTCTCTTTTCATATGTTTCATATTCTTATTATAATGCTAACACGTCACCTGACACTTCATTCTCCTCATTTAAGGCGTGTCCACATAGCGTCTTCTTCTGGCAGTAAAGCGCTGGCAGGGTGCCGGGAGACTCTTCATCCCAGTGCCTCAAAACGCTACCGATGAGTCTTGTTTCTATGACAACAACATCAATGTTAGCTAGGTGGCGACACAGCAGCCCCCTCTGCTCAGTGAGGACATTAACTGCAGAGTGATGGGTGCATCAGAGTCCAGAACAGCACCAAAGTCCCCACTAACACCAGAAACAGGGACACGTTTGTCTCTAGGATGGAGGAGGATTTGGAGAGAAACTCTCCGGTGTTTGGATTCTCCACAGCGTCTCCCCGTCTCTTCCATCCATTGTTGGTGTGTTTCTGCCACATCCAGGCCTGGCATGTGTCCTACAGCGTTTGAAGTCGGGTTTACTGGTTTTGTGTGGACGCAGAGATTTCTTGAGCTGAGTTTGTGTGGATGGAAAACAACCGAGAAATTATTCACACAATTGTTTTCGATTGTGTGAACACACCGTTAATTTCAGCTCTTTAAGTATTTCAGCTATTTCAACAGCAGGTTTTCAACAGCAGGTTTTCAGCAGCAGGTAAACTTAAATGTTGTATAGACTTATACGTACATAGCACCATTTGTAGTCTTCCAACGACTCAAGGCGCTTTGACATTGCAGGCTGTCATACAAGGAGCTGTCTGCTTATCAGGATGTTATCTAACCATTCAGACGCACATTTTTTTAATGATGGCACAGCCTTCGGGAGCAATTTGGGGTTCATTGTCTTGCACAAGGACACTTCAACAGGCGGACTGGCAGAGCCGGGGATCGAACCACTTATCTTCCGATGTGACTACCTCTACCGATCTCTTCTAGTTAAAGCTGACAAACAAGTATCACTTCTTCTAGATATGCTTCTGTAAGATCAGTTTTTAATTAGCTAGCTCAGTGATTTGATGATGCTTTATCTCTGTGAAGTTGCTGTACAGGACTGACGTGCAGGAAGAAAAGCAACAAACAAAACAAACAACAATAAAAGACTGTGATCGGAAAAGACAAAAATAACTGGAACAGCACCAGAACCTTTGAAAGTGTGACGATTGTGATGCTTTGATGCTTTCACAACACTCACGGCTAACATCATGACAGCTAAATCAACCCCAAGACATACCTTAGACCTTAAAGAAACATTTTAGCTTCATAAGCCTCCCTTATTTCAAATAATGTTCAGTAAAGGATGACAAGTGAAGTGTATTCAGCCTTTTATGCCCGCGTGCTCCGTGTCACACTGATCCCATTACATTGATTCATTCTGGGGGGCTCTCATTGCTGCTGCCGCCTCACGCTGAGCAGTCTGATGGTGCTTGTTTGGGAAAGTAACACTGCGAATTATGCATTCGCTCTTCTCTCCCAGAGCCTCCCAGCATGCCTTGAAGTCCAACTGATGGTCTTTACGTCACATTCTGATTATTCTAACCACTGGGCTATCGCAACCACCTCAGCTTCTTTCAGCTTGAACTGACACATCCCTGAACAATATCAGGGCTATTCTTGGTAAATGTTGACTCTTTTAGGAGAATATGTTCACAGGAGAGTAACATGTTCCTGTGATATCTCTATGATTTTGTCTAGCTGCTTTGTTCCTCCATGTAAAGCCTGCCCAGCTGCTTCGTATCCTACTTAGCTCTCTTTGATATAGACAAATGCACCAATCAGGAGCGCTCTCTTCTAATTATCCTCCACTCACCGTTCTGTCAGGCAGGGATCGGCCCCTTCTTCCGTGGATGACGCTAATGGTGGATTCAAGTTGTTTTGTTATTTATTTTTTTTTGCTCTCCTGTTTATCGCAGGCTTTCATCGCTGACGACTGGCACACGATCTGAGGACATCAACTGGAGGTAATTATTCCCATTGTCTTGAGCTCTATTGAGGCACAGCCTGATGCATGAAGATGGCACACACCTGCATTACACAGAGGCACACGTCGGGTCTAAAGTATAGGACAAATAGGGGGTTTTGCTATGTGATGTTACGTTACCATGATTCAAAACATCAGAAACAGAAAGAAGTGTATTCTGTTGGGTAAAGTGACTGCCCTGCACACACGGAGAGCATCGGGTCAGATTCAACTGGGACCACAACGTCCGTCTTAGTCAGTTTGTCCTTGACCTGAACTCACGGGCAGCCTGCTGCTGTTATGATGCTGCTCCTGCTGGTCTGTTTTATGACATTAATAATGGGCTTTAGAGTTAGTACCCATCACATGCAGCCCCTTTTCACATTAGCATTACTCACATTAAGAACTTTAATGGTGTGCCTTCAAAGCTGCTTGTACATTTAACAGACTTTGGTGTGTTTTGCAAATGTTCTGCTAGGGGAGATGGAAGTTCTGTCTTTCTACAGGATGTGAATCATGCATTACATGTCTCATCACTAAAGTGTCAAATCATAACAGAGCTTATCTCAAAGCAAGTCATATAGAGAAGGTCTAATTCAATTCAATTCAATTTTATTTATAGTGCCAAATCATAACCAAAGTTATCTCAGGACACTTTACAGAGTAGGTAAAGACCACACTCTATGACTTATTTATGATTTACACAGACCCAGCAATTCCCCCGTAGAGTACGGTGGCGTTGAAAACCTTCACTATAACAGACAGGAACGTCAGACAGACCCAGCTCTGTGGAGGACACACATCTGTCTGCACCGGGCTTGGCCATCTGATTTGACCGGTTGACCATAGTGTGGTCTAGCTTCTGCCTTCTCTAATCTGTGGTGGAAGTTTAACACTTCCCTGGTGAGAAATAAAGGTATAAGTCGACAGTTTTTAAGTGATTTAATAAGGAACAGGTTCAGTCAACAATTATCCAGGCCAACAAATGGGCCGACAATCAACCAGACAGAGTCGTGCGATACTATTCAGCTGAGCAGGGTCAGAATCATCCACCAGGCTGGTTTGAGTCTGACAATTTCTTGAGGTTCAGCACGCCTGTTAATACACAGCTTCCACGTGCAGTTGTCCATTCACAACTGCACCATCCAGTTGTTTGTGCAGGGGCGAACTTTGTTCAAGGCTGTCTGAGCCCCTGTTTAACGTCGCCAGTCCCTTTGGGTTTTCAAAGGAGAGTAATGATTCAGCAAAACAGGGTTATGATAAGCCTGTGAATGTTCTCATTTGTCCAGGTCGTCGTTCTCCTCAAAGCAATTTCAGTCAAAAGCAACTGGACTTGGTTATTTGTCTAGGAAGACGTTTCACCTCTCATCCAAGAGGCTTCATCAGTTCATGTACGCATCTGACCAGCCTGGGACTGGACCAGGACCAGGCTGGGACTGGACCAGGACCAGGACCAGGACCAGGCTGGAACTGGTTTATGATAACAAGAAAGCAAGGCTTGTGAATACTTGCAGGATCTCCTTGAGACACGCACATGCTTTAGATTCCTGAGTGTTTGTGTATGTGTGTGTTTCAGGTGACTGTGCCTCATTGTGAGAAACTGATTCAAATTAACAAATAATGAGAATAACTTCACCATGCTGACAAACTCATGGGATGAAAATAATTGAAGTGAATGAGGAAAACTCATAGATTACGCCACCAGGAGCCTTAACAAACATTTGTAGCACTAAAGCACTTAAACCGCAGTTTTACTTTCAATACATTTCTAGTGTAATTCAGTCGCAGAAATTCATCAAATAAGCCATCGAGACAGTTTTTTTCTCTTGTAACAACTATTAACGGAGAAATCCGGGAGAACAGGAAGTGGCTAAAACGGATTAGCTCGGGGCAGAATGAGGGTAGGCATTAAAACGTCTTTTTTAAACCACTAATACTGCTCAAAATAACAGCAAACCTCTGCAGTAACATGATAATATTCCATACACATAAAACAAAGCACCAACAATGTAGTTAGCGAACCCAGATTTTATTAAAAGAGTGTTTTAAAGACTTAGGGCGCACTCACACTGTCCTTCCGCACCGAGCCCCGTGCTTTAGGGTCCTTGTCCCCCCCACGCCCCAGGCCCGTTTGCACTCACACTACCTGGGCCTCGGTGAATGCTTCTTGCTGTCCATACGTCATCACGTCGTAACACGTCACGCGCATTGATGACGTCATCGCGATGCGTGGCTTTGTTTCCAAATCTTTCCGTAGACCTCAGAGTTTTTGTGCGTCTTGTCGACTGTTTTTGAATCTTTTCATCGACCAAATCTGCAGTAAGCACTCCACCTCCGCATCACACCAACGTGAACCCTTTGCCGCCATTGTTTGAAATGTCCGCGCATGGTCCCTCCTTCTATTTTCTATGTCCGAACAGGCGCATATAAATGACATCAGAACCGCCGTAGGCCTTGTGCTTGTGCTCGTACATGTGCAAACGCGCTTTACAAAAGCCCACCTCTCCCAAATGCTCCTTGGCCGCCAAGCTTGCACTCACACTGGTCAAACAAACTAGACTTTACCCGAAAACCTGTTTTGGCCCGGTGCGGAAGGACAGTGTGAGTGCGCCCTTACCTACTGGCCCCTGTACCAGCTCCTCTCATAGTAAAGTCCATTCAACTGGATTTTCCAAAGTCAGTCCAAAAGGAAAGAGCCCATTGGTGCTTTGTTTACTTTTTAGGGACTCTTCTCATGCTGCTGCAGAAGTTTGGTGTTATTTTGAGCAGAATTAGTGGTTAAAAAAGACCTTTGAATGCCTTAAACGTACTGCCCCGAGCTAATGCATCTAACTAACCCATCGGTAAAAAGGCTGTTAGCATGGCGGTCGTCAAAGCAGAAACTTCAAGACACATTTCTGCAGAGAAATACGATAAATATACAAGAAATAGAAGGATGCAGGCGACGTATATTGGGCTTAGTATTTGATTGACAAGTGATCTTTTGGGAGTTAATACAATGTTGGCAAAATGAAAGAAGCGAGAATCTCTCAGATTACCACTTTAAATGTCAAATGCAATAATGCAAATGAGGTATAATGACCCCCTGCCCTGTCAAATAGATACGTAGCATTTCAGAAAAAGCCCCTTTATACATTGATCTCTATACTTTTCTTTTCTCCTTGAAGCGGGGACAGCATTCGTCACCTGGGCTGACAGGCCTTCTGTCGTGTTATATTTCCCCTATGCGACAGATGTGGGGATTGGCCCCTAGTGTGTAACTCCCACTAGGCAGCTGAGCACCATTGATCTGTAGCTACTGAGCCGTGATGCTTTAATTAGTGTAGGTTTGAAACACAATCCACGCCGAAAAAGATACCGTAGGACGAATAATGATAATGATCCAGAACACCTTTCTCTATTAAACAGACAAGAAAGTCCTACCTCAGGTCATTTCTTCTCTCACTCATTGCTGCTTTAACATAGTGAGTTGACTGACCTAGTTCTGAACTTTTGTTTTTGTTTGTATTAGTTGTTATAGACATTGACTAGCAAATACAGTTCATGAGTGAGGAGACGATGGAGCGGGAGTTTGGGGGCGGTGCTGCAGTCGCTCTACCGCACCGAGAGAGCTGAGGAAGGCAAAGCTCTGGATCTACCGGTCAATCTTCATTCCTACCCTCACCTATGGTCATGACCAAAAGAACAAGGTCGTGGGTACAAGTAGCCGAAATGTGTTTCCTCAGGAGGGGGGCTGGAGTCTCCCTTAGAGAGAGGGGGAGAAGTTCAGCATCCGTGAGGAACTCGGAGTAGAGCCGCTGCTCCTTTGCGTTGAAAGGAGCCAGTTGAGGTGGTTCAGGATCATCTGGTAAGGATGAACCCTGGGCGCCTCCCTAGGGAGGTGTTCCAGGCACGTCCAGCTGGGAGGAGGCCTCGGGGAAGACCCAGGACCAGGTGGAGAGATTATATCTCCACACTGGCCGGTGAACGCCTCAGGATCCCCCAGTTAGAGCTGGTTAATGTGGCCCGGGAAAGGGAAGTTTGGGGTACCCTGCTAAAGCTGCTGCCCCCGCGACCCGACCCCGGATAAGAGGTTGAAGATAAGATGAGATGAAGGTATCAGTTCACCAGAACAACTCAATTGCTTGAGCTCCTGGAACATTTCAGGAGAAACAGTGGG
>NC_139827.1:3117550-3347550 GCF_963691815.1 Echiichthys vipera | reverse complement strand
CAAATATTGGCCAACGATCATAATCAAGGGGGTCCCAGCCCTGTGGTGCTACGGTGGACACAGTTACCAGGGGCAGCACCAGGATCAGCAGCCTGGACAGCGATCTCAACTGTCTCCTTACTATAATAAAAATCAATGATAATAAAGTTAAGGCAGCTTTGATGTGCATCTTGATCCAGATATGCATCAGCATGTGCACAGTAAGGGACGGTGATAAGTGGTAAAATAGCAATAAGAGAGTATATACAGCATTTGAGCTGGGCGTCTGTCTGGCATACTCTGTGTTGCTTCATTGCTCCGTAGCTTTCCGCTGTGAGCACCATCCAGCACATGCCAGTTAGACACACAGCTAACAACCTCACAGGTGGATGTGGTGGACATATGCTTCGCTAACAGCCGCAGACTCGTAACGGTGGCTTGGACGCGCGAGTGAACGCCCAAGCCACTCTCCCGGATGGGGGAGTCAGTTGCTTGCTTGTCTGTTAGTGGTTAACAGTTAATGATCGGTTGGCAAAAGGCATGGGATCCCTCTGCTTAACACTCCATTCAATATCTTTAATACTGTTAAAAAATGTAAGTCCCGCAAACAAACAGAGCTAAAAAAAACTACCCTCTGAACAGGAAGCAGCCAAGCCACTAAAAACACAGTGAACATTGGGAGCATTGGGATTTTACTCATAGACTGGCTCGGTTTACAATTTCCCTCCTGGAGCTCCGGTTTGATTTCAAGCCTGCCAGTCACCTCAACTCCAGGCTGGATGCTTTCAAGCGAGTCAGCTCCTCAGGATGAGTGACACGTGTTGGGTTAGAAGTGTTGCAACAGAAGCTTGAGAGGGATGAAGGTGGGACTATCAAAACACCGAGTGGCTGACTCAAGGTAAAAAAGTTGAACACATGGGAAAACATTGCCGCAGCAGCAGATGAATAAAAACAGAATTATGAACAGAATAAAACATTAGTGAACTTATCAGAAAAGGATGTGTAAATGCAAGTGATGCTGTTGCTAGCATGTGGTATACTAAAACGGAGCTTTATCCTTACCTGACTCTCGCCAGATGACCTTGCTTCCGTCTTGACTCCACCTAGCTCCACTCAACCATCTGGGATCGATCCATAGCGGAGGGATTTCAGGGTCCGCGAAAAATGGTAGAGCCAATCAGGACCGCCGGGCGGGGTTTTATAGATGTGACGTAGCAGAGAAACTACTGTTGTGATTCAGGCAACAATGGCGGCTCGCATCGAGGAAGCAGGCGTCAACATGGATGCTGCTATTTCATCCGTGTTGTCCTAAAAGAACACCAGGGAAAAGCTCTGAGGGCTTTTGTTGGTGGAAACCATGTTGGTTGTTCTGTTTTGGTTTTCCCTGCGTAGCTTTCATCAGCATCTCGGGTTGGTTTGGATGTGAGTTGTTGAAGTAGCACGTCAATGGACAACGCGTCTGACTATGGATCAGAAGATTCTAGGTTCGACTCCTGGCTCACTCGTATGCACCTGTGTGTATCGAGTCCCTGTGTGGACCGTGAATGGAGCGTGGACTGGTGGCTGGAGAGGTGCCAGTTCATCTCCTGGGCACTGCCGATGTGCTGTTGAGCAAGGCACCGAACCCCCAACTGCTCGGGCGCTGGTCACATGTATATACGTCCTGTTTGTGCATGTGTGTGTATTTCGGGCCTGTGTGTGTGTAACATAAATAATAATAATAATAGAGTGAAAAAATCGAATTTCCCCGTTGCGGGACTAATAAAGGAATTCTTCTTCTTCTTCTTCTTCTTCTTCTTCTTCTTCTTCTTCTTCTAATGAAATCACTTTCTAATGGAGAGCTCCAAAGGGATGAGTGAAGCAAGATGGTACGAAATTCATCTGGCAAGAGTCAGGTTAGCTATATCCAGGCTAATGCTAATTTTTGTCGATATGAAGTAACGTAAAAATCCCGACCATCCGTGCAGGTGACTACAGGTACTTTTCAAGTGTCTTTAACCCTCCTGTTCTCCTAAGGGTCAATTTGACCCCATTTAATGTTTAACATCTCTAAATAACGACATCTTTCTTTGTTTTTTTGCTTTATATTTATGACTTTTCCTCATTTTATGGGGACGACTCATAAAAAACCTAAAATTGTCATGATTATATATATTTTTTGATTGTTCTTATCGTACATGTATTTGTGGCATCGGTGTTCCTTTGGGTCAGTTTGATCATCTGGATGATTTAATCATTATTATTATCGTCTATTTTACAATTCAAATATTATATGAGGTCAAATTCATGCTGCTGTCCTTGATAACGGACGTTACTTTCATTCCAGATGTTACAAATAACACAAAATAGCACTTAAAATAACAGACTTACTTTAAAACACACACACAGAAATCCCTCCATGCAGTTTAACATCAGTGATATTTTTCATTTTGTTAAATAAAAACATAAAGTACCCGACTTCACTTGAGTCACACATTGATTATGATCATTTTCCAGATGTTTAAACTGCTACGGTCAAATTGACCCCAAGAATAAATGGTGTTAGTCAAATTTAAGGGCAACAGGAGGGTTAAATGATGAGCAGGAAGTGCAGGTGAATTTATAAACTATGTGTGAACTCCACATTACACTTACTCAGTGTAAAACACAACAACATTGCATGTTCTTTGCCACAGAGTATAGCAAGTCTGCACTTCTCACACTCTTAGCGCCACAGTGTTGACAGCCACATTGTAGCCGGTGTTGACACCCACAGGTGACACGCCTCGGTGGTATTACCTGTTGACAGGAACGTTAACCGCATGAGCCAAGAAAGAGTTTCAGTTCAAAGATGCGACTCAGGCCATAAAAGAAGGAAATGTTAAAAGCAGATATGATGAACGGAGTCAAATGCAGAGAGGAAAATTAGGTAGCGTTCATTAAACATTTCAACACAACGAACAACATGATGAAAACAGGGGAAATGCTTTTAGAGCCTCATTTATTCCTAAAATATCCCGACATGTCAAACAGCGGCACAAACAGACAAAAGACACATCAGCGGTAGCCATCATGTTTCATCGTTTGCGTTTGCTCTTTGTAAGAATATACAGTGATTTGAGGCAGTCTGCGTGTTTGCTACGTTGCTTTTTGGGGTTGTATTCAAACTTCACCCTCAGCTGTCGTCTTTTGTCTGAATGTACCCTTTCATTCCCACCTCACTCCAGTAATTACAAAGCCAACATTTATTCATCCCCACTTCCCTTTTTACCTTATCTTCATCACACAGATGTTCTGAAATAAGTCACACTTTAAAGCGTATGAACTTTGGTTACACCAGCTACTCACTGTCTCTGTGAATGCATCCGGGATTCACACTTCTTTGTAGCAGCGCTGACGGCTGTTCTGTGCCGGTGCTAATTAAAAGAAATGTTTTTATTCTCTAAGTTGATTTGTAGAATTATAAACACATTAGTTCGATCCCTACATCTATGAAGAATATGCATTGTATACACTTGTACAGTAGCATTCATATCATTCGGTTACTCTTCATCTCATCTCATCTTCAGCCTCTTATCCGGGGTCGGGACGCGGGGGCAGCAGCTCCAGCAGGGGACCCCAAACTTCCCTTTCCCGGGCCACATTAACCAGCTCTAACTGGGGGATCCTGAGGCGTTCCCAGGCCAGTGTGGAGATCTAATCTCTCCACCTGGTCCTGGGTCTTCCCCGAGGCCTCCTTCCAGCTGGACGTGCCTGGAACACCTCCCTAGGGAGGCGCCCAGGGTTCATCCTTACCAGATGATCCTGAACCACCTCAACTGGCTCCTTTCAACGGTAGAACAATGTATTATAAAAATAGAAAGGTCTACAAGAAGGAGTCAGCAGAGAGGTCTCACAGCCATCGAGGGGAATTTATTGAATCTAGTTAAAACACTCATCACAGAGCTCCAAGATCCAAAATCCCAAAATTCCCAAATTCCGAGTGTTTCTTAACAGAACTTCCCGTCTCGTACTGATGTTCGTGTGCTGACAACGTTTACACGCCCCATCAGGTCTTTCTTTCCCTAGGGAGGCGCCCAGGGAGCATCCTTACTAGATGATCCTGAACCACGTATGAAACAGAGGGTGGTAGTGTGAGGTTTGAGAAGTGGCCCTGTGGCAGCTCAAGTCCATAGACTGAATATGTGTGTGGGATAATGGGAAACTGCTGCATGAGGCTTTTTATTTCACCTTTCTTTAGTTTCCTTCAGTAAATGCTGTGGGTGTAGTGGGCAGCTACCAACTCAGCCAACTACCCCTGGATGAATAAAAGATGATATAGATTGTTCTGTTGATCTTTGTCTCATGTTACACTTCAGCTTGTAAAAAGATAATTCGTCTGATTTTGAATGGAATAATTTGTTTCTTTTTTTAGTCTTTCAAAGCTCTGCTAGAAAACAACCCTAGATCTAATATATATAGATATAAAAACATGGATGGACATACATTTTCTCAACCATAATGTTTGGGCAAAACGTTCATGATTCTTCTGCTGGTTTTCTCCTAATGTCATGTCATGTCATGAACCTTGGAGTAACACTAAGAATAGTTCTTTTAAATTTGACAGGCAGGTTAGTTCTGTCGTCAAAACGAGTTTCTTCCGGCTTCGACTCTTAGCAAGGATTAAGGCCTATCTTCCTCCCAAAGGTCTAGAGAGAGTGATCCGTGCCTTTATTTCTCCACGGCTGGATTACTGTAACTCTGTGTGTCGTCGCCTGCAGCTTGTGCAAAACCTGCTGACGTGTGATCACATAGGAAAAAAGGTTGTGTTTACATTAATGCCAGACAGACAGAATAAAGATTAATGAGGAAAAGTCACCAAAGGGGAAGTCACAAGGATTTTTCCTATGGGAACGATAAACAGACTCTCAATGGGGAATCGGTTCAACTCTGCAGCTGGAGTCATGCACCACTTCAGGGCTGCACAGGGCAAGGATCTGTCTCAGCACACAGTGTCTCGTCATTTAAGACAATTTGGACTGAAAGCCCACTCTGCAGTGACCAAACCTCTCATCAGCAGAAAGAATAAAAAGGCGAGACTTGCCTTTGCTATCTAGTTAATGTGGCCCTTTCTTAACTGGGGGATCCTGAGGCGTTCCCAGGCCAGTGTGGAGATCTAATCTCTCCACCTGGTCCTGGGTCTTCCCCGAGGCCTCCTCCCGGCTAGACGTGCCTGGAACACCTCCCTAGGGAGGCGCCCAGGGTTCATCCTTACCAGATGATCCTGAACCACCTCAACTGGCTCCTTTCAACGCAAAGGAGCAGCGGCTCTACTCCGAGTTCCTCACGGATGCTGAACTTCTCCCCCTCTCTCTAAGGGAGACTCCAGCCCCCCTCCTGAGAAAACACATTTTGGCCGCTTGGACCCGCGACCTGGTTCTTTGGGTCCTGACCCAGCTTTCATGACCACAGGTGAGGGTAGTAACAAAGATTGACCGGTAGCTCGAGAGCTTTTCCTTCAACTCCAACGGTGCGGTAGAGCGACTGCAGCACCGCCCCCGCTGCTCCGATTCTCTGGCCATCTCACGCTCCATCGTCCCCTCACTCATGAACATGATCCCAAGGTACTTGAACTCCTTCACTTGGGGTCAGGACTCATTCCCTACCTGGAGTAAGCGATCCACCAGTTTCCTGCTGAGAGCCACGGTCTCAGATTTAGAGGCGCTGATCCTCCTCCCAGCCGTTTCACACTTGGCTGCGAACTAATCCAGTGAGTGCTGAAGGTCACTATTTTACAAATATATGTTATCTGTATAATATTGTTGTTGTTAAATATGTTGTTTGTATAGCTGGAGTTTGCAACGAAAACAATTCCCCCCTGGGATTATTAAAGTATTTCTGATTGTGATTGTGATTGCTGAGGAGCATGTTGTGTGGACAGAGGAGATTGGTCCAGAGTGCACTTCAGTGATGAGGGTACGTTCAAAAACATACCTCGTAAAACTAAACATTATGTTCGGCGTAGCATCTGGCAAGCAGCAGAGAATAATCTGCTCGGGCACAACCAGAGGACAGGGGGGCTTCTTTCCTCAGGATGTAAGGGCGCACTCAAACTGTCCTTCCGCACCGCGCCCCGGGCTTTAGGGTACTTGCCCCCCCTCCCTCCCTCGACCCCTGCTGGTCAGCCCGTTTGTACTCACACTACCTGTGCCTCGCGCAAATGCTTCTTGCTGCCTATACGTCATCACGCCGTAACACGTCACACGCATTGATGACGTCATCACGATGCGTGGCTTTGTTTCCACTTCTTTCCATAGACCTCAGAGTTTTTGTGCGTCTTGTCGACTGTTTTTGAATCTTTTCATCGACCAAATCTGCAGTAAACACTCCACCTCCGCATCACACCAACGTGAACCTTTCACCGCCATTGTTGTTAAATGTCCGCGCATGGTCCCTCCTTCTTTTTCCAACAGGCGCACAGGAAATGACGTCAGAACCGCTGTAGGCCTCGTGCTCATACACGTGCGCATGCTCGTGCTTGTACATGGTACATGTGCAAACGTGCTCTACAAAAGCCCACCTCTCTCAAACGGGCTGTGGACGGCCAGCTGGCTGCAGCTAGACGCGGAGCGGTTTCACTCACACTGGTCAAACGCACTAGGCTTTACCCGCAAAACCTGTTTTGGCCCTGTGCGGAAGGATAGTGTGAGTGCGCCCTAAGACTCCTCCACTCACCCCCTTTCATTCTGTTGTGCAACCCTTTGTTGCAGAATGACAATAAACAAACCTTCAACCTCAAACTTTTTGTTGGATCGTTGTATAATATGAAGTGAAAAAGAGCGAACATGATGAAGCTATTATTCTCTCTTGTCGTTGTGTCTTGATTGGAATACCAAAGGCCATAACTGCAGGCCTGAGGGATCGCAGGTGTCAACTGATACGAGCAATGACTCACTTCCATTGAGCACATGCTCTGAAGTACTTTAGCTGGAGTGCCCTTGTTTTTGGGCACAGCATGAGGGTCATTGGTAAGCTTAATGTTGTTTTATTAGAGCATTGTTAGTCCGGCTAAAGGCCTGAAAGTGACAAAAGAAAGCTTTTGTCTGTTGTATCTTGATGTCAGCCCACTAACGAAATGGTGACTTAATCATCAGGATGCCACAATTTTCTGTTTCTAAGTTTTTCTCACTAAGGCTTTTTCCTCTCGTACCTTTTACGCTTCCTTTTCACCGTTTACATCCTCATTTCACTTCAACTCGACGACCCAGTCCCCTCACTCTCCATCCACCCAGTTATCTTTTCAACGTACTGACGTAGGTCTTCTCCTCTCTCCCTCTTGACCTAGTTGTTATCGGCATGCATCATACACAGTGTGCAAACTCTAGATCTGATACAAAGCTAGAAACCAGATAAGAGTGTGGAATAAGTCCTCCTCCTCCTCCCCCTCTTCTTATACTGCACTAACTCCTCTCTGTGACTTGTTAATCCCTGTTCTCTCCCCGGGGCTGATAAGAAAAGGGATAGGAGAGGGGATAAGACTATACACTACACCTTTGCACTGCAATCCCTCACTACATATAGCCCAGATGGATACGGTTAGACAGTTTTCACTGACTCCTTGTACTGAAGAAGTTAGAAAGGAAAGAGTCTTTTCACTACGTTTAAGTTGGCCCTCTAGAATAAGCAAAGAAGTGCTCTATACTGATGTTGCTTCCAGTAGCTCTCACTCTGTCCTGGTTGGTGATGCTGCCAAGAAGGATTGAGAGTGGAAAGCTGGGTGGTATCAGTGGCAGGCTGAGTCTCTGCTTCACTGTGTTGGTGGGCTGTGGACAATGAAGACTCCTTTACATTTCACAGCATGTTCTCAGAGTGGATCTGTATAAAGTCTGTGCATACTGGGGATCATCTCTCAACTCCAGTATCGTAGTGATCCATAAAAGTGAGTCATGACTACAAGAAGAGAGGAAAACACAAAATCTCAACTAAAACATCAGTGTTTCAGCCGCACCCCGTGCGTTTCTCACTGACATCAAATTATGTCGGTGGACAGCACAAATATAAACAACATGAATAAGTAAAGAGCATGTTATACACACCAGCCCTTCCCCAGTACATGGACATTTTAATATGAATCAATTCAATTCCACATTCAGAGCGTTAATATAGCAGCAAACACATATTTGCTGTGTAAAGACGGTGGAGAAATGGCGTCCAAACCAGTCACTCTCCCTCAGTGTGTGTTGTAATCTGAGTTTCTCTGCGTTCTGTTTTGATAGCTGGTTCGACACCTAGCACCGTGACCATATGTCTGCGTTTGATTCATTGGGGAACAGTCTGCAAGGGCCGTAAGGAGGCGATCCTAGCCCCTTAATGTGTAATTCCTGCTCAAAATCATTCTATGTTCTTTTATTCGGAAACATCAAATGAGCCATCGAGATTGTTTTTTTCATGCGTGAACTACTGACAGAGAAAACCGGTAGAGTCGCTAACAGCCGGACGCTAACAATGATTAGCTTGGGGCAGTACGGTGAAGGCCTTAAAACGTCTTTTTTAACTACTAATGCTGCTGAAAATAACACCAAACCTCTGCAGCAGCATGAGAAGAGTCTCTACACACAAAACAAAGCACCAACAACGTAGTTAGTGAAGCCAGAGTTTATTAAAAGAGTGTTTTAAAGACTTACCAACTGGCCCCTGTACCAGCTCCTCTCATAGTAAAGTCCATTCAAGTCAATTACCAAAGTCAATCCCAAAGGAAGGAGCCCATTGGTGCTTTGTTTTGTGTGTAGGGACTCTTCTCATGCTGCTGCAGGGGTTTGCTGTTATTTTCAGCAGCATTAGTGGTTAAAAAAGACCTTTGAATGCCTTCACCGTACTGCCCCGAGCTAATCAGTGTTAGCGTCCGGCTGTTAGCGACTCTTCTGGATTTATCCGTAAATATTTTGCACATGACAAAAACTGTCTCAATGGCTTATTAGATGTACGTAAATGCCGAAAAAGACCCTGATTTTGAGCCGTAATTACGCTTTAAATGCCTTGAAAGTAAAACTGCAGTTGTCGTCTTAGAGGACGAGAGGCAAACTGGAACCGAGGACCCACAGGGAACTGATTGACAGATTGAAATAAGACTCAGAAAAACAAATGCAACAGTATAAAATCCATATTTGCTCTGTTGGCCCTCCCTTCTGTCCCCCTGCTTTTTCCAGCAGTGCCTGCAGACACACACTGCCCTACTTTGGTACAAGTCGTATCCGTCTTCTACAAACAGCTGTCGTTCGCGCCACAGGGCAGAGGAGAGAAAGCAGGCGCTGTTGCCTCGCGGCGCTTTGTTTCGACAAGGCGTCAGGCAGAAGATCTATTCTGTGTCACCAGTCCTGCTGGAACAATTTGGAAGCGTTTACTGTGTAAATATGCCTCTGGCCTTTAAGTGCTGCCACGTTACTTTGCAAAGTCATACCTCGGCACGTGTAGTTCATCCAGGGCTGGCTTAGGCCTGCTTTAGTAGGGCGGCTGATAAAATAGGTAGTAGTAGGTCAGAGTAGAGGTTGCTGTTCTTAATCTCCAGTGTATGTGTGTTTGTGTTTGGGGTGTTTGGGTGGGCTGGATGTAGGTGATTCATTTCCCCCATGAGGATTAAGAAAGTACTATTGTGTTTTATAAAGATCATCTATGTATCAACTCCATAACATGTTTGTTTACTGGATCAGTTTAGTCCTCAAATAAAATCAAAACACCAGTCATCATATATTTACAACACTATAAAGGTAGACACCATATAGTAATGCTTTATATTCAGGTGCTTGTGATAAATGTAATAAGGGCCTTTTAAGTCCTTACACAATGCTTGGTAAATGTATTGTGTTACTAAGACTACAGTACCTGTTAATAGCATGCCAAACATGTCTGGTGTTGCATTATAAGACCTGTATAAGCAGTTAACTATCCTTTTCGCAGCTACCGGTTCTAAAGCAAGAACAATGGTTAAGCACTTTACATTTTCTGTAGATACAGAACGATATGCAGCAAAGACCATGATGGGTCGAACAAACACAGGACTTTCATCCAGGAAACTGCTTTTCCTGTAACCAAAACCCAACACTGACTTATTTTAAGCAAGGCAGCTTTATTTGTAGAGCACTTTTCATACACAAGGCAGACTCAAAGTGCTTCACAGCACAACATGTCATGAATTCAAATGCATCACAGAAAGACAAAGAGAATAAAAACACAGAGAATAATAAAAACAGGGCGGACGTTAGAAGTGCAAAGATTTAGCAACTTAAGTTACGTAACAAACGTAGAACTGACATTAACCCAAACCATGACATTTTCCTAGACCCTACCGTGTACTTTTGATTACTCTCCTTTCAATTCACCTAATCCACCTGTTTCATACTAAAGAAAAAAGTTTCCCTTAAATGTAATTGGAAAATAAAATTGCAGTATGTTATTTTTGAGAGGGTTGGTACAGGAGGGATGGACGGATGGAGCGTATTAGTGGAGGGAGACAAGTAAAGATAATAAGAAAAGACAATGAGAACAACATGAGGACATAAATTATAGATTATAAAATCTGTAGCCATAAAAACACAATCAGTGTTGTGTCTCGCTGTGTCGTAGCTGCTGTTGCCGCTGCTCAACATTGATCATGTTTGCCATAATAATTATTATCATTGTCATGTTCTGTCGCCTTGGATGTGCGTGTTCCTGCTGTTCTGCTGTATTAACCGCCATAACATGTGGGTCATGTTCACATTACTATAGATATTATTATAGTTACTGTTACTCGCTGGCTGCTTGCATCTCTGGAAGTGTGTCTGTCTCTCTCTGTCCATCTGTCCGTCTTTTCTCTCTTTCTCTCTCCTTCTCTTCCTCTCTCCAGTGCAGACAGATGTGCGTCCTCCACAGAGCTGGGTCTGTCTGACGTTCCTGTCTGTTATAGTGAAGGTTTTCAACGCCACCGTACTCTACGGGGGAATTGTTGGGTCTGTGTAAATCATAAATAAGTCATAGAGTGTGGTCTTTACCTACTCTGTAAAGTGTCCTGAGATAACGTCTGTTATGATTCGGCACTGTAAATAACATTGAATTGAATTGAGGACAAAATTCAAATAAGGCGGATGGCAAAAAGGGTAGACTGAGAGAGGCACATTTAAGGAGGAGGTAAAGAAGGAAAGATATACACACAGGGAGTGAGAAACCAAGGACATTCAGAATCAAAAAGACATTTGAGCTGTGAGCCGCAGGGAAAGCCAAAGGTTTCCTCCTGTGAGAGTCCGGCGGGGGAAGAGGACTAAATGGGAAGGAGAAAAGAAGAATCGGAGATGGAGCGGAAAAAAAAGGAGCTTTAAAAAAAGAATGTAAAAGAAAAAGAGAACAGACAGCGGCATAAAAAGGCCAAGAGGGAAAAAGGCGGCATCAGCCAGAAATGTCAGCCGCCATTGTGTAAAATATCAGGAGGGAGGGAAGAAAGACGGATGGATGGGGATGTGTGTGTGTGTGTGTGTGTGTGTGTGTGTGTGTGTGTGTGTGTGTGTGTGTGTGTGTGTGTGTGTGTGTGTGTGTGTGTGTGTGTGTGTGTGTGTGTGTGTGTGTGTGTGTGTGTGTGTGTGTGTGTGTGTGTGTGTGTGTGTGTGTGTGGAGGGGGGGTTCTCAACAAGAAAGGAAATAAAGTGAGAGAGGCACGCGTCTGATATGAAGGAGGAGAAATGGATGTTAGGATGTATACAAAAGTAGAGAGAAAGAACAGGATTAATGGAGGAAAAGGGAGCAAAGTGAGAGACAGAAGAGAGGGAAATAACAAAGGTGGGTAGAAAAAAAAAGGTCAGCGAGCGACCGAGAAGCAGATTCAAATGTCAGGGCGGAGAACGTACGGAGAAAAGGAGGCGGGCGCTCTCTGGCACCCAGAGACCCCAAAATCACCCTTACACGTGGTCCTAGGGTGAGATAGAGGGGGGTGAAGGTGAGGAAGAAAGATTGAAATCACGGGGAAGAGGAAAAATAGAAAAGACCATGAGAATGTGTGTGTGTGTGTGTCTGTGTCTGTGTCTGTGTCTGTGTGTGTGTGTGTGTGTGTGTGTGTGTGTGTGCGTGTTTTCATGAAACAGCCATTTTAAACCTGGTATAAATCATCCTGGCACCACTACAGCAGATCCTCAGAGAGCAGGCCACCAAGCCAATCAGTCCTGCACAGCATCCCCGTAGGCACATTCGCCTTCACACACACACACACACACACACACACACACACACGCAACTTCATACACTACAATGTTCTTGCAGTGTGATACAAACTAAAGGTGTTGTCACTTGGAAAGTCTAGTTTTACAAGCTGCCGGTTACTTCACATCAGAACTGCAGCAGAGCTAAAGGCAAAAGAGGCTCACCATGATTTACAAGCACAATTTTAAAATGGGAATCTTTTCTTTATATAACATCTCGCCGAGAGCAGACTCAAGACATTTGAGTGCAGCAATTACATTCAGAGCTCTGAACAATCATGGCTCGCATCGTTAAGTGCAAAGGTGATCGGGTAGAAAAGGGTGAGGGTTGAACTCCCAGGATCACAAATGTCAACGAGCCCAAAGCATCACTGAGCGCGTTGTAGACACATTGTCACACAGTTGTCTTCCTAATCTTCCTGTCTGGGCTTTGTTCAGTTTCGTAGACGCAGAATCAGCTGTCTTACATAATACAGTGTGAAAATAACCCATTTTCATGCAATGTCTAACAAATCAGGCGAGTTCAGACGGATATTGTGACGTGATGGGGTTTGTTTACAGATTCCCCATTTGCATTTTTAGCTGCACATGAAAAGTTAATGGATGACAATGTCAAAGGGGTGGCTCAGAGCATCCGTCTCCTAAAAATAACGTTCCTATAGTCGTGGGCGACAACTGAGGGAGGGACCCAAACGCAAACTCAGGAGAGGTAGGCCAGGGGTGGTGAGACGAGGAGGTAGGCCAGGGGTGGTAAGACGAGGAGGTAGGCCAGGGGAGGTGAGACGAGGAGGTAGGCCAGGGGCGGTTAGGGGAGGAGGTAGGCCAGGGTGGGTGAGACGAGGAGGTAGGCCAGGGGTGGTGAGACGAGGAGGTAGGCCACGGGCGGTGAGACGAGGAGGTAGGCCAGGGGCGGTTAGGGGAGGAGGTAGGCCAGGGGCGGTTAGGGGAGGAGGTAGGCCAGGGGCGGTTAGGGGAGGAGGTAGGCCAGGGGCGGTTAGGGGAGGAGGTAGGCCAGGGGCGGTTAGGGGAGGAGGTAGGCCAGGGGCGGTGAGGCGAGGGGGTAGGCCAGGGGCGGTTAGGGGAGGAGGTAGGCCAGGGGCGGTTAGGGGAGGAGGTAGGCCAGGGGCGGTGAGGCGAGACGAGGGGGTAGGCCAGGGGCAGTGAGATGAGGAGGTAGGCCAGGGGTGGTAAGTGGAGGGGGAAGGCCAGGGGTGGTAAGACG
Source organism: Echiichthys vipera (assembly GCF_963691815.1). NCBI lineage: Eukaryota > Metazoa > Chordata > Actinopteri > Perciformes > Trachinidae > Echiichthys > Echiichthys vipera. The sequence continues at coordinate 3,334,170 of NC_139827.1, read as the reverse complement.
AGGAGGTAGGCCAGGGGCGGTAAGACGAGGAGGTAGGCCAGGGGCGGTGAGACGAGGAGGTAGGCCAGGGGCGGTGAGACGAGGAGGTAGGCCAGGGTGGTGAGACGAGGAGGTAGGCCAGGGGTGGTGAGATGAGGAGGTAGGCCAGGGGCGGTGAGATGAGGAAGTAGGCCAGGGGAGACGAGGTGAGGAGGTAGGCCAGGGGTGGTGAGGTGAGGAGGTAGGCCAGGGGTGGTGAGGTGAGGAGGTAGGCCAGGGGTGGTAAGACGAGGAGGAAGGCCAGGGGCGGTGAGACAAGGAGGTAGGCCAGGGGTGGTAAGACGAGGAGGTAGGCCAGGGGTGGTGAGATGAGGAAGTAGGCCAGGGGTGGTGAGACAAGGAGGTAGGCCAGGGGTGGTGAGACGAGAAGGTAGGCCAGGGGTGGTGAGATGAGGAGGTAGGCCAGGGGCGGTGAGACGAGGAAGTAGGCCAAGGGTGGTGAGACGAGGAGGTAGGTCAGGGGTGGTGAGGCGAGGAGGTAGGCCAGGGGTGGTGAGGTGAGGAGGTAGGCCAGGGGTGGTAAGACGAGGAGGAAGGCCAGGGGTGGTGAGGTGAGGAGGTAGGCCAGGGGTGGTAAGACGAGGAGGAAGGCCAGGGGCGGTGAGACGAGGAAGTAGGCCAAGGGTGGTGAGACGAGGAGGTAGGTCAGGGGTGGTGAGGCGAGGAGGTAGGCCAGGGGTGGTGAGGTGAGGAGGTAGGCCAGGGGCGGTAAGACGAGGAGGTAGGCCAGGGGTGGTGAGACGAGGAGGTAGGCCAGGGGTGGTGAGACGAGGAGGTAGGCCAGGAGGCCGGGCTCAAGGGTGCAGGAGAGCCTGGACACTGCTGGACACAGGGCAAAAACAAGTTACATATTAATATAAGACAATGGGGGGGGGGGGGGGGGGGACCATTTATCTCAAAAATAGCAACGGGAGTCAGGGCAGTTTACCACACGGGAGACTGGTGGATCTTACGAAGAGTGAGATACCAGGCGTTGACTTTGGCCGATGAGTTGTGTTTGTAACCGGAGTCATGGACAGAGGTATTTTCTATCACACCGGTGGTGTTAGTTCAGTTTCAAAAATCCCTGTGTTTGCGTGGACTAGGCCACAGATTCATGACACCTAAAGTGCATTCACAATAACATTTCCTTATGAACCAAATGTATTTCATCAAGGCAACAGGTTCAAGAGCTGACAGCTTTCCGTGACTGCAATCCTCCCGTCATAGCTGTGGGCGACGAATGCCCCACACAGCTGCCAACAGCCCATCATTATCTCTCAACACCTTTTTCTTTCCACCACTACGAACATTGTTGTTTTTAACACTCTACCATAATAGCACACGCATTTGCATAGTTTGTTTCAAGTACTTTGCATGTATGTTTTTTTCCCACAGAACTATTTATATGCAACAGAATGTTTTCTTTTGTCCGTCATATATTTAATTCTTCAGAGAGATATGTAGTCAAGTACCGTATTTTCCGCACTATAAGTTGCACCTAAAAACCTCCAAATGTCTCAAAAGCCGACACTGCGCCTTATATATGGACCAATATTGAGCCACAACAGGTCTTGCAACTACGGTGAGCAGCCGCCGACTCTATTTTCCCCCGTAGATGAAGTAACGCGCGGTGCATGTTGAGATATACGACTGCGTGAAGCGTGCCGTTTCATTTCCATGTGTGTGTTTGTGTAAAGAGCCCAAAATGGCTCCTGTTAAGAGACACGCTTACGACGCAGAGTTTACACTCAAGGCCATTAGTCACGCAGTAGAACACGGGAATAGAGCAGCAGCCAGAGAGTTGAACATGAACCAATCAATGGTGCTGAAGTGGAGGAAGCAACAAGACGACCTGCGCCAAGTAAAGAAGACTAAACAGAGTTTAGAGGGAACAGAGCGAGACGGCTGCAGCTGGAGGACAAACTCCAACAGTGGGTTGTTGAACAGAGAGCAGCAAGTAGAAGAGTCCGTACGATCACTATTCGACTGAAGGCAACAGCGCTAGCCAAAACTATCCAGCTGCAGACCCGGAGCACAAGCCCCTCACTTGTCACAAGCCCCTCACTTGACACAAGCCCCTCACTTGTCACAAGCCCCTTGCTTGGCGGAATTGACGCAAAAGTTGTTTTTTTCAAGTGAGGGGCTTGTGCTCCGGGTCTGCAGCTGGATGCTACTCACGCTAGCAGGCGAACTTAACATCAATGAATTCAGAGGCGGTCCTTAACGTAACCCCAGCCTCGACTGTAGCGTCTGTTCTATGCGCCCTATAATGCGGTGCGCCTTATATATGAAAAAAGTTTCAAAATAAGACTTTCATTGAAGGTGCGCCTTATAATGCGGAAAATACGTAATTGTGATACAAACGCTGAAATGCTTCACGTCCAACATCCATGGTTCGATGTTAATTATTCACTTATTTTCTAAAACATCTAGTTCTCTGTTGCAAGTTGTTTCAGTTTTTTGAATTTGAGTTATTATAAATATAACCTGCAGATTACCTACACGTAGCTCTCTCTCGCTTCTGCTTCTTTGACTCGGCGCTCCATCTGTTTTCAAGCTTCCTCTCCCTCGCAGTTTCTCAAGTGCAGCTACCGAACACGGGTTAACACATGTACCGTGATATACAACAGGGCTTGGCTGCCATTCTGAGTATTCCCAGATGGTAAACACTCAAATCTGAGACGAACATGTTGCACTCCAAAGCTTTTCACACTTCTACCACTTTGTCCAAGGTGAGCGAGAGCGAGAGATGTTGAGAAGTGACTGAAGGAAGGAAATCACTGGAACTAAGAGTGAAAGCTGTTCTCTTTGATGGCCAACAACATAACTGAACTCTCGAATGTCAATTTTCACGGTTTATGTTGGGTCAAAATCTTGGTTCCCTGAAATGTCCTCTGTTCAGGAACTATCCCCTCAGACCGGATCAACATTTTCAGGTAAAACGTTGCCCTGCAAGATCTTCAAGACGTCTTATCTATCCTCAGTATGGTTGGCAAATACCATTCTAGATCCATTCAATGACTTTTAGTATCGCACGTTATAATACAGGGCGACACGGTGGTGTGGTGGTGGTCATATTTGGTTTTGCTTTGTCACCGATCCCGTGAAAAGACCAACATCAACAGTGCGTCAATCTGCCACTCATTACTTTTCACCTCCGCGTTCGTTTCCACTGAAGATACAAATATACTTCCATTTATGGGCACTGTTGTTTTACCAAATGTAAAAAGGAGTAAAAAATCAATTTCTAGGGGACTGTGGTGTGGACTGTGGTGGTTAGCACTGTCGCCTCACAGCGAGAAAGTTGCAGGCTCGAATCCCGGCTGGGGCCCTTCTGTGTGGAGTTTGCGTGTTGTCCCCGTGTCTGCGTGGGTTTTCTCCGGGTTCTCCGGTTTCCTCCCACAGTCCAAAGACGTGCAGGTGTTCGGTTCATTGATGACTCTAAATCACCCGTAGGTGTGAATGGTTGTCTGTCTCTGTTCGTCTCTATGTGTCCTGTGATAGACTGGCGTCCTGTCCAGGGTGGACCCCGCCTCACGCCCGATGTCAGCTGGGATCGGCTCCAGCCCCCGGCGACCCCGACAGGGAGCGGGGGGGCTGGAGCGGTTGAAGACGAATGAATGAATGAATGAATGGATGATACAATACCTAATCTCACAGCCAAAACAGATACAGTTAAAATATTTTAATTAGTTACTTAATTAGATTAAAGTCATTTTGAGACGACTGACTTTGAGCTTTACTAAGAATCTGTCATGTGACCATAAAAATCCCCCCTTGTGTTGAACACCTGTGGATGATTTGCTCAACGTTCTGCCTTGACTTCAGCTTTGAATCAAACTCCAGGGAATGATCATCAACTCAAACTGCTACAGCGTTTTGGGTGAGTGGCAAAAATATTTGTAGGTGTTCAATTTGAAGTTGAAGCACGATAAATGTTTTATGTTTATGAAAATGGAAAAGGGCACGATGACGGATTAGAGAGATAAGATTAGATTTGTATGATACGCGAGGCACGGGGCGCCAACTCCTACGCCACCAACCGCAAAAAAGACTCCACTGTGCTTCAAACAGTTGGAACCACTCCTACCCCTCAAACACAGAGCAATAATAAACACACATATACATACATACATACATAAAGATATGCATAACAGCATTCAATAACATTAACTGAGAAAACACTCCCTCCTCTCATCAATGCACAATGAAAAACACCAGAGGGTTTATTTAATATTGATTAAAAAAATAATTAGAAAGCATGAATTAAGAAACATACTAGAGCACATCAATCCATAGACAGAGGACAATAAAAAAAAACATAAATAAATAAAGTACCTTGTAAATGCCAGATGATATAAATAAACGGGGGAATAAATAAATAAATAAACCTTAATTAAAAGGCAGCTCACAGAGGTTGGTCTTAAATTTGCTTTTAGAAGTATGTTGTGTTGTTTGTGTGTTCTCTGTAAATTGTATGAGTTAAAACCATTTTTGGGGGCGACACGGTGGTGTAGTGGTTAGTACTGTCGCCTCACACTGTCACTGTCGCGAGAAGGTTCCTGGTTTGAATCCCGGCCTGGGCCCTTCTGTGTGGAGTTTGCATGTTCTCCCCGTGTCTGCGTGGGTTTTCTCCGGGTTCTCCGGTTTCCTCCCACAGTCCAAAGACGTGCAGGTGTTCGGTTCATTGATGACTCTAAATCACCCGTAGGTGTGAATGGTTGTCTGTCTCTGTTCGTCTCTATGTGTCCTGTGATAGACTGGCGTCCTGTCCAGGGTGGACCCCGCCTCACGCCCGATGTCAGCTGGGATCAGCTCCAGCCCCCCACGACCCCGACAGGGACAAGAGGCTGAAGATGAATGAATGAAAACCATGTTTGGTTCATGAACTTACAGTATATGTTTATGAGACGTGATCACATCTGGGGACAGTGTTCACTGAAACTGATTTTTATGACCCCAAAGTGTCCGAGGTGAGGTCGATCCCAGTGGAGGACGAAGAAGAAGAATTCCTTTATTTGTCCCGCAACGGGGAAATTCAATTTTCACTCTATTATTATTAATTTTCATGTTACACACAGAGAGATGTTAGAGCGAGGGGGCTGCCAGTGACCGGCGCCCCAAGCAGCAGTGCATTTTGGTGCCTCGGCAGTGCCCAGAAGATGAACTGGCACCTCTCCAGCCACCAGTCCACGTTCCACTCATGGTCCACACAGGGACTCTAACCAGCAACCCTCCGGTTCCCAGCCAAGTCACCTATGGACTGAGCTACTGCCGCCCCCACACTAGACACACTCAAGACATACTTGAAGAGAAACGCATTTAAAGAGACAAATCAAAATCTGTAAAGTAAAAACAAAACTCTGCATTCTTATAAATCACTATATAAGAAATATGTTTTTTTGTGTTGGTGAATTAAGACATTTAGCTGATAACTCAATGATTGCACATCATCGTGTTTATTTGGATCTTGCTCTGCCTTCATGTCTACATGTGTGTTGCATGCGGTGGTACCAGATCGCAGCCCTTACGCAGGTGTTCTCTGTTGCACCCTAATTGCTAATGAGCCGCACCTGCTTCGACAGGTACAAAACTCTGCGGCACAAAGGCTCTCGAGGACCGTCAGGAAGCGGTACGCAGCTCCACGCATGCACTCTGACAATTGCACAATAAGCCAGGTGGAAAACGCTCACAGCTCCCTTTTGATCCGCGCTCGTGCTCAATACTTGTTTGATCGGAGATCCGTAGCTGCGCCAGATCCGGCGTCTTCTCTCTCCCTTCAGTTTGTCTGAGAGCTTGTTAACAGCCGAGGCCCTCATTAGCACACACTTGTGCACCGTACACAGAAAAGACCGCGGTGATTTCAAACAAAATCATTTGTTTTAGTCTCATTAAAACCAACGTCCAGGCTTGTTATTTCAAAACCTGGTTATCAGCCCATCCCTGCTGACTATTACAAAAATAGGTTTCAATTAGGTTTCAGTAATAAAATTAAATATGGGAGGATGGAGCATAAAGGGATTGGACCTGGTATTCAAAAATGCTTCTCTACACAGATATGCAGAGGTTTAGCTGCGCGTTTACCAAGAGAAATCAAGATCTGACACCTTTGCAGTTGCATTTATTGAGACAGCTGGGAGAATAGTTGCAAAATGTTGCGCTGACATCATATACTCACATTTCAGACATTTTAATAACTCCGTAGAGGAGATTTTAAAACACACGCCTCATTCCTCAGTACGGTATTTAATGTGTTGAGGTCTGAATCCCCAAAACTCACCGACTGAAACCTCTGACTTATCAGTTGACAAGCTTATTTGAGGCTTCTACGGTTCAGTGCAGGTGAGAGATTTGAATCCTCAAAACCACGGCGCTCAGAGGAAAGCAATATCCTGAATAAGCCTCTCGCCCGCCCTTTCTTTCACTCTCGTAGAACACTGTTGATTTGAAACCAGTCACAGTTTCGTGCGTCTGATGGTTGAGTTCTGAGCATTGTGGTTTTTTTCGCGCCTCTCATTACTTTTCAATTTTGTTTTGTCAAATGAATTATTAGCTGGGTTCAGGTTTGTCACGGCGTGTCTTATTAATGCAATGTCATTCAGCAGTCAACTCTCAAGTGTCCGATATGGGAGTCTGGTTCTGTGCAGTGTGTTTGACGGTCTAGGTGTATTGCAGTGAGTTAGTCTATTTCTAGTAGGTGGGTGTGTCGGAACGGTCATAAGTGAGAGTTGTGTGTTGTTGTGTAACGTTCCCTCTATAACTCCCCGGTTACTTAGGTGCTCAGTGTGTGTGCATCTTAAAAACAGCTGTGGTGGGCCTCTTACCTGGTGTGTGTGTTGGCTGCAGGTGTGTGAGTCCTCAGTTGACGTTTTGAGGAAGATGAGTGCTCTTGATGAGGTGGTCCTTGACTGTTCCAGGCCAGTAGTGAGCACTGCAAGGTTTCCAGGGCCTGGACGGTCAGCGACCAAGTGTTGTAGAAGCCACTGGAGTGTTTTGCATCCTCGAGGAAGGTACTGGTGGATAGGCTAAACAGCTCAAACAAGAGTTTTAAACAGTCCAGCAAAGTGTTAAAAAAACAGGATCAGCAGGGACAAAACCAGGCCTTTAAGAGTTTGAGATTGAAGGCTCTCTTCAGGTAGAAGCCTCCAAAAGTGATTTAAATGGTACTTTATTAATGCTTAAGATTTAAAATGTTCCAAAAATTACATCCATAGTTGAAAACTCTGAAGTGGGATGAAAGGGGAAAAAAAGTAGAATTACCTGTGAGTCACCTCCCTGATGTTTCACATGTGTAATGATGAGGAAATGATTGGAAGAAAGGGTGTTTGTATAGTTGGTGAGAGTCCTGACCCAACAATCAATTATCCAGTCCTGAAAAGTCTCTGTGTGTGAGCGGAGGAGACAGGTACAGAGACAATGGGACGTTCACAGAGTGACAGGCAAACCCTTGAAAGGTGGCTGAACGGTTGGATGCATAGGTGATTGAATTATAAATCTGGAAAATGACAGAGACATGGTGATTTAGTAGACTACTGAGATGGATGGATAAACAGATGTTTAGCTCAGCGCAGGGATGACATATGGAAGGGAGGGACGGATGAATTACAGCGCTGAGACAGACGCATATGGTGTTGTTTTTGAGTTTATACAGTATTGTAGGGAAGAGTCTTGGTAAAATCAAAAGGGTGTATGTGCGAATAAATACACTTACCGTAATTTCCGGACTATAAGCCGCTACTTTTTTCCCTCGTTCTGGTCCCTGAGGCTTATTCAACGGTGCGGCTTTTCTACGGCTTACGGTAACCAGGGGCGCGCACTACCGAGGATGCGCGAGACCGAGGCAGACATCTGGCGCCAGGTAACGAGAGCAAAACAAAGAGTAGGAGAGCGTCAGCGACAGTTTGCGCGAAGGAAGTGTTCATGCAAACACCCTCAACATGGAAAACAAACGGAGAAGTGCATATGATGCTGCTTTTAAGTTAAAGGCAATCGATCTGGCTGTCAAAGAAGGAAATAGAGCTGCTGCACGTACCCTTGACATCAATGAATGGCTGGTTATTTTGATAACGTAAACGGCCGCGGGACTGCACTTTTACTGCCGTGTTACAGGCGAGCACTTTGTATTACTTTGCACCGTTGTATTATTTGTACTCTGCACGAATGCTGTTCGCCATGTCAGAGATGTGAAAGTTTGATTGAATGATTGAAAGATTTATTGTTAATAAATGGGACGCTTTGCGTTCCCAAACAGTCATCTCTGTCCCGACAATCCCCTCTGTGGTAGCAGGAACCCCTATATACTACGGTAATTACACATCAGAACGCCTGCGGTTTATAGTCGGGTGCGGCTTTTATATGGAGCAATCTGTATTTTACCCTAAATTTAGCTGGTGAGGCTTATAGTCAGGTGCGCTTTATAGTCCGGAAATTACCGTAAGTTTAGCTCATGATGCAAGAAAGTGAGTTCGTGATGAAGAGACTGGGAGAAGCCCGGGAACACGTGGAGGACAGAGAGGCAGAGGAAATAGTGGAGGTGGATGAAAGGCAAGAACAAAGGTCAGCAGGGGTTAGAAGGATGATGAAGGCTGAGACTATCCAGGACTGTGAACGGACATAAATGCAGGGGTTTGTTTGAAAGAGAATGTTTTCTGTAAAGGCACAAGTAACAGTTGATTCATTCATTCATTCATCTTCAACCTCTTGTCCCTGTCGGGGTCACGGGGGGGCTGGAGCCGATCCCAGCTGACATCGGGCGTGAGGCGGGGTCCACCCTGGACAGGACGCCAGTCTATCACAGGACACATAGAGACGAACAGAGACAGACAACCATTCACACCTACGGGTGATTTAGAGTCATCAATGAACCGAACACCTGCACGTCTTTGGACTGTGGGAGGAAACCGGAGAACCCGGAGAAAACCCACGCAGACACGGGGACAACATGCAAACTCCACACAGAAGGGCCCCAGCCGGGATTGTCGCCCCTCAGTTGATTCATTTTTATTCAATTTTCAATTTTGCAGCCAAGCTCATGAGAACAAGTAATATACAGCAACAATACAACAACAATAAATATAAATCTACAAAGGCTATAAAGTGTAGTACAAGATGCCAAGTCGTAACGTAAAAACATCATCCATAGAAACTTATTAAAATGAAACATCGATACTGGCTTCTTTACTCTCCTCTCATAAGAAGCTTAATCAGAGTAAACTGAGGTAATAACACTGGATACCAATGATCTTTCGGGCCCAAATTTCAGCCTAAAGTAAAAAAAAAATGTAATTTTTATAATGTTCCTGAAGGAAACAATTGTTTGGGCGCACTCACACTGTCCTTCCGCACCGCGACCCGGGCTTTAGGGTCCTTGTCCCCCCCTCCAGGCCCATTTGTACTCACACTGCCTGGGCCTCGGCGAATGCTTCTTGTTGTCCATACGCCATCACGCCGTAACACGTCACACGCATTGATCGCGTGTGTGTGGCTTTGTTTACAAATCTTTCCATAGACCTCGGAGTTTTTGTGCGTCTTGTCGACTGTTTTTGAATCTTTTCATCGACCAAATCTGCAGTAAACACTCCACCTCCGCATCACACCAACCTGAACCTTTCACCGCCATTGTTGTTGTTGTTAAATGTCTGTGCATGGTCCCTCCTTCTATTTTCAATGTCCGAACAGGCGCACATAACGCTACTGCCGTATGGCTCGTGCTCGTGCTCGAACACGTGCGCACGCTCGTGCTCGTACATGTGCAAGCGGCTCCGCTAAAGCCCACCTCTTTCAAGCGGGCCGTGGGCGGAACGGGTGCACTCACACTGCTTAAAGGTACTAGGCTTTAGCTGATAGTTTTGGCCCGGGACAGAAGGACAGTGTGAGTGAGCCCTTAGAAGCAGTTGACACAGTCACAGTCCATGCTGTCAAATCGCTATGACAACATCATCTGCAAATCTTTGGATACTGTAAACAGTATTTTAGTCTAAAGGCCATTAATAATATTAAGTTGGGAAATGAAACCTTTCTTCACAGCCCCATTTTGTGATTTTGACGTGATTGACAGGATGGTGTTGAGAAGAAAACATTACCTTCTGTACTTCTAAACCAAACAAGTCCTTCAGTGTGTGCATTTGCATATAGATATGTATTTCCAATAATGTGAGCCTGCTGTGACAGAGCCTTCCACTCATGCACATCTCGCAGTCCTCCACATGAACATACTATATTAGATGGTTGGGTGTCAGAATTGATGTATTTGCATGCAATGCCCAAATGAAGCGTGTCATAAGGACAGCGATCATATCCCATTACTCTAACAGAGAGAGCATTTATGGGTAAAACTCTGCTGTCTGCTTTAGGTATTTTTCTTTCTATTGTTATGGATCCAGGTTCTCTGGGAATAATCATCAGAATTGGTCCCTCTTTCATACCTTTTCACACACACAGAGCAATCTATTGAGTTACTACCGTTGGCTGATGCATTAGCAGAGCAAGTTGAACTTTCGCACTTCTCCTGTGAATATTCTATGCAGATGATCAACTACTGTTTTCTGCAGCCATCACATTTTGATATCACTCAAGAATGGGATTGCTGTTTTGTTTTTTGGGGGGGATGGGGGGGTCTTTGGGAGACAAGAAGTGTATTCTTCTGTGGCTGGAAGAAGCTGACACAGAGGCATTACAGTATGATATCCCAAACCACAGAGGGCACCGGGGCCGTGTGCTCCTTTGAACAATCCGATTTGTGCTTCTGAAAGTGATGAGCCCGTCCCTGAACTACTGCAGCGAGCAGAAGCGGCTGAAAGAGCGATGAAAGGATAGAGGAAGGGGCTGCGGGAGAATAAAATACATGAGAGCCCACAAGTAGAAGAGGATTTGTATGCATGAGTGCGCACAAAATAAATCAGCACACAAAGAAATCCTGGCCCACAAACACTTAAATTCCTCCTTTCAGTTGGTAATTGGGCAGCAAGATGGTGATGAGCACTTGTACACTTGGAGCTTTTGTCCTAATGAGCTTGATCGCCAAATCAAACCAACACTTTACTCCTTAATTAGTGTGTGCCCGGCACCCAAATATGTCTGAAAGCCAAAAAATCGAAATAAGGAAAAGCAACAGGGGATGAAGTGAAGGAGAAATCGAGCCCCTTGAAATTAGATCTCTTTAGGCTTCTTATTGTGTCTTGGTCTAATCGTGGTGGTGGGGAAAAAAAGTTTTAACCTTGCATTGATTTCATTGAAGAGCCAGATAGTAACTTGTGGAAGTCTCTGTGCAGTCAGATAGTCTACTGATACATGTATACGTAAGATAATCTCTTTTTTTTATAGATGCACGACACAACTTTTTATTAATACTACTAAGACACGTGGTTCTAATGATCTGCTCCTTATTAAAGCTGCAGTCAGCAGGTCTGGCAGATCGAGTTGACTCAGTTGGTGCGTTTACATGTAGTTTAAAAACCCGATTATAATTGGGTTAAGGGCGTACTCCGGTTTCTCAAACACCATGTAAACACTCTACCCCGGGTAAATTCAGAGTTCTCATACCCGGTTAACGGACCTAGATTACTCCTTTAGTAACCAGAGTTCTCTGACTTGTAAACATCTTACCAGGGTTATTATCAGGTTTCTTGTTTGCACATGCTCCGTTGGTAATAACTCCCCCTCCTCACTCCGCAGCTGTGGCTTTTGACTCTGAAATAGAATAAACCAGGAAGCAACGGCGCAGAACAACGTGAAAAAACAACAATAATAGAGTGTTACCTTTAAATGGAGGGAGGATTTTGCAACGGCAAGAAACATCACCACCAATGTTTGTGATTTTGTCAAAGGAGTCGAGTAACTTCTTCATTTTCCCATTCGACCCCTTCTTATGTGAACGAGGGGAACTTTAATAATCCGATCATTCCCTTAACCAGGTTGAGGACATTGTCAGGTTCCTGATGTACATGTAAACGTACGGAGTCAAATTTCGAATGCTTACAAGTCTCAATATGATCAAACAAATGTTGCCGACTGGGACTTTAAAGAGTTGAAGCTTGTCAAGAGTTTAATAATCATTAGAATCAGGTGGATGGACATGGACCATTTGGGAAATGATAACTTTCCCACCTGCACACATTCATTGGGTAATGAGCGTGTGCCTAAACAACAACAACAATGGGCAACTACCAGCAAGCAGCACCTCCACCTAGTCCGTCCACACACAAACCACATTTTGCTTTCACTTTCATCATAGCACCTTGGGGTGTGCGCCGGAAAGGAAATACAATGAGATGTCAAATAACAATTAAAAAATGTACTAACACTGGTTGTGATTTAAGTACAAAGGAAAATGACCTCACTATTTTCATCATCTCATCTCATCTCATCTCATCTTCAGCCTCTTATCCGGGGTCGGGTCGCGAGGGCAGCAGCTTTAGCAGGGGACCCCAAACTTCCCTTTCCCGGGCCACATTAACCAGCTCTAACTGGGGGATCCTGAGGCGTTCCCAGGCCAGTGTGGAGATCTAATCTCTCCACCTGGTCCTGGGTCTTCCCCGAGGCCTCCTCCCAGCTGGACGTGCCTGGAACACCTCCCTAGGGAGGCGCCCAGGGTTCATCCTTACCAGATGATCCTGAACCACCTCAACTGGCTCCTTTCAATTCAATTCAATTTTATTTATAGTGCCAAATCATAACAAAAGTTATCTCAGGACACAACGTGACGTGATGGCTGAACTTCTCCCCCTTCTCACACTATTTTCATAAAACAGGTAAAAGTATAAAAGCAAGAGGTTTCACTTGCTGCCAGGAAGTCACATATATATATTTTAACCTTGTTTTAAATGCATTGGCTCTCTATGCAAGCTGAATTTTAACTCATCCCCTCATACATTTCTAAACTGCTTATCTTTTTAAGGGCTTTGAAACATATTTTCAAAGAGAACAATCGTGAATATCAGCATTATTTTAACAGAAACGAGTCGGTATCACCGTGCCCGTAGAACACGTTTAATTGGATAGTAATGCTGTAAACAGAGTTAAGCAGAACCGAGCCACTTATGATGCAAAACAGCATTTCAAGACACCAGACACTAATTAGACATTATGTTCCATGGTTATGAGTAAATTGGTTCTGAAATTTTACTGGCTGCTATAATTATTGTCATTAAGACGGTTTGTTGTACCTGCTAAATCAGACAGTGAAGAATGGGGGAGAAATGGGGGAATCCATTGTCTTTGTATTAGTCACAGTCCGTCTTACTCAAAACTGTCTGCAGTGTGGGGAAACCATAATTGTTCTGCACATCTGCCCCCTCTCTTTCTTTAAAATAACAAATCCATCCACTGCAATTGACATCAAAGCTCAATCTCTGTCCCCCCAGCTCGTTCATCTTGCCCAATAATGAGACAGGGGAGCGCTGTCCTGTACCGAGCCCAGAGCTCAAGACCTTGGAGGGAGAATTCCCATTGATTCCCTCTTTTCCAGTCATCTTCATTACAACAGAACCCATCTCTCCGTCTGTCCTTATCCCAAGTGTATGTCACGTTCACCTTAATCAGATTTACTGTTACAGCAATGATATACCGCTGGTTCTGGCAATTTCCAGGGAAAGGTAACCAATCAAACAGCTTTTTCACCTCTATCTCTTCTCTCTCATTTCGTCTTCCTCTTCTCGGCCTTTTGCTTCTTTCTTTCCCAACAACTCCTTTAATTGCATATCTTGCTGTAGAACAAAAATCTGTCGAACAGATTATTCCTTCCTCGTAACCGCCACCAACCTCTTATCGAGTATTACTCTCATTTTCCCCTCCTTTAAATCTCATTATCTCTCTCTGAGACTAATCTCTTGCACTTCTCGTGCTTCTCTTTTTCCCCATCAGTCTCTTTCAGTAAACTCTTTCACTGGCCATTATTGGACTCATTTGATTACTTGGTTCCACCTCTTGCTTTCTAACAGCCTCTTTCCCTTAGTCTTCTTGGACCTCTCCCTCCATCTTTCGATTAGTTTGGTGTGACAGCAACGGAGGGCAATGGCCTTGGTTAGTCAAGCGTTCAGAAGTCAATCTTGATCTTCTGAAGGCGGGCCACGCCCTGGGGGATTTGGAGAAAGGGGACAGGGGGTGGTTTGTTTTTGATGGAGCTGTTCATGGCCAGTCTTAATGTGTTGCAATAGAGAAGAGAAGAGGTGGCAGTTCACTGAGAGCACAGCATTGGCTATCTTAAAGCTTAAAACTGGACCCTACCATTTTTCAGTAATGTAATAACAGTAATAACTGGATGTAAATAAGTTTCCATTGGCATTACTGACACAATTCAAAAGGACAGAAACTAAAACTGCCAAAAGTTGCTGCAGTGTACGTCAGTTCCCCGCTGCCACTGTCTATCTCTTGTCTTCACTCGTTGATGTGGCTTAGTTGTGATTTCGATGCCTGCTAATGAGCGTCATTCGAGCTGCTGTCTGCTTATCGCTCTGAGAATATTCATTACGACATCATGAATATTCAACACCGTCCTCCATCCTTGGAGCGCCTGGATTATTGATGGGCTGCTGATTGGGTTTTTCCTTTCTACTGTGACAGCTTCATAACAGCCTCACCTGAGCTGGAGAGAAAAACAGCAAAGTGAATCACTTTACTGAAGACTTGTGATGAAGTGTGCAGCCGGGAGGGGAAGCCTGTGTGGAGATTGTCCCCTTTACAACCACCGAACCTGTCTGTGCTTTTGTTTTTAGATACTTAAGAGGTTCATTCATTCATTCATTCATCTTCAACCGCTTATCCCGGGGTCGGGGTCGGGGGGTGGCTGGAGCCGATCCCAGCTGACATCGGGCGTGAGGCGGGGTCCACCCTGGACAGGACGCCAGTCTATCACAGGACACATAGAGACGAACAGAGACAGACAACCATTCACACCTACGGGTGATTTAGAGTCATCAATGAACCGAACACCTGCACGTCTTTGGACTGTGGGAGGAAACCGGAGAACCCGGAGAAAACCCACGCAGACACGGGGAGAACATGCAAACTCCACGCAGAAGGACCCCAGCCGGGATGCAAACCTGGAACCTTCTCGCTGTGAGGCGACAGTGCTGACCACTACACCGTGTAGCCCTACTTAAGAGGTCGCCTCTTTAAAAATATTACCCCAGAACTACGGCTGGTTTTACTTTCAGCCCTGCTCTTGGTTGTGTAATTGATCCCCTGAGGAGACATTTTTGCTGCAGTATTTAGCTCACAGGGTAAATTATGAATCAGCCGAGTGATTTGCCCTTTACACAGTCTAATGATCCGTCATGAAAATAAGAATTACCCTCATTCGCGGTCGGTATGAATGAATTTGGAGTTTTGTCCACCTGTTGCCTCAGGCGATGTCTTTACGCGAGGCCATTCCCCCCAAAAATTTAAGGAGCTGGTTGACTTTGAAGATTTTCCGCTCGTTGGATTAGATTGGAAACCTGTGACTATTTCATCTGTGATTCACTTTCGGAGCTCCAGGGCATACGAAGGGAGAGGGTGTGTGTGTGTGTGGATGTGTGTGTGTTGCATGCATGCCTGTGTAACTGATGTCTGTGTTTGCATCTATCTATCTATCTATCTATCTACTTGTCTATCGTATGTCCCTGTGTTGATGTAAACAAGATCATCTGTCATGCAGCTAATGTCTCATTCTATAGTTCACACGGGCGGTGAATCGATGCCTTATTAATTATGCTGCTTGGTGTGCGAGCTCGACTCTCGTACAAAGCCCATCCACTGAGAAAATTCACATCATGCATTCTCTCTCAGGTTCTCATCTCTGCCAAACACAGAAGTCTGAGATGCTATTTGTTCATGACACTGGAAAGCAAGATCGCTTCGAGACGAAAAGTGTATACTGTGGAGAAAACGCCTCAGACACAAACAGCAACACACACATTCATAATGAAACACTCATTTTACAGTCACACACTCCTCGTAGCAATAGTGCGTCGCTGCACTCGAAGGAATCTAACGTTTTCAGATCATACTTTGCAGCGAGGGGTAGATCAACGTATCAGTATAGATAGATGCTCCGATGTCCCGTCACACTGTCTTGCATCATCACCATTTCAAAGTAAAAGAAGAATTATCCAGTTTAGTAGAAGAAGAAGAAGAAGAATTACTTTATTAATCTCACAACAGGGAAATTCAATTTTCACTCTATTATTTTTAATCATGTTACACACACAGGCCCGAAATACACACACATGCACTAACAGGACCTATATACATGCAATTAATGGAGAGATGTTAGAGTGAGGGGGCTGCCAGTGACCAGCGCCCCCAGCAGTTTTGGGTTCGGTGCCTTGCTCAACAGCACCAGGAGAGCTACTGCCGCCCCATTTAAGGACTGTTTAATGCTTTCCTCCTATTACACTAGAAAACAACTCATACGTATGTGACGTGACAGAGCGTGCTCAGAGATGTGAGCACGTGTTCCAGTTTTGACGAGCTGAGAAGATTCAACTTCACTTCGTTTTTGTCATAAAGAAAGAAGATCTAAGGCCACTGATGGTTTTTGGACAAGAGAGAGAGAGAGAGAGAGAGAGAGAGAGAGAGAGAGAGGGAGAGAGGGAGAGAGAGAGAGAGCGAGAGAGCGGGGGGGATGGAGAGAGAGAGAGCAAGAGAGGGGGGGATGGAGAGAGAGAGAGCAAGAGAGGGGGGGATGGATAGAGAGAGAGATAGATAGATAGAGAGAGGGGGATGGATGGATAGAGAGAGATAGATAGAGAGAGGGGGATGGATAGATAGATGGATAGATGGATGGATGGATAGATGGATAGAGAGAGATAGATAGAGAGAAGGGGATGGGGAGAGAGAGAGAGAGAGAGAGATAGATAAAGAGAGGGGGATGGATGGATAGAGAGAGAGATAGAGAGAGAGAGGGCGGGATGGATAGAGAGAGAGATAGATAGAGAGAGGGGGATGGATGGATAGAGAGAGAGATAGAGAGAGAGAGGGCGGGATGGATAGAGAGAGAGATAGATAGAGAGAGGGGGATGGATGGATAGATAGATAGATAGAGGGGGATGGATGGATGGAGAGAGATAGATAGAGGGGAATGGATAGACAGACAGACAGATGGATAGATGGATAGATAACTTTATTTATCCCTGAGGGGAAATGAGGTCGTCGTAGCAGCGGTACAAAACAAAAAATCAGAGATACAAAATATAAACTACAGTAAAAGCACAGTAACGCACATTTAAAACACTATATTTTAATACACTCTGTGGATTTTAAGGTGCAAGATGAAGAGAGAAAGGTGCATTGTTAATTTCAGTGGTAGGATTTCAGTAATAAGTCACTTGAATGATGTGAGTGTGTTTCCTGAGCGTTGCTGTGCAGCGTCGTAGAGTCTGACGGCAGCAGGTAGGAACTGTTTCCTGTGCTGTTCTTTAAGCAGCGAGGTCGAAGGAGTCTGCTGCAGAAGCTGCTCTGAAGCTTGAGACACTTAGAGACCGCCAGCAGGAGAAAATCTTTATTGGTTGTATTTTGCTTTTTCATGGGATTAATTGAAAATGGTAATAAAAAACAAAGTAACGGCAGCTTTATCGTAAAAGCGCCGTGCTGTGAAAACCACAGGAAAAGCCCATTTCATGATTTCAAATACGAGAAGCAATCAAAACTCTCACAGCGGGGAGCAGATAAGATACAGTTCACTTAACATGCAGCCAGCGTTAGTCTGACATGACGCACACCCTCATTTTAAGATCATCATGAGAACCCATATGTGTACTGATCAGCATAGGGAAGGGTAAATGGTAAATGGACTTGTACTTATAAAGCGCCTTTCTAGTCTTCTGACTACTCAAGGCGCTTTCACAGTGTTTGTCACATTCACACTGATGGCAGTGGACATCTACAGACCATCTAATGTAACCATTCACACCACATTCATGATCAGCATAGGGAAGTGTAGCTGATAAACTCTGGCTCAGGGATGTCAAAGTCAAACACATCAGAGGGCCAAAAAAACAAATTTGCTACAAGCCGAGGGCCGGACTGGTTCAATGTTTATTAAAACATATTAAAATGATGCATTTAACCTATTGAACCAAGACCTAACACAGTGAATCGTATTTTATTTAATGATTAAATGAATAATCCAATATTTTTGTACGGCTCTGTCAGTGATTTCAGGTGAAAACATTTTTCAACAGACAAAAAAGAAAGTGTCCAGGACATTACTCTACTCACACACTACCTGGGCCTCGGAGAATGCTTCTTGCTGCCTATACGTCATCACGCCGTAACACGTCACACGCATTGATGACTTCATCGTGATGCGTCGCTTTGTTTACAAGGCGCAAATAAAATGACGTCAGAGCCACTGTAGTGCTCGTGCTCGTACACGTGCACGTGCACATGTGCAAACGTGCTTTACAAATGCTCACCTCTCCCAAACGGGCCGTGGCCGGCCAGCTGGTCGTAGCTAGGCGCGGAACGAAAATGTCCTTCAAAAATATAACGTGTTCCTTAATATCAAGATAAAGACACACAGCTGTGTGAACATGTTCTTGAAACACCCTGTTCTCATCGTCCACCTTCCCTTTAGCCGTTATTGGGGGGGGGGCTGAAAGTTGACATCTGCCCTGAATGCTGACGAATAATGAAGCCGAGGCGCTGCAGTGAGTTTGCGGGCTACTGTTGCATTGTGGGTAATGTAGTTTTGCTGTGTGAAAAACACCAGCAGGCGGCTGTGGCGTGCGGGCCGGTTCTAATACTAATCAAACATCATCCCGGGGGCCAAGATCATTCATTCACGGGCCGGATCTGGCCCACGGGCCCTGACTTTGACAACCATGCTCTGGCTCTTCTAGATTATACTTTATTATTATACGATGCGCATACGTCTTGCTTAAATCTTGTGTTTTGTATCTGAGTGATTTTAGCTTCTAATTGCAATATGTTTGAGTTTAGTTGGGGGTGAATTACAAAGACTGACACTGTTGTACCTTCTTGATGATCGACGGCTAATCACCATAACAAAAACTCCGCATGTGCATTACTGTGGTGTTGCCGGATTCAAACTAAAAGGCTTAAGTATGTGGAAAGATTAGCAAAGCCAAAGATGGAGTTGCAATAACTGTGTGTACATTCTAAGAGAACAGCATCTGCATAGTCCTCGGCCTGTGCGTCACACCGCGCTGCCTGCTCCACCCTCAGCAGGGATGTTTTCGGTGATCAGATGTGTGGTGGAAATTTCCCCCCAGTGCTCTGACATTTCAATGGCTGGTTCCTACAGAGAGACTCCACCTCAGGCGATGCATGCAGCAGCAGCCCTTCAGCTGCTCTGTCCTAGAATGCACACTTACACACACACACACACGCAGACACACACACACACAGGCACACGTACACGCCACCTCTTGAAGCACAAATGATGAAAATAAAAGTCCGTCCAAATACACTTGGCATTTCAATGTATACATCATACTACTTTCAGTTCATTCATTCATCTTCAACCGCTTATCCCTGTCGGGGTCGTGGGGGGCTGGAGCCGATCCCAGCTGACTCATTTGTTTGTGTGTGTGTGTGGTTTTTTTTGGGGGGGGGGGTCCAGGGGATGTCCTGATTATTTTCTTTGTCTCTAATAGTGTTCTGTTCTTTCAAGATATTATTTTAATCATATTATGTAACCGTCTGCCTCATCTCAAAATGACCGACAGTAAAAGTTTACTTATCTACTGGCCCAGGTACCAGCTCCTCTCATAGTAAAGTCCATTCAAGTGGATTACCAAAGTCAATCCCAAAGGAAGGAGCCCATTGGTGCTTTGTTTTGTGTGTAGGGACTCTTCTCATGCTGCTGCAGAGGTTTGCTGTTATTTTCAGCAGCATTAGTGGTTAAAAAAGACCTTTGAATGCTTTCACCGTACTGCCCCGAGCTAATCAGTGTTAGCCACGTTAGTGACTCCATCGGATTTCTCGGTTTATTTGATGTGTTGAAAAAGGCCAAGGAATGACACTTAAACGCACTATTACTACACTTAAAGGTAACATAGTGCTGGAGAGAGAGCTTTACACACTAACATTAATAGTTTAGTTAAGCAAATTTAGTCGACTGACCGCTTTTGGATCCTGAAAATGTCAACTTTTAAAGCCCAAATTGACTTTAAAGGCTTTAAAATACACTTGTAAAAACATTTAAACAGGGTTAAATAAGATACCATGCAGCCTGACTCTGTAATTCTACTGGTGGCGTCGCAGGGCTTCACAGACGTATCTGCAGGCTGACAATAACACACTTTCAATAACACAAATACTACAACAGAGCAGAGCATTAATGCACGGGGAGGATAGAGGAGATACAAGAATGCAGGAGCATGAATCAGGGAAAGCAGTGTGAAGTCAACGTGAACAGAAAGAAACAAGAACACGCAAGACGTGAAAGGTGTCAGGGTAAGTAATCTTCAGGACCACTTCACGGCTTCTCAGCTCCACTCGTTTGCCGTCATCCCCATATGGCGCTCAGTCCCTCTCTCCATCATTCCCTCCACACACACACACACACACACACACACACACACACACACACACACACACACACACACACTGTCTCATGTCTCTCCACTGGCTTGTCTTGTGTCCTTTCCCTTTTAGAGACAGCTCTTCATTTTTAAGCCTGACACCTCCCAGAGCACAGCAGCCGCCAGAGTGTGTGTGTGTGTGTGTGTGTGTGTGTGTGTGTGTGTGTGTGTGTGTCTGTGTTGTGAGAGAGCCAGGGAGAAAGGGAATGACTTAAATATAAATTCGGAGCAACATCACCAGAGGAGGCAAAAAAATGTATTTTCTCCTGATAAGAAAAAGATGGTTCTACACATAGGGAGCACATGTGCATTCACTATCCATGCCACATCCTTCCTCATACCTACCAACGCAGATAACAAATGAATCAAACAATCAATCCGAAGCTTAGAGCCAACAGTTCATCTCCACTAATTCTCCAAGCAACCATGAAGGTCTTCAGGTTATCATAGGTTCCCCCCTGAGCCGTGCAGCCAGCAGCCCCCTCATGTGTCCCCCGACCCCCTATCTGTTTTTGATCTGACTTTTCATAACGAACAATTAATACTGAACAAATCCTGTCGTTTCGAGGGAAACTGTAATGAGGATTTCACCTTGAGTCGCTCAGTAGCCCTGTAAACGTCTCCTCTGACCTTCTCTCCGGGGACGGCGGACTGATAAGGGAGCCAGGGTGTCAACCTGTGAAAACAGAGGGCAATTCTGCAGTGTTCAAGTCCAGGTGGGACGCAGGTGTGATCCTTGACTGTAGCTATGAGGTTTTCCTTCCTGCCAAAGAGCTTCGGTGTGAAATCTGACTGCAACTATGATGCAACAGTTTCTTCCCAGCATAGCTCATCTAAACCAGTGAAAGTAGAAGCCCAACTTCCCCCTACCTCCTAACCCAGGCATCTCCGATCCTGCTCCTGGAGGGCCGCTGCCCTGCAGGTTTTAGGTTTCTCCCTGTGCCAACACGCCTAAATCTAATGCTCTGCTCGTTATGAAGATGAAGCTTGCCACAGGTTTGATAATCATTGGACTCAGGTGTGTTTCAGCAGGGAGAAACCTCAAACATGCAGGGCAGCGGCCCTTCATAAGAAGGATTGGAGATGCCTGACCTAACCACTCAGCAGCATGAGTGCCATTCATGAATGGGAAAATGTCCTCTTGGTCATCATCATCATCAGATTGGCCGACCAGAGCATGATTATTCAGGGCGCACTCACACTGTGCCTCCGTCCCGTGCCCCGTGCTTTAGGGTCCTTGTCCCCCCCTCCAGGCCCGTTTGTACTCACTCTACCTGGGCCTCGGTGAATGCTTCTTGCTGCCTATACGTCATCACGCCGTAACACGTCCCACACATTGATGACGTCATCGCGATGCTTGGCTTTGTTTCCAGATCTTTCCATAGACCTCAGAGTTTTTGTGCGTGTTGTCGACTGTTTTTGAATCTTTTCATCGACCAAATCTGCAGTAAACACTCCACCTCCGCATCACACCAACGTGAACCTTTCACCGCCATTGTTTGAAATGTCCGCGCATGGTCCCTCCTTCTGTTTACTATGTCCCAACAGGCGCACAGGAAATTACGCCAGAGCCGCCGTAGGCCTCGTGCTCATACACGTGCGCACGCTCGTGCTCGTACACGTGCAAACGTGCTCTACAAAAGCCCACCTCTCTCAGACGGGCTGTGGAAGGCCAGCTGGCCGCAGCTAGGCGTAGAGCGGTTGCACTCACACTGGTCAAACTAGCTGGGCTTTATCCGCAAAACCTGTTTTGGCCCGGTGCGGAAGGACAGTGTGAGTGCGCCCTTTAAAGCAGGAAAACAATGTTGACCAGGTCACAAACTTACTTAAAGTTAAACTATACACTAAAATGTATCTTTGAAAATATTTTAGGCAATAACATAACAGTTTCGTTAGCCTGGTAAGTTGTAATGGAAGTAGAGTGCTACTAACTACATTCAAGCATGACGCTCCTGTCAGTCACGGTCTTAAACACACGCCACATGAGAAACAGTTGTGATGAAAACATGAAACAATAATAACTGAAAAGAACTGAAAGCAAGATAAACATGGTCTTAATTCAGAGCAGCACCATCTAAAATCAGCCAGTGTACGTCCGGGCAGACCGTGCAGAGAAGAGGGGACAAGGGAGAAAACAGACAAGAATACAAAACGTGTCACAAACAACGAGCAGAAAAAGAAGGGCAGCTATTGTTTGACGGCACCAACAGCTCAGCTATTGATGGCCAAATTGGAGGAGAGATGAAGGAAGAAGAAAGGGAAAGAAGAAGTCTAAATGCTAAAGAAAAGAGAGAAATGAAGAGAGAGGCGGAGGAACAAAAACAGAACAGAGGAGGTGTCACGAATCTCGGGGCCGAGAAAGTGAGGGAAGAGGCTTCGGTGGAAGATGTAGAGGGATGAAAGGCAAAAGGAAGAGAAGAGAAGAGAAGGCGTAGTGAATCACAGGGTCAAGATGTGAGGAGAGAGGGAGCAGCTAGAGGAGTGAAAAGGGAAGATGGAGGAGAGGTACAGCAAAGGCATCCAAACTGAGGCTGAGATAAGAGTGTTTTTTTTTGGAGACTCAAAGAAAGAAAAGAGAGGAGGAGAAAAACAAGTCATGGATTGTGGGACTACGGTGCTGACGGGGTAATTATGGAAGTTGTAGAGGAACGAGAAAAAGGGAAACAGGGGAAGGGAAGAAGGTCTCCGGGCCAAGATAAAGGACGCCGCGGAGAGCTACAAAATAAAGGAAGAGGAGGAGCAGTGGATGTTGAGCAGAAGATGAACATAGGGGTGTTTATGGTAAATATAGAGGAAGTGTCCTAAAGGAAACCAAAACCACTAGAATTCCCTCCCTTGGTACTGAGATTTAACGCCTTTCCCACTACATTTCTAGTTCAATTTCCACCTCGTTTCCAGGTGACCGTTCTGACAAGCTAACGACTGACCTTGACCCTACTTCAGAGCAGTCTGATGTGGGCAAAAATGTCATTGTTCAACACCACCATCATACGACCTCGACTGTAAGACTTGCGAGGTGGAATATCAGAAGTCAGATGGGGCTAACGTGAGTAGACAAATGGTAAATGGCACATGCTAGCTTAAATAGCTGCACAAAAGAAACTTAAAGCATTAAAAAGAAACATTCTGGGGGTGCATCGTAGCTATGTTGTTCAGAAGAAGAAGAAGAACTTTATTTTTATCCCACACAGGGAAATTCAATTTTCACTCTTATTATCATACATGTTACACACACTGGTCTGAAATACACACACATGCACAGACAGGACCTTTATACATGCAATTGAGGAGAGATGTTAGAGCGAGGGGGCTGCCAGTGACCAGCACCCCGAGCAGTTGGGGGTTCAGTGCCTTGCTCAACAGCACCTCAGCAGTGCCCAGGCCACCAGTCCACGCTCCATACATGGTCCACACAGGGACTTGAACCAGCAACCCTACGGTTCCCAGCCAAGTCACCTATGGACTGAGCTACTGCCGCCCCTATTCATTAATCCGCTGACTATTCCTCTACACCAGGAGTGGGTGATCCCGGTCCTGGAGAGCCACTGTCCTGCATGTTTTAGGTTTCTCCCTACCCGAACACACCTGAGTCTAACAAAAATCAAACTGTGACGAGCTTCAGCTGCTTGATAACAAGCAAATCAGGTGTGTTAGAGCAGAGAGAAACCTAAAACATGCAGGACAGTCGCTCTCCAGGACCGGGATCACCCACCCCTGCTCTACACCATACGTCACCATGAGGTTCAGGTGTGTCTTTAAATGAAATGTCCAACAACTATTGGATGGATGGCCATAAAATTTGGCACAGACCTTTATTTTTCCCTTATGATGACTTTTAAGCATTTTAATGGTCCCTGAACTTTGCATCTATTAATTAAAATGTTCCAATACCAAATACCAGCAAAACGTATATTATTCCCATCAACTTCAGCTGTACTTTGTGTATTTATATGTATACTTTATTTTTGCGTCCAAACGTCTCAAAGTCAGTTTCTGTCAGTTTTACAAGTTTAAATTTGACTTTCTGAAACCTGAACATGTCCTGCTCTTCTCCTTCTCTCTCTCTGCATCGTACTCTCCTGCACTCACTTTACCAATTCAATTAACTTCACTTTAAAGCTGTTTTGTTGGCATGCGATTAAAAAAACCACAACTCATAATGCTGAAAAGGTTTGCAATCACTTAAACAGCAGAGCATGTGTTTCATGTTTCTGTCAGTGAGCCTAGCCTCTTGTCAGATGTGACCTATGTTGCAGTGAGAAGGTGCATAATTGAGTTTTCTATGCACCCTCACCCCAACCCTGGAACTACATCATGCCTAGTGCACTGTACCTCCATTACTAGATGTAAAACAACGTTAATTTATAGTATGTACAATGTATAAAATACATGTACTAGTATGTTAAAAGAACAAAAGAAATAAGAGTATGAAGAGTTGGCTGCCCAATGCATGTGGGTACAACCAGGGTTTAGCAAAGGGTAAAAAGAACATTTGAATGTCTTCAGTTTAATAGACGAGTGCATCTGGTTTTAATAATTTGACAGCAGTATTCATTCATTCATCATTCATCTTCAACCACTTGTCCCTGTCGGGGTCCCGAGGGGGTGGAGCCAATCCCTAAGTAAAGTGTATTTCCCAAAAACACCTTTTGTTTTACTACTTCACCTTTTTTAACATGTAGGAAGCAAGCCAACAAGCAAACACCCTTCTTTGACGCTTAACTGCTAAGTGGCTGACATCGGGCGTGAGGCGGGGTCCACCCTGGACAGGACGCCAGTCTATCACAGGACACATAGAGACCAACAGAGACAGACAACCATTCACACCTACGGGCAATTTAGAGTCATCAAGGAACCGAACACCTGCACGTCTTTGGACTGTGGGAGGAAACCGGAGAACCCGGAGAAAACCCACGCAGACACGGGGACAACATGCAAACTCCACACAGAAGGGCCCCAGCCGGGATTCGAACCCGGAACCATCTCGCTCTTGAAGCGACAGTGCTAACAGCAGTATTTATTGCTGTTTTTAATTCAAGGAACATCTTTTTCTTCATAAAGAGCCAACAAGTCAACCTTCAGTTGTATCTGTAACAGCTTTCCGTGAAACACAATCAGGGATCAGTCAGAGAGTAAATCACCTCCTTTTCTGATATGAGATAAATATCAAACGTCTACTCCCTGACTGTCTGGTTTATCTCAGATATTTTATAACGTTCTTTGTGAGTGCAAGGACATTTCTCTATCTGCTCTTAATCACAGCAAAGCAAAAAGACGGTATTTTAAAGCAGTGTGCCGGCTGGCAGACCTCAGACGCAGCAGAGACCATGGCCTGGTTTTTCTTCTCTTAGTACGACGAAAACAAGTTTTTAAAATAGTTTTTGTGAAAGTGAAAGTGTGCTAAAAACCCTAACTGTGCACTTGGGAATTAGTCCAACTCTTAAAAGGAAACTAAAATATGCATTTCAAAGAAGACCTGAGAATAGTTCCGCATTCGAACGCCGGTAGACCGTCACGTTCGAACGCCTGACGCACGTTTGACAGTGGAGACATTTTCATTTAACCCTCCTGTTGTCCTCATATTTGACTAACACCATTCATTCTCGGGGTCAATTTGACCGTAAATGATCCTAATCAATGTGTGACTCAAGTGAAGTCGGGTACTTTATGTTTTTATTTAACTAAATGAAAAATATCACTGATGTTAAACTGCATGGAGGGATTTCTGTGTGTGTGTTTTAAAGTAAGTCTGTTATTTTAAGTGCTATTTTGTGTTATTTGTAACATCTGGAATGAAAGTAACGTCCGTTATCAAGGACAGCAGCGTGAATTTGACCTCATATAATATTTGAATTGTAAAATAAACGATAATAATAATGATTAAATCATCCAGATGATCAAACTGACCCAAAGGAACACCGATGAGACAAGTACATGTACGATAAGAACAATAAAAAATATATATAATCATGACAATTTTAGGTTTTTTATGAGTCGTCCCCATAAAATGAGGAAAAGTCATAAATATAAAGCAAAAAAACAAGAAAAGACGTCGTTATTTAGAGATGTTAAACATTAAATGGGGTCAAATTGACCCTTAGGAGAACAGGAGGGTTAAACACACACACTGTTGGGTTGCTTTGGTCAGAACATGACTACGTGTGAAGACAGCCCACCGTACATAATCCTGTTTGTGCTGTGGCAGATGGGGAGCTGATGGTAAGCTGCATCTATGTAGAAGCTGCCAGTGTCCTTAACATACCAGTAAACACACTCCTAGACACCCCAGAGCTCACAGCACGGCGTCTGCTGCGTTCTCTCTCGGGCAGGATTTTCGCCGCTGGTCTTTTTTACTTCTATATTTGCGGAGGTCATGTTGGCGTTCTGCTTCAGCGGTGCTCGGCTGATTCGGTTCCCCTCTGTTTGTCTCTCTTCATCTGTGTCTGCTTATCTCTCCGTCTTCCTTTGCTCACACAAATGTCTCTCTCTCTCCCCAACTTCTTCTCTTTATACTGAAGCTGCACGATCACAAAATGAAAACACCAACCATGCAGCCTGCTGCCACCCACACTTTGATGTGTAAACTGTTTTTTGTCCCGTCATTCTCTGATTCTCTTCTTATTACTAACTCTCGGCCATTACTTTATTTCTTACTCATCCAAGGAAATTCACAAAAATTAACCGTTACGTGAATTCAGTAGTGTAAGCTGTGAAGTGCAACCACAGTCTTTATCTTGCTGACTTCAACACAGGTGGTGCCTTAGGGCGCACTCACACTGTCCTTCCGCACTGCGCCCCGGGCTTTAGGGTACTTGTCCTCCCCCCGCGCCCCAGGCCCGTTTGTACTCACACTACCTGGGCCTCGTGCAAATGCTTCTTGCTGCCTATACGTCATCACGCTGTAACACGTCACACGCATTGATTGACGTCATCGTGATGCGTCTCTTTGTTTCCAAATCTTTCCGTAGACCTCTGAGTTTTTGTGCGTCTTGTCGACTGTTTTTGAATCTTTTCATCGACCAAATCTGCAGTAAACACTCCACCTCCGCATCACACCAACGTGAACCTTTCACCGCCATTGTTGTTGTTGTTAAATGTCCGCGCATGGTCCGTCCTTCTATTTTCTATGTCCCAACAGGCGCACATAAATGACGTCAGAACCGCCGTAGGCCTCGTGCTCGTACACGTGCGCACACTCGTGCTCGTACACGTGCAAACGCACTCTATAAAAGCCCACCTCTCTCAGACGGGCTGTGGACGGCCAGCTGGGCCGGGTGCACTCACACTGGTCAAGCGCACTGCGCTTGACCCGAAAAACCGGTATTGGCCCGGTGCGGAAGGACAGTGTGAGTGCGCCCTTACTCAGGTGCAGCACGACAGGGATTATTGAGGGTGAGGTTCGAGACCCTGTTGAAAAGTCATGTACGCAACAAAAAGGGGTCCCTGGGCTTTATTGTTCAGACCTGCACAACAGCATTGGTGAGGCGTGATCTGATGATGACAGTGAAGTGTCTGTGGCCATGCTGCCCATGTCGCTTTTTAATTATAGCTCGTCTTTTTGTGTTGTGTTGATTCAGTGGACTTATAGAATAAACTGTCGATGAACACATCAAATCAAATCAAATCAACCTTTATTTATTTATACGGCGCTTTTCATACAGAACAGTATCGCAAAGTGCAGAGTTACAGAGATGTACAGAAAAAGAGAAACATCAAATAAAATCAGGAGAAGAAAGTTAAAAGAACCCTCCCACAGTCACGCACAGAGACACACACACACATGTATACGTTCATACACACATTCACACAAACACACACAGCCACGCTGACACACAGACACACACACTCACACCTACACAAACAATAGCTGTCACTACAGAGACATCACTACAGAGACATACACACATATACGTTCATACACACATTCACACAAACACACAGACACCTACACAAACACTAGCTGTCACTACAGAGACATGATAAGGAAATATCTTAATAACATGTATTTTGAGCTTTTCAAGTGTAAATAATACAAATACACAGTACATTTCCCAATCCATACAGCATCTCAGCTGTAATTACACTCCAGAAATGTGCTATACCAGTGTCTGCTGTCTTTGTATTCCTTTAAAGATAAATAATATAAATGTGGGTAACTGTCCTTGCACCACTTCTCTTCAAAACCAATCATGGCAAACCAGCTAGAGGTGCAAACGTCAATGGAGTGTTGAATAAGAGATTGTATAGCCTCTTCTATTGGCACCGTAGACTAAATATAAGATGGCCAACGCGTCTCCATTTCCTTATCATCACATGATCACAATAGAACAAGGGCAGGAGAGTGTGTTTATATAGAGAGAATAAATTAAATTCTCATACCTTAAACCTGGACTTCCTCTCTATAAGGCCCCGTTCTTGTCCGTGTAATACATCAACGACAGGTGCGATCTTGTGAAGAATGATGTGTTTGCGTTTGTCGCTGCCACACATTTAGCAGGACAAGACAAAACACCTCAGTCTGTTTAAATGCAATTACGGTGACTGATGACTCTCAACCTCCTCCCCGCCGTGCCTCTGTGTGTATCAGTGTATCCCAATATCTACACGTATCTGTGCTTCTACCTTCTGGGAATGTGTGTGTGTGTGTGTGTGTGTGTGTGTGTATGGTCACAAAAGAGTATATCTAGCTGTGTGTGCACCTGCTGATTTGATTGTGTATGCCAACTTCTTCCCAATGATATTGAGTGTTGTCTACGGTTGTGCGACGGACCAAAGCCATCACTTCAATGTCTCTGCCCTGGATGACTTGATTTGTGTTCGTAGGGAAAACTCCGTGCTACAGTGCGAGCTCCCTGTTTGCTGTCAAAGCGATGATTTTGCTGACAGCGTGATGCTTGTGTACACCTGTCGGAACAGGACAATGATTTGGTTAGGCTCAGGGGAAGATTGTGGCCATGGCTAAGCAAAGCCAACATTGGCTGTTGGTAAGCTGGTGAGGAACGTGTTTTGGTGCAGGCGTCAGAACCATAACAACATAGGAAGACAAATAAAATAAAATGCATACTGTGGAAGAAAATATGACTGAGAAAGTGAATAACAGGCCGAGGCCACCGTGTACTGGGGACATAGGCCTGATAAGCACATTCTGTTTAGAGAACAATAGAACTGTATTTGGGCGTGATGACATCTGGACACAGAGTAGACTCTACTGATTGTAAATGTATGGCTGTGTATTGGAAGAACCTGACGGGGCGTGTAAGTGTTGTCAGCCTCGTTATAAGACGGGAAGTTCTGTTAAGAGACACTTGGAATTCGGTATTGTGGATCTTGGAACTCTGTTATGCGTGTGTTAAACCTTGATTCAATAAATTCTCCTTGATTGACCTCTCTGCTGACTCCTTCTGGTAGACCTTTCTATTTTTATAATACATTGTTCTACCATAAATTGGTGACCCCGACGTGATCGGTTTGGACCTGCTCGCTGGGACGACGGCTGAGCTCACCATTGCAGGGGCTGTGAAGATTAGAGAACAATGACCAAACAAAATAGTAAAACAACTGCAAATACATTAAAATATTACTTTGTGTATGAACGTAAACATATGTGTGTGTGTCTCTGTGCATGACTGCGGGGGTGGGAGGGTTGGGTTCTTTTAACCCTTTAACTTTCTCTTTTTCTGTACATCTCTGTGAGGCCCTTTGGGATACTTATCTGTATGGAGAGCACCATATAAATAAAGGTTGATTTGATTTGATTTGATTTGATTTTAAACACACTGAACGACGTGTTGCAGCACACTGTTTCCTTTTTTCAGCCCGCTGTTTGGGACGTTACTATGTTTTGCTGTCATTTACATCCACGTTCCTCTCATCACATCTCATCCGACTCAGCAGTCGGCCAACATGTTGAGCTGGCTAGCAAAGTTAGCTGCTCTGTTTAAACCGTTTTAGGATTAAAAATATCCGAATATTCGCTGTTAATTCGTAGTGAAGCTAAAACCGATGGTATTCAGGAAAGCCCTAATAAATACACAGAGCAAACATTAAAAGAATGCAGCGTTGGTTGAGCACAATATTGATATTGTGCACAGTATCACAGTTGCACAGTTTGGGGCAGCAGTAGCTCAGTCCATAGGTGACCCGGCTGGGAACCAGAGCGTCGCCGGTCCGAGTCTTTGTGTGGACCATGAATGGAGCGTGGACTGGTGGCTGGAGAGGTGCCAGTTCATCTCCTGGGCACCGAACCCCCAACTGCTCGGGGCGCCGATCCACTGGCAGCCCCCTCGCTCTGACATCTCTCCATCAATTGCATGTATATAGGTCCTGTTTGTGCATGTGTGTGTGTTTCGGGCCTGTGTGTGTAACATGAATAACAACAGAGTAATAAAACCAAATTTCCAGTTGCGGGATTAATAAAGTAATTCTTCTTCTTCTTCTTCTTCAGTATGGTGAATTGAGGAGATCTGTATGGTGGTGAAAGTGACAATGGGGGATATAAACCTGTCGTATAACAGCATTTTAAAAACACTGGCAAACATTGTTTTGTCATTTGGGTGAACTGGCCCTTAAATTTGGCAGTTTCAGCATTTCATAACACTCATAAATAAGCTACTTCTCAGCCAGGCACGGGGCCCTGAGCTGCTCCGGTTGCCAACAAAGAAGAGGATGGCACTTACACTGGAAAGCTTCCATGTGTGAATGTGTGCATATGTGCAATCATCCCGTCCTTCTGGTGCCGTTGTGGAAGAAAAACTAAAGTAGGAATTCGTGATGGATTAGTTATTGATCTTGTTGTACTTCTAAGAAATCTCCT
This sequence comes from Echiichthys vipera, assembly GCF_963691815.1. NCBI lineage: Eukaryota > Metazoa > Chordata > Actinopteri > Perciformes > Trachinidae > Echiichthys > Echiichthys vipera. Next base: position 3,302,808 of record NC_139827.1, on the reverse strand, counting down.
TATCCCTGCCTTCCTGGATTGAAGTCCTGGCTTTGCGGGGAAATGTGTTTCTTTCAACTTCCCTGATTAAATAAAGGTTAAAAACGTATCCTTCCGCCGTCCCTTCATCATCCTCTTCCCCCTTATCCTCACCTCTCATTTCCATGGAAAGGTCAACCTTGAGAAAGAGATTCAAACCCCAGTTGGGTTAACCTGTTGGAGCGACTGAGAGGCAGAATTAGAACTGATGAATGAATTCATGCTACAATCCCATTTCTATTCCACTTACGTGTCATTTACGATCTACTTTCTGCATATTCTCTCTCTCCTCGTGTATTTCTCTCGCTCTCTCTCCCTCATTCTCTCTCTTAATCTTGCTGCCTCCCCGCCCTGGCAACGAAGAGCTGCTCCCGTAGAGGGCTGTTACCTCACATACCTGCTGAGTGGAGCTGAAGGGTAGAGACTTTTAGAAGTAATTAAGACACAGAGGTATAGTGGACGTGCCCGCACATGCACAATGGCTCATACCCTATGCACAAAAGCACTGTGATGTACATTCAGTTTTTAATGCATTCCCTGCCACACTGAGGAACCTGATTACCGTATTTTTCGGATTATAAGTGGCAGTTTTTTTCATAGTTTTGCCGGGGGTGCGACGTAAAATATCAAATAATAGCCCGGGTTATTATTTATGTCAGTCACGTAAGAGACTAGGCGTATATCAGCAATGTCGAACATAGGCCTCCAATTAGTCCCCATGAAAACAATTGATGATTATTTAAAGAAACCAGGTTGTTGTTGTTTTCTGAAAAGACACATCACTGCTGAATTAGTTCATTTTTCAGTGCTGTGAGTGAAACCCAAGACTTACGCCAGTATGAGATTACATTACGTCTTTATCTTTAGAAACCTCACTGTGGCAAATTAGGTGATCATGAATTCGTGCTGTGACTTGGCTGAGAGACAAGGCAGACGACGCGCTGGAGCCTGACCAATCATAGCTTGCCTAGAAGATATTGTGTTCTCAGAGCCCGGCATTATGCTCATTTTAGACGGGGGGGGGGCGACTGTAGCGCCTGGTAATTAATTTTCACTGAGGCGAGTGTGCAGGTAGGGAGGCATGGGAAACCTCTCAAACCCAGGCCACTACCAGCGTTTAGTTGTTCAAATCAATGGTGGAGTCTGATCCCTGGTGTTTGTGAGTTCCCTGAAATCTAGAACTGTTTTCTAAATGGTTGTTAGGACACAAACAGGAAGCCAGGCTGGCACATAAAACACAGGAGCGTGGTTCAATTCCCGTCCATAGCAAAGCAATTAAAGGCCTCTTTTCTGATCCTATCCAGGTGTTTTTCATGCCTAACCCCAGCCTTCACCTATAGTTGGCTAACATCAGTCACGTAACTTTGTTTTTGTGCATTGTTGCACTTTCCGGTCTAGCACATTGTGACTTACTGTCTGTCAGCTTGTTTTTTTTCTTCTTAGTAACGAATTTCTGGGCATAACTTTATGTCGGATTTGCTATGAACGTGTTCATGATAGGGCGACACGGTGGTGTAGTGGTTAGCACTGTCGCCTCACAGCGAGAAGGTTCCAGGCTGGGGCCCTTCTGTGTGGAGTTTGCATGTTGTCCCCGTGTCTGCGTGGGTTTTCTCCGGGTTCTCCGGTTTCCTCCCACAGTCCAAAGACGTGCAGGTGTTCGGTTCATTGATGACTCTAAATCACCCGTAGGTGTGAATGGTTGTCTGTCTCTGTCTCAAAAAACGTCTTCACCTTTAAAATCTAAAGCTAATTTGGTCCTCACAATGATAGAAGTAAAAGAACACACAAACATTACACAGTAGGATGAAATAGACCTTGTCTGTGTTATGTTCTTCCGCTCGTACAGCGAGTCACAAGTTATTGAGGAGAATGGCCTTGGGCGTGCCTCGTGGTTGAGTTTATGAGAACACAACTAAGCATGGCTGAGCCTCATCCAGAGACGCAGCAGGAAAACTCTCACTGGGGCCGTGGTAATCTAACAAGCCAGAACAATATTCATATTTTGGATTAAAAGAGAAGCAGCCGGAGAAACCGCAGCCGGCACAGATTAGGGCTTTGCCTCGAGAGCTCAGATTTGGCCTTCTTTACTTCCATGAACAGTGTAGAGACAGCCTCAGTGACCCCGCGCTCTCTCAGCACTTCTGTATATCTCCTCGCATGTACATAACTTGCTATGCCGAACATTCACGCCTGACTCCGGGGGCGGCTTAAAGTAGTGTTAGCAAATTTAGGGAAATCATTGACTGGAGTAGGTGGAAATGATGCAGGTTGAGTTTGAGTGAGAAAGTCAATTAAGTGCATTTGGCATCATTACTGAATTGGTGATGTTTAATAGTCCATCCAAGGACTTGAAGCATCACTTCATTGGGACATTTTTTCTAGTAGAAACTATTTTCAATGAGAAATGAGAATATGCCACAGTGAGATCTGTATCATCCACAATATCTGAGGCAGGGTTCAAGGAAACATATGATGCTGTTCCTGCTTTAGAAGATCCCCAGTTTAAAGTCTATTTACCACCATTATCCGCTATTAATGTTTGATTAAATGTCCTTTGCTATATTGTGGTTTCTGTGTGTGTGTTTTTTTTTGTACTTTTCTAGGATATGTTCAGATTCTTGGGTCTTTTGGGGTCTACTCACTTACCAGTCCAACCTTGCCCAAGTACGATCCACGGCTATTGTCTAGTTCGGCACGACTGCACATGCACGAGCATACAAGGTGGTCCTGATGACTATCTATATGCGACTGTTCCCCGCCATGGGCATTTGAAAAAGTGCACAAAGTCAGTGGGGTGAGGACCTGTAAGCAAGAGGCAATCGTGCTGTGGCCCGGATCCTTTGAAGAAGTGTGAGTGCAGGCCGGGCCTGGCTAACAGGGGAGGAGGGAGGGGGAGACAATCGGGCTTAAGCACGGCACGGATCAACTGGGCCAAATGTGAGCACATTCTCAGGGCGCACTCACGCTGTCCGTCCGAACCGTGCCCCGTGCTTTAGGGTACTTGTCTAGGTGTATATGCCTCTGACAACGTTTGGACAATCACTACACAGTTGACACTTTCATCTCGAACACAGCACACATGAAGATGATCCCACACATATGTAATATTATCATGAGTCAATCTCTTTATAGAAAGGCTAGAATCACGGTCAGGGCTTTCTTAGGGCGCACTCACAATGTGCGTCCGTCCCGTGCCCCGGGCTTTAGGGTACTTGTCCCCCTCTCCAGGCCCGTTTGTACTCACACTACCTGGGCCTCGGAGAATGCTTCTTGCTGCCTTCACGTCATCACGCCGTAACACGTCACACGCATTGATGACGTCATCGCGTGCGTCGCTTTGTTGTCAAATCTTTCCATAGACCTCTGAGTTTTTGTGCGTCTTGTCGACTGTTTTTGAATCTTTTCAATCTGCAGTAAACACTCCACCTCCGCATCACACCAACGTGATGATGAACCATGGTGTTCGTGCTCGTACATGTGCAAACGTGCTTTACAAAAGCCCACCCTTTCCCAAACGGGCCGTGGTTGCACTCACACTGGTCAAACGAACTAGACTCTAGCCATGACACGTCCTGGGGCACGGTACGGAAGGACAGTGTGAGCGCGACCTTAGTGTCTTGAAAAGAGTCCAGTAAATTAAAATGTCTTCTATTGGAGTACTGAAAGAAGTCTCAGAGGCTGATATCCCAAACCCTCAGCGAATGAAACTGAAGATATTTGGCAGTGAAGATGTGTTTATCTTTTTTTTCTGATTTGAATTGACCCCAAAAATCTTTCCTCACCGCTAAATCAGTTAGACTTGGAGACATGCGCCGCATTACAATACTAGATGTGGCTTCGTGGGACCGTGTGGGAGGAGAAGAGTGTTATTCAGGCAGGGAAAACGTAGGTTAACATATAACAGTGACACGGTTGTCGATGCAGCCGAACCTAAAACTTCTCCTGTCGCAAACACTCTGCTGTCCCATGATGCTCCATTTGTCTAACAGTGTGTAGCGGTCGAATCCACCCACCTCTCATAGAAACACAGTAAGTGGCTGAAAGCACTCAGCAGCTGGAAACTTCCTTTGTGGTCCTCTGTCCCTGTGGAAGTTGCGTCTGATAGACAGCAACAAATATTACACCCACTTTAAACTGGAGAGAATTCAATGTACAGGAAAGAAGTCTCGCAATAAGGACGGGATATTTGTGATGCTGTGATGGAGGAGAGAGTGGGCCGGAGAGAGGGAATCAAAGAAAAGCAGGAGTAAAATTGAATAAGTTGATAATATATCATTTGTAAACATTAGTGCATCTGTGCTTTTTGATTTTGATAACTCAAATTATTCACCAAAAAGACATGGCGTAGTGGTAAGCACTGTGCACAATGAGAGGGTTCCTGGTTTGAGTCCGGGCTGGGGCCCTTCTGTGTGGAGTTTGCATGTTGTCCCCGTGTCTGCGTGGGTTTTCTCCGGGTTCTCCGGTTTCCTCCCACAGTCCAAAGACGTGCAGGTGTTCGGTTCATTGATGACTCTAAATCACCCGTAGGTGTGAATGGTTGTCTGTCTCTGTTTGTCTCTATGTGTCCTGTGATAGACTGGCGTCCTGTCCAGGGTGGACCCCGCCTTACACCCGATATCAGCTGGGATCGGCTCCAGCCCCCCGCGACCCCGACAGGGACAAGCGGTTGAAGATGAATGAATGAAACTCAGGGTTGAAAAACTCATAACCTTTATTTCCCTGTATTAAGGGATGCTCAAATTCCTTTAAAATGAACCTGTGATCCTTTTAATTATTGCTGTGATTATTTATTTTTGTACAAAATACAAATGCATTAATGTAAATACCCTTATTTATTTTCATGTAACATTCATAAGCAGCCTCCGATGACCACCCGTTGATGTAATTGCAACACAAAGAGAGATGGGTGACGATGCAAACCGGCGAATAGAGACATATTTAGTGAGCTGAAGTAATGTTAGCATGGAGCCGAACAGAAAGACATGAAATAAATTAACCTAGGAAATCAGAACGAGATATGGAGAGAGAGGGAATACATTATGTGCACAGCATCTGAAGGAACGGTGCAGCAGCAGCTTCGTGAGGGCTTGAAAGGAAAGGCGAGATGAGCGAGGGGGAAACAGTGCAGCAGCTTTGGGGGTGAAGCAGGTGAGCTGCCTGGGACGCAGGCTGGGACGCAAAGATAGCACTATAAGGCATAATGTTCAGTGCTTCCCTCACTGGTACCTGGAAATATGACCAGCCGACTAAAGGCCAATGCTCAGATCGACTCGCTGTCTGTCTGACTGTCTTGGTATTTGATTGGCTGACTGACAGACTGGATTGACTGCCTGGGTGACAGACTGAGACACCGGTTGACTGCTCGGCTGATGTTTGGTCTGTCTGGCTGACTGATGACGGGTTTCCTTGTCATGTTCCTTAGCACCTCAGTCTATCCGTACCGTCTGCTCTTTGGCTCCTGTCTGTCTGTCCGCTGTCTGTCTGTCTCACTCAATAGAAAGGTTCTTGGTGTGGTCTCGAGGGTGGTTGTGCTACAACACTCTTATCTCCCTTGTTATTGTCTTCACCTCAACTCCTGCAGCTCAGATTCTGGACAGAGTCAGGACTCCAGCGGCCCTTATATTAATCCAAGATCATTTCTAACCGTAACCCGAAAATCACATCTTCAAAACACATTTTTAGCACTCATAATACCTCAAAGCAATAACTGCAATTGCTCTTTATATTTATACCACAAGATGATATAGGGCGCACTCACACTGTCTGCCCTTACCGTGCCCCGTGCTTTATGGGGCACAGGGCACGCTCCCCCCGCTGGCAAGCCCATTTGTACTCACACTAACTGGGCCTTGCGCAAATGCTTCTTGCCTGTCCGTACGTCATCACGCCGTAACGCGTAACATGCATTGGTGACGTCATGGCGATGCGTGGCTTTGTTTCCAAATCTTTCCGTAGACCTCAGAGTTTTTGTGCGTCTTGTCGACTGTTTTTGAATCTTTTCATCGACCAAATCTGCAGTAAACACTCACACTGGTCAAACGAACTTTGCTTTACCCCTTAAAACCTGTTTGGGCACGGTACGTATGGACAGTGTGAGTGCGACCTTAGTCACTTTAGTGCACTTCTCCAGCTTTTACTTCGTCTTAAACTTCCTCTTGAAACTTAAGAAAGTTGCTCCTATCTTCTGTGAGACTGTGCTGTCAGTCAGGCCCACAATAACTGAGACATGGATGGGACAGGCGGAGAAAGTTCAGTTATTATGAATAAAAGAAGGAAGGTGGCAAGTAGCATGCAAGAGATCAACTCACAAACTGTTTATCACTACAAAGGTTTGCACGTCATAAGAATATATTTGGCAGTCAGTCAACCTGTTCCAGAGCTTTCTTCTCTACACTTTACTCTCCACAATTGAGCATCCAGTTATTTGACTGTTTAATGCAAAAGATAGTAATTCTCTAAAGGAGCTGTACTGTCATGAACGGTGCGGGGAAATAACACTGGGAGACTGGACCCAAATGCACACACGGACGTGGGGTAGAGACGGTCGAGGGGAACAGGGACGAGGAAACGACGGACGGTCAGGGAACAGGGACGAGGAAAACAGGAACGCAGGAGACTATGGGAAGAAACAAAGAAACAATGATTAACACAATCAACGAGGAGCGCAAAAACTAGAGCGAACGAGAAACGGGAGCCAATCCGACAAAGCGTTTACCAAGGGAAGGACAACAACGGTCCGGTGCTGCATGCCTGTCAGCTCTGGGTCCATCTTCTCCTCAGGTGATCAGCGTAACAGGCTGCAGCTGGGAAGGACCACGCCTACCCATACCTGGACAAACTCACACAAAAGGGAGAAAGGAGGGACTGACAGAACTGACTCTTGACATGTACTCATAATACTGCGACAAAATGTGGGCTTGGATTCCCTACACACCACTCGCACAGACTGGTGTCCAATATTTTCGACAGCTCGATCATGCGGAGGGTAATGGGGACTCTTGAGTTCCTGACCTTTCTGGCTTAAGGGAAACTCAAATGTTTACTGTTACGCAACAGATGATGTCTTGTATCTGAAGTTGGACATTGAAAAAGGAACACACTAAAGCCAGCGCAGCCATTCAATACTAGGTTATCCCCAAAGCAATTTCAGTCAAAAGCAACTGGACTTGGTTATTTGTCTGGTCAGGATAAGACCAGTCCCAGCCTGGTCCTGGTCCTGGTCCTGGTCCAGTCCCAGCCTGGCCAGATGCGTACATGAACTGATGAAGCCTCTTGGATGAGAGGTGAAACGAGCACACGGAGCATTTAGCAGTCAGAGCTTAAACTCCAGAGTCTCGTATCTCTGAATGTATTCAAGTCCAAGACAAACTCCATTACACCCAGGCTTCAGGAGTGCAAATGTTTTATTTGAGTGCTAATGTTTAAATTAAACTTGTAAATTCTTTTAACTTAATTTTGAAAATTCAATTGTTATTGTATTCTTATTGTTTCTTTTTTTGTCTTTGATTAATGTGTCCTGGTGTTGAAACTTCATGTGCTGTCATTCTTGGCCAGGTCTCCCGTGCAAAAGAGATCTTGGATCTCAACGGGACAAACCTGTTAACCCTCCTGTTGCCCTCAAATTTGACTAACACCATTTATTCTTGGGGTCAATTTGACCGTAGCAGTTTAAACATCTGGAAAATTATCAAAATCAATGTGTGACTCAAGTGAAGTCGGGTACTTTATGTATTTATTTAACAAAATGAAAAATATCACTGATGTTAAACTGCATGGAGGGATTTCTGTGTGTGTGTTTTACAGTAACTCTGTTATTTTAAGTGCTATTTTGTGTTATTTGTAACATCTGGAATGAAAGTAACGTTTGTTATCAAGGACAGCAGCATGAATCTGACCTCATATAATATTTGAATTGTAAAATAAACAATAATAATAATGATTAAATCATCGAGATTATCAAACTGACCCAAAGGAACACCGATGCGACAAGTACATGTACGATAAGAACAATAAAAAAATATATATAATCATGACAATCTTAGGTTTTTTATGAGTTTTCCCCATAAAATGAGGAAAAGTCATAAATATAAAGCAAAAAAACAAGAAAGGATGTCGTTATTTAGAGATGTTAAACATTAAATGGGGTCAAATTGACCCTTAGGAGAACAGGAGGGTTAAATACATTTAGTCTTAAAGGATTGCAGATTCCTTCCAACATCACTGTGATCTGTGAAACCTAACTTCATCCTGTGATTCTCCAATGAGGACAAACGCAACAGAAAACAGACTTTGTTTTTCTCAGGGGCCCTTAACTGCCTCCCCCCCTCCCAGCCTTACTTTGGGAACTTTCCATTTGTTTCCGTGACCTGACATCATTAGTGTTTGTCAGATGCAAAGCTTTAATTAAAGCCGAGCTATCAGGGACAATAATTAAACACAACGGGAGCCTGGTTTGGAGAAGAAAGGGATGGGGGGAAAGAAAGGCCGTCTCTTCCTCTGGCTTCTTGTCAAAACAAAATCAATGGCAAGAATGTGATAAATCAGCGCGGAGGGGATGTGATAGCACACAAAAGGTGTCAGGTGGTATTTTGGCAATGAAGCATATTCATTTGTGCTTCTGGTAGCAGAGATAGGAAGGCTTAAAATGAAGTCAGCAGGAGAAAGAAAGGGGCAGAAATAAGTAGACAGACGGATGAAAAGAAATACAGATGTGGACAGAGATGCAGAGAAAGACAGGAGACCGACCCAGATGCTAAGATAGAGAGGATTAGGGCCTAAAGTCTGGATCGTTACAGCATTTAAATAAGACAGGAAACTACTGCTCTACTGCACCGTTGTGACAAAAAGAGAGCTGAGGAAGACAAAGCTCTGGATCTACCGGTCAATCTTCGTTCCTACCCTCACCTGTGGTCATAAAAGCTGGGTCAGGACCCAAAGAACCAGGTCGAGGGTACAAGCGGCCGAAATGGGTTTTCTCAGGAGGGGCTCTGGAGTCTCCCTTAGAGAGAGGGGGAGAAGTTCAGCATCTGTGAGGAACTCGGAGTAGAGCCGCTGCTCCTTTGTGTTGAAAGGAGCCAGTTGAGGTGGTTCAGGATCATCTAGTAAGGATGAACCCTGGGCGCCTCCCTAGGGAGGTGTTCCAGGCACGTCCAGCTGGGAGGAGGCCTCGGGGAAGACCCAGGACCAGGTGGAGAGATTAGATCTCCACACTGGCCTGGGAACGCCTCAGGATCCCCCAGTTAGAGCTGGTTAATGTGGCCCGGGAAAGGGAAGTTTGGGGTCCCCTGCTAAAGCTGCTGCCCCGGCGACCCGACCCCTGATAAGAGGCTGAAGATGAGATGAGATGAGATGAAGAAACACTGTTCTGATCTCAGTTGTTGTGACCGGACTGCAGTAAACAACCAGCTTTGAAATGAGTCTTGACTGACTCGTCTTTCATGTTCGTGGAGCACATTAAATACCGTGTCGAGATAGCAGCCATGTCGTATCAGATCTACTTTAAACATGAGTTGCCGACGGGGGGGAAACGGTAATCACAAGCTTAAATATGCTAATGTGTGCCAGAGACTTTGGTACGTTCTCCTAAACTCTAGTGAAATCGAGGGTGTGGAGGAGTGTATCACCGCATCATGACACTAGACTCGGAGGTGTCTTCAGAGTGTGAGAGGAGAAGGAGTTCAGAGACGGGATGAAAGAAGGAGAACGAGTGTCGGTGTGAGCGTGGCCGTTATGATCAATGTCCAAATCGTTGTTTGATGAATTATTCACTTTGCTTGCTTCTTTTCATCGAAACGTGACATGAACTCACACACATGCACCTCGCAGCAGTTAAATCAGAGGGATACATCGGCTTCGGAGCTGAATACATAACGAGTGATAATGAATCATTCATTCATCTTCAACCGCTTATCCCGGGGTCGGGGTCACGGGGGGCTGGAGCAGATCCCAGCTGACATCGGGCGTGAGGCGGGGTCCACCCTGGACAGGACGCCAGTCTATCACAGGACACATAGAGACGAACAGAGACAGACAACCATTCACACCTACGGGTGATTTAGAGTCATCAATGAACCGAACACCTGCACGTCTTTGGACTGTGGGAGGAAACCGGAGAACCCGGAGAAAACCCACGCAGACACGGGGACAACATGCAAACTCCACACAGAAAGGTCCAGGCCGGGATGCGAACCTGTAACCTTCTCACAGTGCTGACCACTACACCACCGTGTAGCCTGTGATAATGAATGACTTTTATAATTATTAATGTGAAAGGGGGTCACTTTAGCTGTTGTTCCGCTGAGCTTACGCTGTAAATTGCTTTTTTTGTGGGTGCTTTATTGTATATATACACACACACACACATTAGGTTGACAACGGTGTTGGGTCAAAAGCAAATTGAAGGCCCGTGGTGGAGGAATTGAGTTGTCAATATCAATTTCATGGAACAATTTGAAGAGAGGACTGAGAGCTGCTCGGGGTGCGGTGCGGCAGAAATGAGAAGTGATAGGGAGGCTAACTGAGGTGCAAGTCAGGACAGAGGAGGAGGAAGAGGAGGAGGGGGAGGACAGGCTATTAGGGATGGGCCACTTTAAGAGATTCATCCAAAGTTGGCTTCCATTACTCCTGAGTAGATTGGGTTGCACCATGTCATTGCTTCTTAGAGCAGGTTATGTTTTCTTCATGTGGCTGAGCCAAACCTAAAAAGCACTGGAGGCAATTTATTTGGTACTGAGATAGAGAAAGTACTTAAGAAGAGTCTTACACAAAGATCCCACAATCGTACTGTGAATAAGATCTGCGTGTTTGCGCGTAGTCGTGTGCGGGTTGACCCTTTTTACACAGGAGCCGAGTTGCTTGTTGCTAAATTTGCTGGCGGTTTAACGACGCAGAGCGAAACACCTCACCTCACTGTGGAGTACTTCCGCTTCCTGGGCACCATCATCTCCCAGGACCTCAGGTGGGAGCCAAACATCAGCTCCCTCATCAAGAAGGCTCAGCAGAGGATGTACTTCCTGAGGCAGCTGAAGAAGTTCAATCTACCGCGGACAATGCTGGTCCACTTCTACACCGCCATCATCGAGTCCATACTCGCCTCCTCCATCACCGTCTGGCACGCTGCTGCCTCTGCCAAGGACAGGCGCAGACTGCAGCGTATCATACGTTCTGCAGAGAAGGTGATTGGCTGCAACCTCCCTTCTCTCCCACAACTCTACTCTTCCAGGACCCTGAGGAGAGCAAGGAAGATGCTGCTGATCCCTCCCACCCTGGACACTATCTGTTTGACCCTCTCCCCTCTGGCTTCAAGGACCCTGAGGAGAGCAGGGAAGGTAGCTGCTGATCCCTCCCACCCTGGACACTATCTGTTTGAACCTCACCCCTCTGGACGGAGGCTGCGGTCCATCAGGACCAAAACCTCCCACCACAAGAACAGTTTCTTCCCCTCTGCCATCAGGCGTTGGACTTCTGTTAAAGACACTTAATGGTCATTCGTTATATTAACGACATCTGGAACTCATACGTTATATTAACGTACCCAAATCACAGGTGTTATATTAACACCCCCCCCCACACACACACACACTACCACCTGCACTGGTCATTCAAACACACTCACTTATATTTCCTGTATATAATTCAATGCTATATGTTTAGTTTGCTTGTGTTCATGGTTATATTTATGCAGGCACTGTCAAATCAAGTCAAATTCCTTGTAATGAAAATTGCCTGGCAATAAACCTGATTCTGATTCTGAACAACGCCGCCCCCCGTTCAGAGACACAGACGAGCGAGGTGTCGGCACAGCGAGGTGTTGTAACAGTGCGACATTCCCGCCCCTGAGCAGGACGTCTGAACGAGGTTTATCCCTCAGTTGTTCTCACTATCACTTCCCTGTCATTCATGTAGTGGCTAGATAACTTTCCCTGGGAGGGAATCAAAAACTTAGGAAACAAATTAAAAGAGTCAGAGCTGTGGCGAGGAGATACATAATATTTTATGCTGGATTAGAGCCTAATCCACGGTTAATCCCCTGAGAAAGGTAAATAGCTAAATGTCAGCTAGTATCCTGTTGAAACATGCAAATTACAACATCTTCCCTCTGTTTCCCACTTAGCCCGCCTTCCTGTTTTCACCCCTGTATAACTGCAGCTATTACATTTTTATTGTTTCATTATGTGCCTCAAAGTCGAAACAATAGAACCTCGTCTGCACGCCGGCGAACCTCGTAAACAATGAGGAAACCAAAGAGAGGCGGTGTTGCTTTCACAGTCTCGGTCATTTCCATTTTTATTGGCGCGTCGTATGCTAATGTCAGAACGTACGAGCGGCAATTTATTCTTTTACGAGACTGTGATTTCCACGAACATGAATAATTACACGACGTAAAAAAAACCAAACCTGGTTTCATTTGAAAAGTCAAAGTGTATTTTCCGCGGGCTTTATTAAGACTTAATTAAATAATGGTGACAGTTAATGGATTCATGGCTGTGGTGCATTACCTCGGAGGGATTGGGTATCATGGGTATTAGATTCATATACCTTTTTTCCTTTTTCATACACTACTTTTAGACCTAAACTCAATTAATTCAAAACCATCTGGGGGAAATAAACTGTATTACAATCCTCGGCATTATACGCATTATGTCATTATCACTATTAATGTTGATACCCCCCCTCTCTCTCTCCCTCTCTCTCTCCCTCTCTCTCTCCCTCTCTGTTATATAGGCTTTCCTGCCTTTCATCTGAGAGTATTCCTCATCTGTGCTGTCAGGACGTGCGGTGGTCAGGGGCCATGAGTAGCTGCTGGGGCGACAGTCTCCAAAACCCTTTGACGTGGAACACCTAAAATGGGGACAGGACTCGCTGCCATGCTGCACGCTCACCTCTAATCACCGTGAAGACACCCTTTCCGTTCATCTGTCTCTCTACTTAGATTTGGCCCGCTCGCCCCTGACCTGCAGCCCTCCCTGATTTGAAACCGCTGCTCGCTGCCTCCCTCCCTTCTACTCCTTTCCCTCTCCTCCTTTCTACTGAGGCGATCTCACACTCCTAATCCAAACCATGGCCAGCAGACTCTGTTTCTCCTCCCTGTTCCTCTCCCTCCTGCTCCCCGCCCTGTTGCTCCTCCATCTGCCTGGCACGGTGAAAGGGGACTGCTGGCTGATAGAAGGGGATAAAGGCTACGTGTGGCTGGCTATCTGCAGTCAGAACCAGCCTCCATACGAGACCATCCCCCAGCACATCAACAGCACGGTCAGTATGAATTTATCTGTGGGCCTTTTTATGCCACCGCAGCCACCTCGATTAAACTCTGTCTTTAATGCACTCTGAGCTATGATGGTGTCAGCTAAAGAGCACATGCCATTAGTGGCTTATGCAAAGCTGCCAGTGAATCCTATCTTCTGTTTAGTCAGTGAAATGCTTGTGGTTTAGTCTGGATTTTGATGGTTGTGATGATACATTTTTATGATTGCGGTGATGACTATTACAGCAATGGAAACACAGTATCCATAATGTAATTTATCATCTTTAGATTCTAAAAATGCATGTTGCATCTTGTTAATCAAAGGTTATATTAATGTGTCCAACAATACGTGTGTACGTGTACATGTATACTGACACTAGCAGCAATGATAAACTGCTGTGGATGTGAGTTTATCTGTTACGGATCGTCAAGGATTAGGACCCAAAAGCGGGAACACAGGAGTTTATTAAACAAAGTCCAAAATTAACATAAGAAGAAGAAGAATTCCTTTATTCGTCCCGCAATGGGGAAATTCAATTTTCACTCTATTATTATTTTCCTTTTTACACACACAGAGGCGTTTACACAAATAGGAGAATGTAACACAGGGAGAGAGACATACAAGATCAAGGAGAGAGAGGTCCCAGGATGGCCAAAGCACAGCACAGCCTGACTTAAAGGGAGAAGGAGGCAGGGACACAGCAGTGCTTGTGGGACACAAACAACAGAATACCAAGTATTTCAATTACTCTCTGCAATTTGCCGCGTAACTGACTCAGTCTGAAATAAACATGACCATTATGAAGCAACTACATCCCGCTCCTTGTACCAGTATTTACCACTGCTGTATATCTCACGTGTGATGCTCAGCTGTTTGCAAACACGCTGTGATTAACTAAACACATTTTGACCAGATGTATAATTAGGGAAATTACTCATTAGACAGCAACCTTGTATGTTTGGAGGTGTAATACGCTCTTGGCAGCTATTTCTGGCAGAGTGTAGGTTCTCCTCCATGGCTGCCAGAGGGTGCGACGCATCACCTGAATGTCACCCGCTCTCTTGTCTCCCGCAGGTTCACGACCTGAGGCTGAACGAGAATAAACTCAAGGCTGTGCTCTTTACCTCCATGTACCGCTTCACGAACCTTACTGACCTCAATCTTACCAAGAACGAGATCAGCTACATCGAGGATGGGGCCTTCGCCGGACAGGCCAACCTACAGGTCTGCAGCCAAGAGCTTAAATCTGCTTTTATGTGTCTCTGATGTAAAGTCACAGTCGTGTCAAACAATCTTCTCAAAGCATGATCATACTGTACATTCATTGGATGTGTGTGAATAATTTGTGGTGCCTTTCATAATATAAATCCCGTTTAAGAGTCGATGCTAAACGAGGGTAGTAATGGAAGTGTGAACTGACCTGCATGAGGGCAACCCAAAGCACTTAGTGTGTACTGTGTGTGTGTGTGTGTGTGTGGGGGGGGGGGGGGTGCTGTAGCTATTTAAATTCAGCTTGATTAAATGTATTAGTGTCACTTTTTGTCACACAATGCAGTCCAGTGTTATGAAAGAATACAGGAATAAAGGAATATATGTGAAATAATCCAACCAAAAACTCTAGTTCTCACAACCTGGTCACAGGTGACGGTTGATGTATAAAAATGTGACTGAATGATGTTTCTAGTCCCGGTAAAACATACTCCATTAAAGTCAATTGCAAAAGCATACCTTCCGGCATTTATCAAACAAATAACAATTAGTTTTATTCAAAATTTCAAGGGGCTTCTCTCTCTTTTTCAATCTCAGGTTCTCCAGCTGGGCTACAACAAGCTGAACAACCTGACTGAAGGCATGTTAAGAGGTCTGGGTCGGATGCAGTGCCTCTTCTTGCAGCACAACCTTATTGAGGTCATTGCCAACAATGCCTTCTGGGAGTGTCCCAGCCTCAGCAGCCTGGACTTATCGTCCAATAAGTTGGCCCGTCTCGATCCGTCTACCTTCACTGTCCTCAACAGGCTACTGGTATGCGAACTAGCAGGGAATCCGTTCCACTGTGGCTGTGAGCTCTACAGCTTCCTCACCTGGCTGGAGGCGTTTAACAATGTTACCCATACCTATGACCGCCTCCAGTGTGAAACTCCTTTGGAAATGAACGGTTATCCACTTCTGAGTCCAGTGCCCGGACACGGAAGAAATGCCCGTTACACTCTTTTATCCATGTGTCGCAACGGTGTGATAATTCCGGGGATGACCTCGCAGACACCAGATCAAGACGGCTCAGGCATGGGTATGGACAACCCAGACCAAGGTCTGTACCATCAACCAACCATATCGTCCACTGCGGACCCTACCTACAACCACCAGATTTCCATGAAGCTTCAAACTGTCTCCCTCTACACCGCTTCTCTCGTAGTGCAGATCCCACGACCATACAGTAAGATGTACATCCTTTCCCAGTACAACCACACTTTTGTTGCAGACATCAAGCCCCTTAAAAACAAGAAGGAGACGCTCATTTTGGAAAAGCTGAAACCGCACACAAACTACACGTATTGTGTTGCCTCTGCGAGCAAGTCTCAGCGCTACAACCACACATGTCTGTCCTTTACCACGCGGGCTATCGGGCCAGAGGACCCGCGAGCCAACCCATCGACAACTACCCACTACATCATGACCATCTTGGGATGTCTGTTTGGCATGGTCATTGTGCTTGGATTGGTCTATTACTGTCTGAGACGGCGACGCATCCAGGAAGAGAAGCAGAAAGCTATAAGCGTGAAGAAAACTATTTTGGAGATGAGGTACTAGAACACTGTCTGTGTTTGTTTGTTTGTGTGTTTGTTAATGGAAGTCCTAAAGGCCACATTATACATGTTTTTATGATAATGAATTGTTGACAAGCCAGTACACAGATAGAGACGGCATCTGAGACGTTTAGCCACAACAGAAATGACAACTCCTGCATGTCCCTTGGGTAAAATTGATTTTATTGCAACAAAAGGCATCAGTTCATTAGTTGTTGTGCTGCAATGCTTTGTTTTGTTTTGATTTAAATTCTTGAAAGCCTCATTTATTTGAAATACAAACCATTTCCTCACACACTCACCACTAAACCATAATCTTTATTGGGGCTTCAATAAGTGTATTATTTTAGCTTTATCTAAATCTAAACCATCTGTCATCCAGTGATATTCCTGAGAGACCCTATTGAATCCAATTAACTTTGTTCAGAATATTAGATCAGATAATGCGTCTAGATGTATTTTCTTGTTAAAGTGAATCTATCATTCTTCAGGTATGGCCCAGAGGCAGCTGCGGCAGTGGCCAATGACTCAGGTGCCATGCAGCGTCTCCAGGAGCAGGCTCACCACCAACACCACCATTCAGGAGGAGCCGGGGGCAAGCTGCCTCCGTCTGCCTCTTCTAGCACAGGCATGCTCCACGGCTCAGCAAACACCAGTTCTTCCCGCCTCTCTACCTTGCCGCAGGTGGAAAAAATGGCCACTGCCTTCTCTGAGGCAATGGGAGGCAAGGGCAACTACATGGATGTGAGGACGGCGGGAGTGGCAGGGGAAGGCAGGGAGGGAGGGGTGGGAGCTGGAGGAGCAGTGATAGGAGGGGACGTAGTTGTGGATATGCGAGGTGGGGCTGAGAATGGGACAGAGGCTGGGGAGGATTCGGATGACGATGGTCATGGCTCAGCATCAGAGATCTCCACCATTGCTAAGGAGGTAGACAAGGTGAATCAGATCATCAACAACTGCATTGATGCCCTGAAGCTGGATGCCTCTGCAAATGTTGTAACCACAGCTGACAATGGAAACTCTGTGTCCTCCTCCCAGCCTCTAACTTGCATCGCGTCCCTCCCCCGCAACCTCCTCCCCCTCTCTCCAGGCCACCCTGGAGATCAGATAATGGCCTCTTCTCCAAAGGTGCATCCAAAGTCTCACCCCCAGCCTCATCCTCAGCCACACCCTCAGCCACATCCTCAGCCTCATCCTCATCCTCAGCTTCTTCAGCCACCTCACCCACCCTCTATGGCCCCAGTGCCCCTGGTCATGCCCCTGTCTGAGCGGCCGGGCATCAGCGGTGGGGGGTTTCTCTCCCCTCCTTACCGTGACCCGCCCCCAGCCAATGCAGTGCGGCCCCTTCAGAGGCAGTTGAGCGCTGACACTGCTGTGGTAAAGAACCGTTGTGGTGCTACTGCTACAGGATCCGTCAAGAGCAACAGAGTCTTCAGTGTGGATATCCCTGAGCAGCGCAGTGATCCTCCCAAGTACCCAACGGAAAAAGGCAGCCCTGTAGGTTGTGGTGGAGGGGTTGGAAGTGGAGGAGGTGGTGGAATGGGTGGCTGCAATGGAAATGGGATGGGAAACATAAATGGTGGTGGAGTGAGTGTGAATGGGGGCGGGATGGGGTGTAAAAACGGGAGTGGAGGTGGGGGTCCAGTGGTTGGCCCTGGACAGCAGCAGCACCACTTGGAGGTTCAGCCGGACTACCACAGCTCCGAGCACCGCCACTCCTTTCCTGCACTCTACTATGAAGGTGGCAACGACTCACCCTCACAGGCCCAAAAGGCCTCATTCCTCAAGCCACTGGGCCGTACCAAGAGGGATGCCACAGCCACCTACTCCCAGCTCTCACCTTCTCGCCACCACAACTACAACTCTGGCTACTCCTCCAGTCCAGAGTATTCTTCTGAGAGCACACTGCGGATCTGGGAGCGATTCCGGCCTTACAAGAAAAGCCCCAGAGAGGAAGCATCCTATATAGCGGCAGGCCATGCCCTGCGTAAGAAGGTGCAGTTTGCCAAGGACGAGGACCTTCACGATATTTTGGACTACTGGAAGGGCGTTTCTGCCCAGCAGAAGCTGTGAATCGAGCAAGTCGAATGCTGTAAGGGAGATTGTTAGGTTGGACGCCAACAGCAGATTAACAAAGGTGAATAGATGTAAATGTAGCAAGACAGATGATGCTGTTTCCTCTGAGGTGACCAGTGACATGGGTCTCTCCCCTGCTGGAGTTAAAGAGATATTGTTTCCGGGTGATTTTTTAAAAAAGAAAAATGATTCTATGATAATCCATTGCCATTTTAAAGAGGTTGTTTCTTAGGTTGGTTGTTTTTCACCACAATACTGAGTGATAATTGACAAGAATCAAGCTGTTCACCAGACTACCTCACCATGGGCACTTTGGTCCTCACAAGCTTCCGTAGACCCACAGAATCACCCACTAATGAGCAAAGAAAAGGTGGTAACAAACCAATGTCTTCCACCTCATTAATGGTACACTGTAGCCCGGCTATCTCACCAGAAGCAGCCCCATTCATGACTTAAACCCGCCTCCCCCTAGCTTCTAATCCCATCAAACCCCCATTCACAAAACAATCATTCCAATGCACCGCCAACACCTGCTCTCCTACAGAAGCATCATTTAGGGAGATAATGAGGGAGGGAGAAGGGATGAGGAATTAGGTGCGTTTGTTTTAGAGTAGCCTGAATCGCTCTCTTTGGGGGGAGGACATTAAGTGATACTTATCAGGCTAATTGTTCTTCCTGGCAATTAGCCAGCGTAAGAATAGGTCAGGGAGGCTGTGTGTTGAGCATGCTTATCGATTTGAAACACCTAACTACATATGTTCAACGTTGTGCGGGCTTGTATATAGTTTGTGCATGCTGGTTGTGTGCCATTGTGTGTGTGGGTGGGAGAATAGAGCCGGGGCTGAGTCGTCCATTATTCTCAGTCTCCTTTACGGCTGCAAAGTAGAGGGCTTAGTGAAGATGTTTTGCATATAGATAACAGTCCAGTCGTGTGTGTGTGTGTGTGTGTCAGCCTGCCTGCCTGTCTATCTAGATAACAGGAAGTAAACCACTTCAAGACCTGCAGGCTTTTTTGTCTCCTAACCCATTTCTTATTTACATGTGTAGCATATTTTTCTTTTGATATGGGAAGCGATGACGTAGGACATTTACATTTCAATAGTGCAAGTCATGCAGGAATTACTTTAGGGTGGGTTGTGCAGGTTGGCAAGCCAGGTGTTAGCTCCTATATTAAAGAACCCGATAATCGCATTTAGGAATAGAGGCAGATTGAGAGCTGGGTGAGAGGTGCATGTGCTGCATTTCATTTTGAACATGCCAGAGGCGAGATGAGGTCCTTGCATCAGCTCGAGGCGAGGCTGCATACAAACTTTAAATATGTCAACTGCTCCCTGTAGTACACAGTCAGATACAATGGTTGGATGACCCTGCTTTGCCCATGGCGGGAGCTTGCCATGGACCAGAGTGCCCTGAGGTATCAGTGAGGCATCTTTTCACAAGTTTCTATTATATTTCTTATATTTGCTTCTCCTATATCCAATGTGAGTATGACGTAATCCCAAGGAGCAAGAACGTGACTGCCTTGGTTTCATTTGGTGTTGTTATTCAAGATTTAACCTCCTGGGTGTGTTACAGTGAAATGTGTGGAAACAAATAGGAGCAAGGCTTGGTTTTATTACAGCCCCAACGAGAGACTTTGACATGAGTCGTGTTTCTCTCACTTGTATTTATGCACGGAGCGTTCTGATACACAAGAGGCACAAATGCTAATGATTCTTACCATACAAATGCTTTAGCTTTTCAAAACAAAAGCACCACTCATCCGTATAAATCGTCTTCATGCACTCGCTCTGCATCGACGTCCAAGCTGTCGAAATATTAATGTCAGTGTTTCTTTTTTCCGCCCTCTCTTCCGATCCTCACCGCTGCCGCCCTGACCTATCTTTCTCTTCTGTCATACACCTCAGCGGAAAAGGTATAAATTCTGCTTTAAAACGTCTAATTAATTCATTCTCCTCCATGTTTTTCCCCCTGCCGGCCACCTCTGTCCAACCTAATGGGGTAAATTAATGAGTAATTTGCAGAGGTTGATGTCGTACCGTCGTCTGGGGTCAGAAGAGCGTGCTGATATTATTAACTCTGCCAGACGCGGAGCCTGATCGAAATTAATGACGGCCGCCTTCGCCTGCCTATCTTTTTTTGTCACTTGCTACCTCATCTTATGCGTAACCATGTCCCACCTTCATCTTTTTACCTCTAACTCTTGCATAGGCATAGTCCTCAGTAAAACCGTTTGAAAAGGTCAGATTTATGCTTCAACATGATTGCGGAGCGTATGAATCGGCCCCGATGAGGCGATCGAATCTCCCGGGTGTTGCTCTTTCTCTTTTGAGTCAGATCCGCCAGGAAGGACAAGTCTATCGAGCCTGGAACTAATGCATTTCTATTATCTGTTAACACAGATGTCATCGTTTTGACAGTGTTTGAATTCACTCGCTGTTCAAAGTGTGAGTTAGACGGGCTAAGTGAGAGCGAAGGGTGGCATTTACTCTTTGACCTTTAAAAATCTGTCGACAGAATCATCCTCTGTTCAGAAGTTCAGGAAATAATACACTATTGAATAGACTATTTCTTAAGTTTGTGAATGTTCACATTCGTCCAGGTCGTCGTTATCCTCAAAGCAATTTCAGTCAAAAGCAACTGGACTTGGTTATTTGTCTAGGAAGACGTTTCACCTCGACGGTCGTTGGCACTTGCAGCACAAAGGGTTTCAGTGACATCATCGGCCTTGAGAGAGGTTAAATACCTGGATCTCACACCAGTTAGTTGGACCAGTCCCAGCCTGGTCCTGGTCCAGTCCCAGCCTGGTCCTCGTCCTGGTCCTGGTCCTGGTACTGGTCCAGTCCCAGCCTGGTCCTGGTCAGATGCGTACATGAACTGATGAAGCCTCTTGGATGAGAGGTGAAACGTCTTCCTAGACAAAGAACCAAGTCCAGTTGCTTTTGACTGAAATTGCTTTGAGGATATTCTTAACCCTCCTGTTGCCCTAAAATTTGACTAACACCATTTATTCTTGGGGTCAATTTGACCGTAGCAGTTTAAACATCTGGAAAATGATCAAAATCAATGTGTGACTCCAGTGAAGTCGGGTACTTTATGTTTTTATTTAACTAAATGAAAAATATCACTGATGTTAAACTGCATGGAGGGATTTCTGTGTGTGTGTTTTACAGTAAGTCTGTTATTTTAAGTGCTATTTTGTGTTATTTGTAACATCTGGAATGAAAGTAACGTCCGTTATCAAGGACAGCAGCATGAATTTGACCTCATATAATATTTGAATTGTAAAATAAACAATAATAATAATAATGATTAAATCATCCAGATTATCAAACTGACCCAAAGGAACACCGATGACACAAGTACATGTACGATAAGAACAATAAAAAGTATATATAATCATGACAATTTTAGGTTTTTTATGAGTTTTCCCCATAAAATTAGGAAAAGTCATAAATATAAAGCAAAAAAAAAAAAGAAAAGACGTCGTTATTTAGAGATGTTAAACATTAAATGGGGTCAAATTGACCCTTTGGAGAACAGGAGGGTTAAGTAGAAAGTAATTCAAGCTAAAACTGATGACAGCGAGATCTCTTAACCTTTTGTGACGGTGTCACTTTTTATTGTAATATTTCAGAGCTACCTTCACCTCCGCTGTGTTGGTGCAGTGGCAGAAATCTCAAAACGTGGCAAAATGAAAACTATGTGAACAGCACAGACACCTCGAGGGGTAAATGAAAAACATATATATATTTTATTTCAGTGAACCAGCCATTTAATTATGCCGTAGTGCTCCACTCACTGTTCCTGCTTTAGATATTACGTTGTGTTTGATATGAATAATGACTCCCCCTCTGCTCTCTCTGTCATCTGTGGCAGCCAATCCAATAGGCCCACAAGCGATCACAATGGGATGTCAAAGGCACGTCATTACTCTGCTCTCGGATCAATAGAACTTAATTTGGGCAGGTGGGACCAAATAAAAAACACAGCAAATCCCCTCGGGGGCTCGGTTGGACAGCTTCCATTTTTTCTTTCAAGAGCCCACTATTCTATTTTGGCCCGTTGTTCAATTTCCACCGGCAGCTCCCCTACGTGTTAGGTCTAAGGAGTTA
The DNA here is from genome assembly GCF_963691815.1 of Echiichthys vipera. Taxonomy (NCBI): domain Eukaryota; kingdom Metazoa; phylum Chordata; class Actinopteri; order Perciformes; family Trachinidae; genus Echiichthys; species Echiichthys vipera. Next base: position 3,280,551 of record NC_139827.1, on the reverse strand, counting down.
CCAATCAATTTGTTTTAGATTAGTACCACAGGCTGTGCAGGGGTGGAAGCTGTTTAAAAATAATGGTTTCCTTTGGAAGAATGGGGGGAATAGAGCTGAGGTTATCTACATATACGCTCGCCGGCTAACATTAGCTCAGCACAGTGCGTCCAGTGGTCATAGGTTGCTGGAGATCATTCATTTCAGTCCAATGGTGCATTGTTCTAAATTTGAAATCCATACACATGTTCTTTAATTGACGCTTTCTCCATATAGACTTTATTCTGCTTAGCCATATATCACTATGATATGATCCATTTTGGTCTGAACATACAGCCGAGCCTTGCTCCTCTTCTTCCGTTCGTGTATTTCCTGTCTTTCCTTAAGTATGTGTTCTTCCACAGAAGTTATTTTCACTTGACAGCGTCCTTACAACGAGCGGTGTCTGACTCCAGTCCTCAGGGGCCTCCGAGTCCATAAATCGAGACTGACGGATTTACAGACACTGCACCTTAGGGATCGCCCGTGTGTCTTCGTCTCAGTCTCGCCAATTAACAACAATGATGCATCGATGTGAGGGAACAATTGAGACGGCACAACTTGTGGCGGTCCTTGAGGAGTCGAGTCAAACCCCTCTCTCTGTCCAGGGCTGTAAATCCCAGAAGTACATTTAGACATGGTGTCTGCTCCAAACAAAATAATGAAACCATTCACTGGGCCTCTTGTTTTACCCAAAGTCAGGGTCACAGAGAGTCTAAGCGCTAAGTTAAGGTAGAGATTAATGGGTACTGTGGGTGGAGCAGCTCTGGATGAATAGGCGACCAGCTTTCTATTAATCTAGGAACTAGCGTAGATAGTTTACGCCTCGAACCAAATCACGGGGTTTTACGACTTTGCTTGACAACATAGCTGGCTGCCCCGGGGACTCATTGGCACACAAGTTTGGTTTCTCATTTCGGTTATGTAACATTTTGAAGTTCAGGCTTATTGGAAAACACAAATTAATAGACATGGAAAATGGTAGAACAACCCTCAATTGCCTCCCTTCGGAGCCGTAGTTGCTCTCAACGCGGACCTCTGGCAGAGAAACTGTAGACTTGCAATGGTTCCCTGGGAGCGGCAGTGAGCTCTCTTTGTTCCTGTTTAATTAAACTTTTGAATCCATACAAAAAGGTTTGCTGGGGGAAACACGGGCTTTGTTTTAAGGCTGTAAACATTAAAACATCGGTCAAGTAGAGGCCGGCTTTACACTCGCAGGTGAAAACCCAGGAGCATTCCTCTTCCCTTCTCCCCTTTTCGCTCCTTCGTCCTTCACCATTAACACGTTGATGGTACATTGAACCCTGGCTGTGAACATACGCCCTTGTCACTTCTCTTGGACTTTAATACGAGTGCAGAAAATCCTGGGAGGGAAGTTATTAGTTAAAGGGGAATCCGACAAAATGTCCCTAGAATTTTAATCTCCAACTCTGCCCTGGTACGTTTACTGGTATCTGCCCTTACAGAAGAATATATTTATGTTGTAAACATGTAAAATATAATGAATTTTTACATCCCATACATTTCAGAAGCTGCAGTTTGGTGCAGATTGAGTATTTTGTGCTATAGTGTGACGGGGTGGGACAGTCCTGCTTTCCACTATAGGGCTAAACAGGGCTAGCCTGGGCTTAATTCAGTTAAACTTACATATACAAACCTTTCTTTTACATCTTGCTGCTGCCCTTGGAGAAGAGTTAGCAGCAATTTAGCAGTTCATTTTATTCAATGCCTTATGAACACAACAAATTATTGACATTGCGTGACAGCCCCATGCCCATTTTACCCACATGGAGTAAGTCCGATGTACGCAACGCGGCTGTACTTTGGAGGTAGACGTCTCTTGTACGTTAATGAATCTGGATAAGCAGAGCCAAACATCTGAGGGGCTTATTTACACTGTTTCAGAGTCAGACCTTCATTTAAGGCTGTGTACCATGGCCGCAATCTGTCAAGTGCACTAAGTAATCAAGATGTCTGGGTCGCCGGAGGCAAAGCGCAGATTGGTGGGAATGTTCTGTTTGAAAGGTTCGGTTCAGCGCAACGAGCACAGTGAACCAAGGATCAAGGGAATACATTGTGGAGAAGGTGGTTAAATATAATGAAGCAGGGGAATTACAGTATGAGCTGAAATACACACTGTGGTGAAACTGGCTACCACATTTTTCAGTTAATGCGTAACTACTTTGGGTTAATGTTTGCTGGCCTGTCATTTTGTGTTTCTGTTTATTTCTGTTTGGCAGAAATGTCAAAAACCTAAAGCTTTATTTATGCTCTAATTATTTCTTTATATTGACATGAGCCATTTGAATCACTTCCTTACACATTTATGACCTAAACTTTGTATTTTATGTTCTTTATTATTAATATATTCAGGCATTATTCGGGCATCTAGTAAGGTTGCCCCCTGGTCGCCTCGCTAGGGAGGTGTTCCAGGCACGTGCACACATTGGCACTGACACACAAACACACACATAAACACACACACCTAATTACTAACAGTAGATGCAGTCATTTTAACAGACATGGTGGGGGCAGGTTGATAAGACCGACTCAAACGTAAAGAGGCGTGCTAACTGATTAGCCGAGGCTGCATTACTACGATGTACAGGCTAACGTTAAACCTATCCTCCATGACATAAGGCATTAATGCAACAGGTGTGCCTGTGACAACAGTTCAGCATGCGTGAGGAACTCGGAGTAGAGCCGCTGCTCCTTTGCGTTGAAAGGAGCCAGTTGAGGTGGTTCAGGATCATCTGGTAAGGATGAACCCTGGGCGCCTCCCTAGGGAGGTGTTCCAGGCACGTCCAGCTGGGAGGAGGCCTCGGGGAAGACCCAGGACTAAGTAGAGAGATTAGATCTCCACACTGGCCTGGGAACGCCTCAGGATCCCCCAGTTAGAGCTGGTTAATGTGGCCCGGGAAAGGGAAGTTTGGGGTCCCCTGCTAAAGCTGCTGCCCCCGAGACCCGACCCCGGATAAGAGGCTGAAGATGAGATGAGATGAGATTATTAATATAACAGATTCCTTGCCAGAGGTAAATACTCATTGACTCAATCTACACTGTTGCTGTCGATCTTTGGCTCTGCTTATAGAAATTCAAATGATCCGCGTTCAGAGATGTTCTTCCCTTGAGCGATGTCTTTGTAACTAACTGAAAGCTTCACATGAGACGAGTTAAGCTGAGCTCGGCCCTGGCTGGTGTTCCCGGCTCTAAAGAGGAAGCAGGACTGTGGGTTTGCAAACAATGCTGTCCGTCTGCTGTTGAGGCTGAGTCGGCGAAGTGCTGATTCATTTGCGGGGAACTGATCCGTTGATTATTTGACTCATCGTCGACCGAACGACGAGGACTGACGGAGGGAGTTCTCTCGTGAATCCAACGTAAAACAAAGGGGGAGGAGTTTCTACCGGAGGCCAACTGTGACAAACACACTCTTACACAACCACACGCACAGACACAAATGTAGAGAATCAATGAATATACTGTACGTGTTTGAATAGATTAGTTACACTATATGGACATGAAAATGTGACACACACACACACACACACACACACACAAAACACATACAACACTTACCGTCCCACGCATAACTTAAGTATACATAACACACACGCACGCACACACACATACGAACACACACACACACACACACTTATACACACACACACACACTTATACACACACACACACACTTATACACACACACAAACACACTTATACACACACACTTATACACACACACAACATATAAAACACATACAACATTTACCGTCCCACGCATAACTTAAGTATACATAGCACACACACACTCACACACACACACACACACACACACTTATACACACCTTCCCACACACACGCGCACACACACACACACACACACACACAACATATAAAACACATACAACATTTACCGTCCCACGCATAACTTAAGTATACATAGCACACACACACACGCACACGCATACACACCTTCCCACACACACGCACACACACACACACACCTTCCCACACACGAAACATACCATATTCACACCTGCCCACACAAAGTATGGACTATTTAAATCCACGTTTACAGACACAAATGGTCTTAAAAAGTGCCGATGTGGCGAGTTTTATGTGCAGGCGGAGTGGAACCAAACATCTGTAGAAATGAACTTAGTGTCCTTACAGGCCAAGAAGCCTATGTTCTGTTTTTATATATATACATATTTACTTCTCTGTTTTATTTATGCATTTCTTTTCTCTCCTGTTTGTATCACTGGTGTTTATGGTTCTCACGCTCTGCTCTGATCTGTTCTCTTCGTGTACGTTAGAATGAAATCGCTCTCTGTGAACGTCATATTTGGACTTCTCATGGGTTCCTCTGATCTGTCTGACTTTAAAAATCCCAACTCGGAGTCGTCACGCGTGCTCAAGTCCACACTGCGGTACCTGAAGGGGCCCTTTGCTTCGCGGATACCTCCCTTTGATTGGATCCAAAGATTAACCGAGAGCACAATTCTGAACCGATTCATGCGACTGTGTTTGTATCAGAACATTTAGGTTGTTTGTTTTTGTAGACATTTGCGTCCTCAGCTTTACGGATACAGGCGCATCCATCCACACACGCGCGTACACACACACTCACACACACACACACACACACACACACTCACACCCTGAGAGCTGTGTAGAAAAGCAGATAATACGCCTGCCATCGCTGGCCTTTTCAAGGAGAGGCAGACCACACACACACACACACACAAAAACCCAAAACAGGAGAGTGTTGGTGTCTGTGTGTGTGTGTGTGTGTGTGTGTGCGCGCCTGTGTGTGTGCGCGCGCCTGTGTGTGCGTATGTGCACACATTTTATTCATTTCCAAACAACCTGTCGTGTTAGACAGTGCAGCTTTGCATGAGCGGCCGGGGAGCATTCTTAATGATATGAGTGTGTGTGTGTGTGTGTGTGTGTGTGTGTGTGTGTGTGTGTGTGCGCTTGAGGGATTTTGTTATGAAGGTCTGTTTTGTCGTGGGTGTGACGGCTGAGGCTGGGTGTCTGAAGCATTTTCAATTAATCTGCCTTTCAGTGAGCAGGGCTCTCCAATAAAGCTGCGCTCATTCACTGGCTTGCTGTCACTCTCCCTCTCTCTCCCTCTCTCTCTCTCCCTCTCCCTCTCTCTCTCTATCTGTCACACAAATTGCATGCTACCCATTTCATACACACATTGCATTGGCGCATGCACACTCAGAGTGCAAACAATGAGCCAAACACATACAATATATCTCACACAAGCACTGATTGTAATTACAACCTACACACACACACACACAGTTCACTTAAACCATCATGTCACACCTTTCCATCACCGTCACCTCTTCATCACCCTGGTCGAGTGAATCCCCTTTTCTTCCTTTCCTGTAATGCTTTTACTGCCGACCCTACTGCCCCTTGTTGCCTGATTAGCATTAGCGCAGCAGGTTAGCTTGTTCTCTGACAACTAGCGTGGTGTGCTTGTTGCCCCAACTCGTGCCCTGCAGCAGGGGGCAGAGGCATGTCTGACAGACCCCACACAGACCTGGGTTAAGTAAAGGGGAGGCTTTTAAACCATGGTATCGCGTGACTCCATCACAGCTGTTTACTGGTATTTGGTTCAGAGGGTCGAGGGGAAAAGAGAGAGAGGAGGAAGAAGATGAACAGTAATGAAACAGAAAAAAGTATGGTGAGACAACAAAAAACTATGAAATGAAGATGGTTCAGCGAAGCGTATCTAGCATAAGTCCAGTATAAGTGAACTGTAGCGCCTCGGTGTGCGTGCTATGAGAGGCCCCATCGGTCGTCTTAATCCTCCCACAGTCAAATCTCTTTGTGTGAACGACCTTGCCGTGCAGCGCTGAAGACAGGCACGATCGTACGTAGCGAGTACTGCAGTTTGGCTGAAGTCAGAAATATCCTTAAGGAAGGCAGTGAAGCTGAAGACGTCTCTGACGCACCTGCACATCGGTCGGACTGTGGCTGTGCTCTGCTGCATGAAAACATACATTCAGAGGATCGGACAGGTGTGGTTTGTTTCTGTTGTCAGCAAATTCCATGAAGAGACCCAAACCAACGTGGTGTCAGTCAACAATGTCATTGTTAATGTTGTTGCGGTGTGTGTCAAGGAGGAGGACCTAAAAGCGGAAGACTGAGCGAATGAACACAGGCGTTTATTAACAAAAGGTCGAAAAATGATCAACAGAAGGAGTCCGCAGCGGCAAAACGACAGGCGACAGGCGTAACTGAGGGAGTCCGCGGCGGCTGGTGGCTGGCGGCTGGCGTCGGGTTGAAACAAAAGGTGTCCGCGTTGGTTGGCGGCTGGAGGCGAGCTCGTGGCAGGCAGGGCGGCGAGGCAACAAGCGATGAGCCGGAGTTATCTGGCACAGGAGTCAGAGCCGGCTTCTTATGGAGCAGGTGATTGGGTGAAGATGGGAACCAGGTGTGCCTCTCTGCGCTTGCCTGTGTGGGTCAGCCCCACCTCCTGACGCTCTCCACACTGAAAGTAAAAACACAGAAAAAAGGAGCAGGGTGCACACAAACATACGTCCCCGAATAAACCGGGGCAGCCCGAGCCATGACTAATAAACTAGAGTTCCATTACCAAGTTAGTTTAGCTAATTTAGATCAAGGTGCCTCTCGCATAAACTCCAACATTTCGGATTTGTCTCAATTTACAATAATGCGAGACACATTTCTCCCAGCGTAGCATCTGTGCGGAGAGCTCGAGTTTGTCATCGGAAAAAATGTCTTTTTTCCTTTGAAGACGTGCTTCGATCCTTACTCTCTCTCTTTTCTATCATAACTTTTTCCCCGTATGGTGGTTCAGAATTTCCTCCAGGGAATTTGTCCGTAATTTAATTTCTATAAAAGAACAATAATTCCCTCTGAGGTTATGAAAGTGGCTCTGATTTCAGGGTAGGGGGGGACCCGTCTCAGTCTCAGCGACAAAATGGCCGCTCTTAAAAGAGACCCCCTGACATTCACCGTTAACGTTTAACAACAAACCCGTTAAATGTTCTTTGCTTCATCCTTCACTGAATAACGTCAAACATCAAAACCTCGTATCTGGTGATTAAAGCGACCAGAGATGTTTTAGTTCTCCGTCCCTCACGGCGTAGTGGGTCAGTGGTTCTTTGTAATGTCACGCCGCGGTCCCCCCCGTTTGCCAAGCAATCGATTACAGGCGGCGGCGGCAGTTGTTGCCGGGGGCGACGGGCGGAACAGTCAAGGTTGCTAGGTAGCAAATAAGAACACAGGCTCTCATTAATTGCCTTCTGCTGAGAGAGTACGGGTTGATATGGCAGCGGGATGCAGACACACACACTCACGGATATTCAGATATGCACAGAGCGTGTGTGTGCTGTACCTACAGGCACACACACACACACACACACACCTTACTACAGCAGCATCTATCAATTAGACAACAAGAGAGAGGACAACTATGGGAAGATTGAAAAATAATGGAAATCCATAAAAGGAGGCAAACGTAGTTGATTTCATCCGGTGTGAGGCAGCGTCCCCCTTCACCCATGATCAGGCATCATGCGTTCACAATGGTAATGCACCGTCATTAGGCTACACGGGGCTGTGCTTGAGCTACAGTTAGAACATATTAACTGAGAGTTTCTCCTTCCTGTCTGGCGTCGACGGGTCTGGACAGCCATGAAAATGTCAGATCAGAACCTCAAAGAGGTAAACATCAAACACCTGCCCTCGGGGGGGAAAGCCTGTCTTATTGAAATCTGTTTCTGTGCGGATGAAATGCGAAGGTCGTTATTTTTTTTTACAGTTGAAAGCTAATTCGGACAATCTTGCCGGATAATTGCAGCCTCCGGGGCGCTGGTGTCATCCCAATCAGCAGAGACGGATACTGAAATCTGCACGCTCGAGCTTTAAACGGTTCGGTTTGACGGGGAAGTCTCGGTGTTCGTGCTCCGGGCTGATGTTCATCAAAAGCTGCGCCCATTGAAAAACAATGCAACACCTCCGCTGCTTCGTGTTCGCACAGGACTCTGATTTAAAAGTGTTACTTCACTGAACAAGTGACGGTGTACGTCTGTCTTCCCTTATTATTTGAAACACAGCCTGATTTAAATATGTCTTTTTTTATCAACCCTCTAATGCAGGGGTGTCAAAGTGATCCAGTAAAGGGCCGTGTGTGTGTGTGTGTGTGTGTGTGTGTGTGTGTGTGTGTGTGTGTGGCTGCAGGTTTTCATTCCAACCAATCAAAAACACACCTGGTCCAACAAATCAACTGTGTGAAGACAGTTCAGGTGATTTAGGGCGCACTCACACTGTCCTTCCGCACCGCGCCCCGGGCTTTAGGGTCCTTGTCCCCCCCTCCCTCTCCCCCCGCGCCCCAGGCCCGTTTGTACTCACACTACCTGGGCCTCGGCGAATGCTTCTTGCTGTCCATACGTCATCACGCCGTAACACGTCACACGCATTGATGACGTCATGGCGATGCGTGGCTTTGTTTCCAGATCTTTCCGTAGACCTCTGAGTTTTTGTGCGTCTTGTCGACTGTTTTTGAATCTTTTCATCGACCAAATCTGCAGTAAACACTCCACCTCTGCATCACACCAACGTGAACCTTTCACCGCCATTGTTGTTGTTGTTAAATGTACGTGCATGGTCCCTCCTTCTATTTTCTATGTCCCAACAGGCGCACACAAATGACGTCAGAGGTGTCGTGCTCGTGCTCGTACACGTGCGCATGCTCGTGCTCGTACACGTGCGCACGCTCGTGCTCGTACATGTGTAAACGCACTCTACAAAAGCCCACCTCTCTCAGACGGCCAGCTGGCCGCAGCTAGGTGCGGAGTGGTTGCACTCACACTGGTCAAACGCACTAGGCTTTACCCGTAAAACCTGTTTTAGCCCGGTGCAGAAGGACAGTGTGAGTGCGCCCTTAACAGACATATACATGAATTGGAAGGCAATAAAAAACTCTCCCTTTGTAGCTCAGAGGACTTCAAATGTCCCGGTGATCTTTTGATGATTGACGTTGTCAGAATAAAATGTCTTTTTAAGGCTTGACGTCAAAATAAAAGCCAAATTTCATAAAAGCCCTTTGAACTGAGTCCCACTCCACAGAAGTAGGAGGGACAGAGTGTCATAGATACGGACAGACACGGAAAGGAAGCGTTCAAGATCCCAAAAAGGGAAAAGCACATAGCGGATTAAAGAAAATGACAGAGGCAGCTTGTCGTGCTCCGGGCAGAATAAAACACTTAGCATGCAGCGAGGTGGTGGGTGAGGCAGAGAGAGAGAGCGCGGGACAGTTATTTGGAGACAGATGGAATGAGATTTCACCAAAACGATTCGCAGCGGCGCTTGGACGAGCATCAACCTCCACTTTTTCCTCTCCCCCTTTTTCTCAACGCCCTTCCCATCCCTCTCCTCGTCTCTCTCTGCCGCTCTCTCTCTCTCTCACTACATCCCTCCCATTTCTCCCCCTCCTGGCTCTCCCCATATCTCTCACCCCCACACTCTTTTGCCACGTTCCTGGAGTTTCATCAGAATGTGCCTGGCATCTCTGAGGGGATGCGGAACTGTGCGTTTGTGTGTGTGCGTGTAAAACCATCCGTAGAAACAACAGCGGCGTGGTCTAATCGTGCTGCACACTTTGTTCTTTTACAGCAACATAAACCAACACGTTCCTACGTGCTAATTTACGAGTGTATACAAAAGAATACAGTGCCGTGTGCATGTTACTAAGTCGTTTAATGTGCCCATCACAGAGGCAAGCGGTGTATGTGTACGCGTGTGTGTGTGCGCGTGTGTGCATTCCTAGTTCCCTCCTCTTTACGAGTGTGCGGGGGCGTTTCAGTTGATCAATGATGCTCCCCTCCATCCTGACACAGAGCTTGTTTTGAGAACCACTTACCCAGATTGGACTAAATGAACAGCGAGAGGGTGGGACGGAGGGAGGAGAGGAGCTAAAGAGAATAAACGGTGATAAAAACCGCAGGGCGCCGTGCTGTGGACGGGGGCCGATCCATCAATAGAGGTTGTTAAGGGGCAGGACGGGAATAGCTGAGTATCGCCTTCACAACACGATGCGAGCACACTCCACTTGAGCCGGAGACATGCACGGACCTGTGAGAGGTTATTCAAACTCGGGGTTCGCACGGTGCAAATGCATTTAACGTAATGTAACATAAACAACATAACCTGCCACTTTTCAATACATTATTGCTTTCCAAGACCACCTATTTGAGTGTCTTTACCTCATGGAAAGCATTTTGCTATAGGATTCAAAAATGAACAGGAAGTGTAGAGGCCACAGCTTTGAATGACTTCAGCACATCTGCGCCCACAGGACATCACTAGTTTCTCACTCTGCTCTGTTTTGATCTTGGTGCGTTCTTCTTCAGTCTCTTCCACAGTTCAGTAACTGTAGTGGGTTTCTTAGGGCGCACTCACACTGTCCGTCCGTCCCGTGCCCCGTGCTTTAGGGTACTTGTCCCCCCCTCCAGGCCCGTTTGTACTCACACTACCTGGGCCTCGGAGAATGCTTCTTGCTGCCTATACGTCATCACGCCGTAACACGTCACACGCATTGATGACGTCATGGCGATGCGTGGCTTTGTTTCCAGATCTTTCCGTAGACCTCAGAGTTTTTGTGCGTCTTGTCGACTGTTTTTGAATCTTTTCATCGACCAAATCTGCAGTAAACACTCCACCTCCGCATCACACCAACGTGAACCTTTCACCACCATTGTTTTAAATGTCCGCGCATGGTCCCTCCTTCTTTTTTCTATGTTCCAACAGGCGCACAGGAAATAACCTCAGAGCCACCGTAGGCTTCGTGCACATGCTCGTGCACATGCTCGTACACGCGCGCAAGCCCACCTCTTCCAAACGGGCCGTTTCCGGCAACCCTACCTAGACGCAGTACGGTTGCACTCACACTGGTCAAACGAACTAGACTTCACCCGTAAACCTGTTTGGGCACGGTATGGAGGCACAGTGTGAGTGCGCCCTTAGAATTTATTCTCGATGGGGTTAAGATCTGGACATTTCATTGTTGCAAATATGTAAATAAAAATATATAGATATAAAAAGTTAGAGTAAACCAAACATGGATCTTACGCAACCACTATCCAACAAGCATTGCATTGGTAAACCCATTGGCCCGCTGTCAAAGTCATCACTAACAGAGTCGTCAGCCACGGCTGCCACTAAACGTATGAACTTGGAGCTCTCAGCTGGGATCACACCACAAGTGATGTGTTCTCACTGTTAACTCTGCCTCTGACAAGGTGTGAAATCACATGACGGTTAGCATAACGGAGAGCTGCGCGTGTCTCCAGCGTTGAGAGCGTCTCGGACGTGTTCAGGAACCTAAAGGTTGATGCCTTTAATGAACGTGAGATCGTGAAAGAACGTATAAATTGTGACTGCAGCAGAGACGAGGAGGCGCGCCGTCTTTCCTGGAAAAAATCATCTGTTTGTAGAATATCTTTTTTTAATAGCCTGTGGCTGTCATAATCCTGCTGCAGTAGGATCAAAATGACAAACAGCATCACGCAGCTTCAGCATCCTTGGATCACAAAAATGTCTGTGCTGAGGAGGTTGTATGGTTTTAAAACCCACAGGGGCCATGGTTGCATACCGCAAAGTTTCATACACCTAAAGCGCTTAGATGGCACTTTAGGTAGATGGATAGATAGATACTCTAGGTGTGTCAGTCAGACAAGAAAAGGCTTTATCACTGTACACAAGTTTCAGAGCCACAGACGACGGTTATGAGTTGAAATCAAATCAAATCAACCTTTATTGATACGGCGCTTTTCATACAGAAAGTGTCGCAAAGTGCGTCACAGAGATGTGCAGAAAAAGAGAAACATCAAATCAAATCAGGAGAAGAAACTTAAAAGAACCCTCCCACAGTCATGCACAGAGACACACACACATATGTATACGTTCATACACACATTCACACAAACACACACAGCCACGCTGACACACAGACACACACACTCACACCTACACAAACACTAGCTGTCACTACAGAGACATGGCCGGGCAGCGAGACCTGAGGTACAGAGGAGGCTAGAGGAAGCTCCCTTTGGGGGGCCAACCACACCGGGAGAGATCCCAGTCCAAGGTCACAGGGAGCAGCGCCACAGAGACCACCGCCACAGAGACCATCGCCACAGAGACCACCCCGACCCGGGCAGACAGGAGGCTCCGCACCAAGGTGCAGAGCCCTCTAGTCGCCCGGGCCGGAACTGTCCACGGGACAGCACCCCCCGCGGCCAGACCAGAGACAACTCCACAAAAAATACACATTTTCTCATTAGTGTTCTGCGATGAATGCTGTTTCATCCGATACATGCAGCTACACAAGAGAAAATAACAGGTTTCATTTTAGTTGGGCGTTGATTTAGAAGCGAAGGCTCAGCCTGGGAACATATTCCTGATAGTCGTGATTGGGTTAAGACTCACACATTATGATCTCAGCACTGCACAGATGTGACTCAGAACTCCCCTGACCACTTTCCATCACGGACACTTCAGTCGTGTTACACAAACTACACAAACTACAAGGTCGCAGGGAGCACCGCCACAGAGACCACCCCAACCCAGGCAGACAGGAGCCTCCGCACCAAGGTGCAGAGCCCCCTAGTCGCCCGGGCCGGAACTGACCACGGGACAGCACCCCCCCACGGGCAGACCAGAGACAACTCCCAAAAACACTGAGTAAAATACACATTTTCTCTTTAGTGTTCTGCAATGAATGCTGTTTCATCCGATACATGCAGCTACACAAGTTGGGCGTTGATTGAGAAGCGAAGGCTCGGCCTGGGAACATATTCCTAATAGTCGTGATTGGGTTAAGACTCACACATTATGATCTCAGCACTGCACAGATGTGACTCAGTACTCCCCTGACCACATTCCATCACGGACACTTCAGTCGTGTTACACAAACTACACACACACACACACACCTCGTTAAGTTATTTCCGTCTCCACAGTTGCGACAGATTCCTCTCCAGGAGAAAATGCTGCTTAAAAGCTCCTTTAGAACAAAATCACATAATTGTGTTTCATGAGCTATTGTATGACCTTAATCACAGAAGCCTCATCAGTCCATTTTAGCCGACGTCTCCGGCTGTTGCCATGGCGATGGACCCAGGTGGCACGCTGCTGGATTCCAAATCCGCCACATTTTCTCACGCTGCTGAGGCGCCGTCCTTATCTCAATTAGCGGCCAACAATAGTCTCTGTGAAGTGATAATTTGCCGAGCGAGCCAAACCAAGACGTTCCCGCCCTTCGTCTTAGGGGAGGATTGTCTCTCCCTGACAGTTATTCATAGCTAATTCTGCCTTTTGAGTGACCGAGATAGACGTCGGCGCTCCCCTCCTGCCGTTCTCCCGCAGTGTCACGCTCCAGTCGTCATTTCGCAGCCCCCTCATTTCCCTCTCTCGTACTTTTGGCTTTGTACTCCGGCTCTGTTCTTTCATCTTCAACTGTGACAAAAGGCAATTCACTGCCATCACTGTACCGCCATTTCAAACGTAAATTCAGGTTATTTCAGGTGTTATTATTTCAAAATGAATATTTCAGCTTTCAATATTACGTCCCAAGTCAATCACTGTGTCGTCCGTCGTCTAACTTCGACCCTTTCAAAGTATATTTATTATATTATTTCAGTTCATGAAAGTTAAGATGGAAAGATGTATTGTTCAGCATTGGTTGTACTAAAAGACACTCTACACACACTCATCCCGATGCTTGGCTTTGTTTCCAGATCTTTCCTTTCCCCCCACGCCCCAGCCCCGTTTGTACTCACACTGCCTGGGCCTCACGCGAATGCTTCTTGATGTCCATACGTCATCACACCGTAACACGTCACACGCATTGATTGACGTCATGGCGATGCGTGGCTTTGTTTCCAGATCTTTCCGTAGACCTCTGAGTTTTTGTGCGTCTTGTCGACTGTTTTTGAATCTTTTCATCGACCAAATCTGCAGTAAACACTCCACCTCCGCGTCACACCAACGTGAACCTTTCACCGCCATTGTTTGAAATGTCCGCGCATGGTCCCTCCTTCTTTTTTCTACGTCCCAACAGGCGCACAGGAAATGACCTCAGAACCGTCGTAGGCCTCGTGCTCGTACACGTGCCCTCGCTCGTGCTCGTACACGTGCAAACGTGCTTTACAAATGCCCACCTCTCCCAAACGGGCCGTGGCCGGCAAGCGTGCTGCAGTTAGGCGCGGTACGGTTGCACTGAAACACTGGTCAAAGGAACTAGGCTTTACACATAAACCTGTTTGGGCACCTTACACTACAGTAATCCAAACTTCATTCATCAATCAAATGATCTTTTAAATTCCTATCTTTCCTTCATCCGTTTGCCTCCATATTTTATATGTATGCAGACGATAGTGGTCTATTACAGGCAATCACATTACATCAATGGTGTGTGTGTATGTGTGTGTGTGTGTGTGTGTGTGTGTGTGATTGGTTTAATTGCCCTAATCATTGTAACTGTAGCATCACAGGAGAGCCATTGTCCGTATGGGTCTGCAGCCTCTTACACTTTCTACTGTGACCTTGTTGTGTCCTGATGAGTGAGATTAGTGTCAAAATGTCTCACTGAGGAATAACACACACACATAGAGAGAGAGAGAGAGAGACATGCAGCAGGTGAGAGAACCCCTCTACACAGCGCCTCGTCGGCTGTGTGTCTGCCTTCATTAGCATCAGTCCCTGTGAACAGAGTTAAGCAGTGTTAACGATGCAACACATGGTGAAATGTTTTTGTTCATTCACTGGAGCTTTTAAAGTTGTAGGTGTCAACACGTTTAATGCTGCGAAAAAGGTTAGAGAAGACATCAGACAACAAAGACAAGAAAAACATGTCAAATATACAGTAACCATGACAACTTTAATGTAACTTTTTAAACGTTTTTACCCAGCTCGGTTGGGTCTGAGCGTACTGAGGATAGTCCGTCCATCCGTCAACCATGTGTCATGAACCACATATGCAGTCCAACTCAATGCGGACATTAATGATTCCCAGTGTCTTTTGACCTTTCCTCTGGCGCCATCGTAATCACAACATGTCTCCCTATAACTACGAAATATCAACTTATAACCAATAAAGTGAGATAGACAGGTTACCATTAAAATTTCCCTGAGCATGTCCATGTCCCCAGAAGATGAACCCTGAAGAATTTCATGACTTTTCTTTGAGCATTACAGTCAGACCCAAAATAATGGCTGTGTAAATTGAATATGTTATGATGGTATAGGTCAGGGGTCTGCAACCCGCGGGTCTTTGGCCGCATGCGGCTCTTGGGCGCCCTTTCAGTGGCTCCCTGTAGCTTTGCCGAAAGATAAGATGTAAAATAAAATAAAACAACATGTTGGTTTTTTTACATAGGAGACAATCAGTGAAAGGGAACACCTGTTCTCTTGGAGTTCGAGGTGATTTTTAAAAAATTATATTATGTAGAACTAAAATATGCGTCACATCCTTCGTCTACGGCCCGGCGCCTTTCCCTGCCGGTGGCTAACCTCGAGTTTCTCGCATAATGGTGGCTCCCCGTATGCCAGATATCGTCAACAGTTTTCTTTATTTTCGTTCTATATTTTTTGTATATATCATATAACTACATATAGACATTTATAAGCTGCGACATCAGATATGTTTTGCGTCTCCAGACAAATTTAAATTGGTGGAAGAAGGGCAAAAATGGCTCTTTTGACGGTAAATGTTGCAGAACCCTGGTATAGGTAGACTGCCATTAAATGCTGTCTAAACTCACCCTCAGGTTACACTGGAGAAAATATTAAACTCATTACAATGTGTTCATTATGTGCAACACTCTCCGATGGTTAAGTGTGATGGAAACAACAGCCTCAAGGGACCATTAGTGGGACGTTCAGCCTTGTTATAACACTATTTACAGTGATGCTCAGTGCGTGCAGATGAAGGGTTTCATATCCAAATGTTGTTCACGTCTGCGATTCATATTGTTTGGACAGATAGGTGTTTTCACCTGCTAGGCTCTAGGTCTGCCGCACCTCCACCGGCGCCCTTTACCCTAGCTGTGGGGTCATCAGCTGGGGACCACCATTCACCGATGTTTCGCCCCCTAACCCAGAACACCTCCTGGTGGCGGGGCAGTGAACAGGGACGTCTCCCAGTCACCCCCCGCAGCTAGCTTTCCTCAGGAGTTGCTCACTCCCCACACCTTGTCCCGCCCCCTCAGCCAGCTTGCATATTTTAATATCATTCATATACACGGATGATTCAACCCCTGAAATGCAGTTGTTAAGTCAGCGGAGGTTATTCGTTTCTTCGTATCTGACTACTGCGGATTACAGTCCAAATATTATAATACCTCCAAAATATGATCAGTTCTGAACAGATCGTTGTCCTTCAGCTAACATTTGCTGTGTCTCTCATTCTGACCAGCTTTCATATTACATTTAACTTTATCTCACTTTTTTTCTTCATGGTGCCCCGTGTGTCGTTAACCGCTGGGCACCCCTACAGCACATTTGACAAAATATCCTATTATTATAGCAGGGGACCCCAAACTTCCCTTCCCCGGCCACATTAACCAGCTCTAACTGGGGGATCCTGAGGCGTTCCCAGGCCAGTGTGGAGATCTAATCTCTCCACCTGGTCCTGGGTCTTCCCCGAGGCCTCCTCCCAGCTGGACGTGCCTGGAACACCTCCCTAGGGAGGCGCCCAGGGTTCATCCTTACCAGATGATCCTGAACCACCTCAACTGACTTTCAACGCAAAGGAGCAGTGGCTCTACTCCGAGTTCCTCACGGATGCTGAACTTCTCCCCCTCTCTCTAAGGGAGACTCCAGCCCCCCTCCTAAGGAAACCCATTTCGGCCTCTTGTACCCACGACCTCGTTCTTTGGGTCCTGACCCAGCTTTCATGACCACAGGTGAGGGTAGGAACGAAGATTGACCGGTAGATCCAGAGCTTTGCCTTCCTCAGCTCTCTTTTCATCACAACGGTTATTATATTATTATTATTATTATTATTATTATTATCCTAATATCCTTCATCTTATTTCACACACAATGCCCCATTGATAGCGTTCGTGCTTTCTCACTTTTCTCCGTTCTCCTCTCTGTAATCTTCTCCTCCACGTTCTCATCTTTATTAATCCAGGCAGCAAAACACAACTCATTAACAGCGATGCATCTAAAAGTCACGGCCGGCACTAATAAAAACCCGTTATCACGCCGGATATTATGAGGTTAGCTCGTTATGCGAAGCGACAGATCAGAGGAGAACCATGACACTGTGGCGTGACACGCGGGAAGATGAGTGAAATTCAGACTGCGAGCTGAAATGTGAATATCACTTGTCTTCGCTGCACTGCCCCCACTAACAGTCATATTCACAGAGCCGTATCAGCGGCGGTAGCTATTTCTATCCAGCCTATGTTCACGTTTGTTCACTGCTGTTTACTTTTATTTTGTGTACTTTTGATCTATTTCTGGTTGGTTTGGTCGGGAGGGAGTGTGTAAACTAAACAAGGAGGGCGAACAAACAAGATAAATCTGTGAATTTTGTACAAACTGTAGGAACAAATGACTGTTTTTCTACTGAGCCTGTTATCTCTGTATGTTTCTTTGGTGGAGGGGAGGGCGGGCGGAGAGGGGACGGCGCTCTATGCGTCGAGGGTGGCGGGAGGTGCGGGGGGGGGGGGGGGGGACGAGAGGTGAGATCTTTCCGTAAACGGTCGGGGACTGTGCAATGACTACTTGTAATTATTAAGAGAATCCAGAGTATAGAGGTGGAAAAAATGTCCCTTATGACGAATGAAATAAAGTGTTATATTTGCATGAGTTCCTGTATTTTCATCGAGCAGATATTTGTGTGTGTACGTCCGTTAATGAGTGTTTAACTATGAAAATGCTGTCACTTGCTTCTGTGAATATAAATGTACAGTTTTCTTAGATCTTTCATGACTAACTCAGCTGTTTCTAAATGTTTCCTGTCGGAGGCACTCTCCGTCATCACGCCATCCTTCCTGTCACGCCACTGCTGTGATCTTTCATCGACAAACGTAACATACTTTGAAAGAGTGCTCCATGGTTTGGGATTACCAAATGTATTTATTCTCTAAAGATGGACATCATTTTGACAGGGAAGAAAACAGGTTCAATTCAGTTCAATTTTATTTAAAGTCCCAAATCCTAACAAAAGTTATCTCAGGACACTTTACAGAGTAGGTAAAGACCACACTCTGTGACTTATTTATGATTTACAGAGACCAAACAATTCCCCCGTAGAGTACGGTGGCGTTGAAAACCTTCACTATAACAGACAGGAACGTCAGACAGACCCAGCTCTGTGGAGGACGCACATCTGTCTGCACCGGAGAGAGGAAGAGGAGAAGAGAGAGAGAGACACAGATGGACACTTCCAGAGATACAAGCAGCCAAGGAGTAACAGTAACTATAATAATATCTATAGTAATGTGAATATGACTCATATGTTATGGCAGTTAATACAGCAGATTAGTAGAAACAAGCACAGCTAAGGTGATAGATTATGAAAATGATAATAATTATGGTGGCAAACATGATCAATGATGAGTAGGGGCAATAGCAGCTATGATACAGCGAGACAAACCACTGATGGTGTTTTTATGGCTACAGATTTTATAATTTATAAGACTAGTGACAGGATAAATGACTAATAGTTATAGAAGGTTTAAGAAACATACCCAAAAAACCCCAATCCTCCCAAAAGTTAAACATATCTGACAAAGCTCAAGTTTACTGTCAACTTGTCATCAATTTCCAAAAACAAAATGGTGGACCCAATGCAGACACGGACACGAAGTAAAAGTACAAATAAAACGTTTAATAATATTAACAGACGGACGCAAAACACTACAAGGGAAACAGGTGATATAACTAACAAGACGAGCACGGGTAAAACAGGAACGAGGAGACGACGGAAGATCAGGGAGACGGACGGGAACGTGGGAAACTACGGAGAAAACAAACACGATTATTATACTTAACGACGGGGAGCGTGATAACCACAACGACAAAGGGAACGCCAATCCGGGGGGAATAGTTTTACCAGTAAAGGGTCTACAACGGTCCGGCGCTGCATGCCTGTCAGCTCAAGGTATTTGTAGTGGTTCAGGTGATCAGCGTAACAGGCTGCAGCTTGGGGGGAACGCCTACCGGACCTAGACAAACATGAACACACACACACACAAGCAGGGACAGACGGACAGAGGGATACAAACTCAAACAAAGAGGAAGAGAGGAGGGTACTGACAGAACCGAGTCTTGACAAAATCCCCCTTTCAACCGCCTCCCATGAGAGACGCATTCACGTTTCTGAATCAAAGCTTTAAATGCCACTTCCTCGCAGAAGAACTCTAAATGCTACACACCGAACCCTTTCCCTTTTAAAAATGGCTGCCACAGGGGAGGAGTCCTCCCTCGACGGGAATCAGCTCCTGCATCCTGAGTGGAGCTGTACACCAACTCGTCTGACAGTGTGTGTGATGCGTTAAAAGTCTCCAAACCCAAAGACGACCGTATGAGGTGAAAGATGAGCATGCTCAAGAGGCTTTTACCATGAAAGAGGAAGGACTCATGAGGTTTAAGTCCCGTATGAGTGTAGGTAAGCAAGTTTTGTCAGTTTTAATGTACAAAACTCAAAATAGGAACAAATGGCTCATTCAACTTTAAATACACTGAGATGCCCGTTGTGTTTCAGTGCAGATCATCTGCAACCACCAAAGACTGTGACTTAGGGCGCACTCACTCTGTCCTTCCGCACCGCGCCCCGTGCTTTAGGGTCCTTGTCCCCCCCTCCAGGCCCGTTTGTAATCACACTACCTGGGCCTCGGCGAATGCTTCTTGCTGTCCATACGTCATCATGTCGTGACACGTCACACGCATTGATGACGTCATGGCGATGCGTTGCTTTGTTTACAAATCATTCCGTAGACCTCTGAGTTTTTGTGCGTCTTGTCGACTGTTTTTGAATCTTTTCATCGACCAAATCTGCAGTAAACACTCCACCTCCGCATCACACCAACGTGAACCTTTCACCGACATTGTTGTTGTTGAATGTCCGCGTCCTTCTTTTTTCTATGTCCCAACAGGCGCACATAAAATGATAGCAGAGCCTCCGTAGGCATCGTGCTCGTGCTCGTACACGTGCGCACGCTTGTGCTCGTACATGTGCAAACGCGCTCTACAAAAGCCCACCTCTCTCAGACTGGCCGTGGACGGCCAGCTGGCCGCAGTTATGTGCGGAGCGGTTGCAATCACACTTGTCAAACGCACTAGGCTTTAGCTGAAAACCTGTTTTGGCCCGGTGCGGAAGGAAAGTGTGAGTGCGCCCTAAATATGCGCAAGGCAACATTTCTGGCCAGACTTTAAGAAATAACAACAGTAGTTATGGTGTTCAGAGGCGTGGGCAGGCTGTGAGTGAGAGAGAGAGCTGACTGATGCACATTTTAAATGGTTTTGAAAATGTGCAATCGACGACCGTGGCATTTGTGATATCATGTCAACTCACTGAGAGTGTACGGATAGGGATAAAGGGATGAAAATGGTTGAGGGTCTTGTTGATGCACTCCATCATTGGTGGAGGAGTGAGAAAATACAAAAACCAGGTGAACAGTGGACCAACAGGAGTAACACGAGCCAAAATATGATACAAAGTATATCTGAGATTCAGAAATCCTCACGAGTAAGGGCTTCATCACATCTATATATGAGATTAAATGAATTGCGATGAATTGTCTGCGTGGGTTTTCTCCGGGTTCTCCGGTTTCCTCCCACAGTCCAAAGACGTGCAGGTGTTTGGTTCATTGATGACTCTAAATCACCCGTAGGTGTGAATGGTTGTCTGTCTCTGTTCGTCTCTATGTGTCCTGTGATAGACTGGCGTCCTGTCCAGGGTGGACCCCGCCTCACGCCCGATGTCAGCTGGGAACGGCTCCAGCCCCCCCTCCCCCGTGACCCCGACAGGGACAAGAGGTTGAAGATGAATGTACAATTTGATTTTATCACTTCTGCACAATTTAAAATACAAGCACCAACGGTGGCCACCTTTGTATGACTGCTTTTACATTAACAAGCATTAAAACTGGACTGTAATTGGAGATCAAACTATAAAAGGAGAATACTTAACTTTGCTAAGCGTTCCCCGAAGGACAGGACAACTGTACTGCACTGCATATGTTGCATACGCGGCTCATGTGCTCCAGCTATCTGGGCAGCACTTTGAGCGGCCGTGAGGCTTTGAGAGTGTTGTTGTGCTGGTGTGAAGCTGCCTGTGGTGAAAACGACACCGGTGGCCTGCAGCATTAAACACAGATGGGCTGGTAGATATGAGCACTTGACTCTGCCCTCCTCCTTGATGGGAACTCATTGTGTTCTGACCTTTAAGTTCCCTCGATATCTCCCTCCATGTCTCTCTCTGGCTGTTTTCCTCCCCGCTGCTATCTCGCTGTGAGGGCCGGGGACTTGACAGCTGATTTGAAGCACTGCGGCGGCGGCACCGGCGTTTTTGTTTAATGATTTCCCCCCCTCTCCTATCTCCCTTTCAAAGCCAAGTCTGTCTTAATATGTTCTGTCTGTCACCTGCGATTCTCTCTCTCTCTCTCTCTCTGTCTCTCTCTCTCTGTCTCTCTCTCTCTCTCTCTCCCTGTTATGTATCAGTATGCAGAGCGTCCACCCCCTCTCTCAGTAGAAACCTGGTATCTGGGCCACAGAAACAATGGCTGCTCAGGGCGATGGGAATAAGGATTGGAGAAAGTCCGCTGACATTTCATATCAGTTCCTCATAAAATGGCAGAAACGGAGACAGAGCAGTACAGTCAGAGAGATTTGTGTATATCGTATTACGTATATATAAAGTTTAATGTCTTTATTTCCATCAGTACCACTTTGTCGATCAGTATATATCCCTTAAATACACTAGTTCCAGAGTTTTGCTTGGATTTAGGTCCAAGATGTCCAGTGTTTGAATGTGACCCAGGATGCTTTTGCGTGGCCTGAGCTGACATGTTCAAACAGACCCCACATGGGCTCCTTCCACTTCTTTCGTCCATCTGCTCCATGTACTGCAGGCCCCATGTGGGTCCGCTCATAACGGGAGGGCAGTATGGGACCAAGTTTGGCCACAAGTGGGGAACTATTTTTGCCCTCTGACAGAACAAATGTTCCACTTTTACAGCCCCTGAATGGGAAACATTTTCAGTAGCCTTTTGAGTCAAACATATGTTGCCCAAAGTGATATTTCCTGTAGTAAAAGCTCATTTAAAGCCACACTGATGCAACAAACAACAACAAAACTGTTCCAAACAAGGCTTTGGAACATAGTTTGATCGTGGCCTTTAACAAGAACTATTTCCATGGAGTCGTACAACATCGTGGATCGAGGCAAAGCAAGTCCATGAACTAGTTGGGTCCATGATTGTAATGATGATCAGATTGATTGATTACTGCCTTATATGCCGGCTGGCATGTAGGGCAGCAACAAAGCATCTCCACTCCTGTCTGTTCTGGTCTTTATGGAGCCCCAGGTACGATGCAGGGTCTTCAGTTCTCCCTCCGCAGTCCTCCGCCAGGTGTTCTTGGGTCGGCCTCTTTTGCGCTTGCCTTCTGGTGTCCAGTGAAGAGCAGTTTGGGTGATGTTGTCCTGCTCTCTACGGATTACATGCCCAATCCACTTCCACCGCCTTCTCATAAGGATGTCTGCCATGTCGTCTTGTTTACAGATACTAAGAAGGTGTTGATCAGAGATGGTATTGGTTCCAGAATATCTGCTGTATTTTCCGTAGGCTTTTGGTGTGAAAGGTTGACAGTCTGATCAGACAGGCTCCAAAAAAAGTACCCGTAGATGCTCTACCTAACTGTACATCTCCCCACTTGTCCAATATGAACACACTCCCATCTCTGCATGAAGATAACCAGCCAACAAAGTAGAATATCTTTAGTTATAAGTCAAAGACATCAGATTTGCTGTTTTATTCTCTCGTGTTTTACCATTTTTCTGTAGCTCAGGCCCTAGATATTCCCGTTCCACACCCCACAACACCAATCTCGCCTTTCTGTTTGCCTCTACTTTGAATTATTTTTCAACAATTACATCATCTCATCTCATCTCATCTCATCTCATCTTCAGCCTCTTATCCGGGGTCGGGTCTCGGGGGCAGCAGCTTTAGCAGGGGACCCCAAACTTCCCTTTCCCGGGCCACATTAACCAGCTCTAACTGGGGGATCCTGAGGCGTTCCCAGGCCAGTGTGGAGATCTAATCTCTCCACCTGGTCCTGGGTCTTCCCCGAGGCCTCCTCCCAGCTGGACATGTCTGGAACACCTCCCTAGGGAGGCGCCCAGGGTTCATCCTTACCAGATGATCCTGAACCACCTCAACTGGCTCCTTTCAACGCAAAGGAGCAGCGGCTCTACTCCGAGTTCCTCACGGATGCTGAACTTCTCCCCCTCTCTCTAAGGGAGACTCCAGCCCCCCTCCTGAGAAAACATATTTTGGCCGTTTGTACCCGCGACCTCGTTCTTTGGGTCCTGACCCAGCTTTCATGACCACAGGTGAGGGTAGGAACCAAGATTGACCGGTAGATCCAGAGCTTTGTCTTCCTCAGCTCTCTTTTCGTCACAACGGTGCGGTAGAGCGACTGCAGCACCGCCCCCGCTGCTCTGATTCTCCGGCCAAACTCACGCTCCATCGTCCCCTCACTCGTGAACATGATCCCCGAGGTACTTGATCTCCTTCACTTGGGGTAAGGACTCATTCATCATCAATTACATCATAGTCAGGATAAATCCCAAACTGGGGCTGGAAGACGTTGCAAATCCATCCATCCTATTTGGCAGAAGTACTATTGGCACGGGTGTGTTGATGATTGATCCATCCAGTAAATGCCATATGCACATAAAACAATGCTATATATTTTGCCTTTTGTATTATCTAATTGGTGAGCGTGCATTCATTGTACTCATCTATTGTACAGTGTATGCCTCCAATGATTTCTAAATGTCGATGTAAAGGTTCCAACTTTTCCTGTCATTGCCGTCGGGAAGTAACTCACCAAGTTCCCTGGGACCGCTCCAAAGTTTGTATTGTGCTGCGGTGGCACACTGCATTTCAAACCAACATTGCGATTCAATTTGCTGAAGCAGAGAAAAACCATAAGTACTTTTCTAAACACAATCAGGCTTTACACTCTTCACGGGAAGCAGTCCTCTCCCCTCTAAGGTCTGAAGGCATTCACCCTTCACGGAAACTGTTTGCAGTGACTATATTTCGCTGTCTCTTGGTTTCCTTCTGGCACGGCACAAATTGTTCCTTTAATAGCCTCCTTCAGAGATCTAACAACGCCTCTAAGAGAGACAGGGAGCCAGACATCTTCAATCACGCATCTGTCATCATCCCCGCTACCTGTGCGAAAGATAGTCCCCAAGACTTGGTTACCACAGCAGGAGGCCAGACGGAGCTTGTCTATCACTGACAGTTTCTATAAAAAACACCTGTCATCTATTTTCCGTTAGGAGCCGTGTCTTCATAATGGAACAAATCATTATTAGGACAAAGGAGAGGATGTTTTCCAATGTCACTTAAGTCAGTGCATTGACCTCTTTGACCTAGAAGGACTTCCTAAAGCAGGGATGTCAAAGTCAAATACATCAGAGGGCCAAAAAACCTAATTTGCTACAAGCCGAGGGCCGGACTGGTTCAGTGGTTATTAAAACATGTTAAAATGATGCATATAACCTATTGAACCAAGACCTAACACAGGCTCACAGACAAAAACAAACTTCCTCCAAAGAGAAAACGTCTTTGGACTGTGGGAGGAAACCGGAGAACCCGGAGAAAACCCACGCAGACACGGGGACAACATGCAAACTCCACACAGAAGGGCCCCAGCTGGGATTTGAACCAGAAAACCTCTTGTTGTCAGGTGACAGTGCTAACCACTACACCCCTGGCCAGACAGTTTATAAATTACACATGAAAATGTGATCAAATTACAGTAAAGTTACAGTAGGCAGCTTTTAGTAAAATATACTCATGAAGCGGTGGAGGAGAACATGCAAACTCCACACAGGAGTGCCCCATCTGGGATGCGAACCTGGCCATCCTCGTTGTTAAAGGGCCATAGCTGATGTTGTGTCGAAGTCAAATACATCAGAGGGCTACAAGCCGAGGACCGGACTGGTTCAATGTTTATTAAAACATATTAAAATGATGCATATAACCTGTTGAACCAAGACCTAACACAGTGTACCGTATTTTATTTAATGATTAAATTAATAATCCAATATTTTTGTTCGGCTCTGTCAGTGATTTTCTAACAGGCTCACAGACAAAAACAAACTTGTCCTGTACATTAAATGAATAAAGCAAGATTTTCTTATGACTTTAGTTATTTCAAGGAAACATTTTCAACAGGCAAACAGCAAAAAAGAAAATGACCTTCAAACATAAAACATGTTCCTTAATATCAAGATAAAGACGCACAACTTTGTGAACATGTGCTTGAAACACCCTGTTCTCATCGTCCACCTTCCCTTTAGCCGTTATTGGGGGGGGCTGAAAGTTGACATCTGCCCTGAATGCTGATGAATAATGAAGCCGAGGCGGCTCCCACTTGCGGCGTTGCAGTGAGTTTGCGGGCTACCGTTGCATTGTGGGTAATGTAGTTTTAGTGCGCGAAAAACACCAGCAGGCGGCTGTGGCGTGCGGGCCGGTTCTAATACTAATCATTACTAGGACAAAGAAGAGGATGTTTTCCAATGTCATTTAATTCAGTGCATTGACCTCTTTGATCCTAAAGCAGCGATGTCAAAGTCAAACACATCAGAGGGCCAAAAAACCTAATCTGCTACAAGCCGAGGGCCGGACTGGTTCAATGTTTATTAAAACATATTAAAATGATGCATATAACCCACTGAACCAAGACCAAACATTAAATGAATAATCCAATAATTTTGTACGGCTCTGTCAGTAATTTCAGGTGAAAACATTTTTGAGCAGCAAAAAAGAAAATGTCCTTCAAACATAAAACATGTCCCTTAATATCAAGATAAAGACGCACAGCTGTGTGAACATGTGCTCTGCCTCCCACCGAGCTTCAAACACACTGTTCTCATCGTCCACCTTCTGTTTA
Source organism: Echiichthys vipera (assembly GCF_963691815.1). Taxonomy (NCBI): domain Eukaryota; kingdom Metazoa; phylum Chordata; class Actinopteri; order Perciformes; family Trachinidae; genus Echiichthys; species Echiichthys vipera. The sequence continues at coordinate 3,254,340 of NC_139827.1, read as the reverse complement.
GCCGTTATTGGGGAGGAGCTGAAAGTTGACATCTTCCCTGAATGCTGATGAATAATGCAGCCGAGGCGGCTCCCACTTGCGGCGCTGCAGTGAGTTTGCGGGCTACCGTTGCATTGTGGGTAATGTAGTTTTGGTGCGTGAAAAACACCAGCAGGCGGCTGTGGCGTGCGGACCGGTTCTAATACTAATCATTATTGGGACAAAGAAGAGGATGTTTTACAATGTCATTTAATTCAGTGCATTGACCTCTTTGACCTAGAAGGACATCCTAGAGCATGGGTGTCAAAGTGATCCAGTAAAGGGCCGTGTGGCTGCAGGTTTTCATTCCAACCAATCAAAAACACACCTGGTCCAACAAATCAACTGTGTGAAGACAGTTCAGGTGATTGAATGAGTCGAGTCAGGTGTGTTCTTGATTGGTTGGAATGTAAAGCTGCAGCCACACGGCCCTTTACTGGATCAGTTTGACACCCATGTCCTAAAGGAATCAGTAGCGCCCGTTGATTGCAGGACGCTGTTCAGTCGCCACGTTAGCACGTTGTTCCGTTCTTATTGATGTAGCAAACGGCAATAGTTGAAAGCACCACAGCACCCAGTAATTCAGTTTCAGTCGGCTTGGAGGAAAATACGATGTGATAAGCAAATCACCCTGAATACCAACAGACACTCAACAGCAGACGTTTGTTTGATTGGCGTTATACTCGTAATACAGTTTCTACAGTAATCATTCCCAAACAGCTTCAGCTCTCAATGCCTTCACTGTTGGCACAATGCCATGTAATCTCCCCCTTTACAATTTCCCTACAAAAAGATCTGTTTCCATGTTTGCAGTGAATTGTTATTGAGAAAAGCTGGTTTTCACTTGAGTGTCCTTGATGTTCGTTTTATGGAAAGCTGTAAAATGTGCTGTGGGAGTGGGAAAGATCATGTGTGGTCCCATTACGTGTTGATTTTTCGTCCATTAAAGGCCAAATCGTTGTTTCATTTGATGATATATACGGACGCATCACAGGCCCGGCCCCGTTAAAGCCAACCGTGTCAGTCTCATTTTACGGGAAGTGCATACCTGTTCATTCGCGGTGCTGTGTCAGCAGCTATAAAGCCAGACAATGAAACCTTTAATGTGGCCATCCGTCCACAATGACCACACACACACACACACACACACACAAGAGCGCTCCCGGAAAATTGCCTCCGCCGTTAAAATAGGTAAATATGAAGTGTGTCATTTCAAAATCCACATCAGGAAATAAGCCGACCTTTCTCTCACTTGACCAGATATTGGTATGAAAACGAGTGATTTCTGCATAATAAAGAGATTTTAGGTTGTTTTAAATAAAATAAAACAAAGACCATTGTCTAGAAAGTGCTTACCTAGGGTGAAATACACGACAACATTAAGCCACACATGAAAGGTTGGATTTAAATCACAAAGCTACTACTCAATGAAATCCCAATGGTTTGCCGTCGTGGGGCCACAGCGGTGGAACGAGCTCGCCATGGACATTAGAGCCGCAGAAGCTCCACACGTCTAAATCTCATCTGTTCATACCGCATCTTTGCCCACGAAGGAAGGAAAAAATGCAACACCCTTCTCTATCTCTTGTTTCTAAAATGTAGCATTTGAAGCTGTTTTGCTTGATGCATCATTTATTCATTCATCTTCATCCTCTTGTCCCTGTCGGGGTCGCGGGGGGCTGGAGCCGATCCCAGCTGACATCGGGCGTGAGGCGGGGTCCACCCTGGACAAGACGCCAGTCTATCACAGGACACATAGAGACGAACAGAGACAGACAACCATTCACACCTACGGGTGATTTAGAGTCATCAATGAACCGAACACCTGCACGAGTTTGGACTGTGGGAGGAAACCGGAGAACCCGGAGAGAACCCACCAGGAATCGAACCAGCAACCCTCTTGCTGTGAGGCGACAGTGCGGACCACTACTTCACCATGTCGCCCTGTGCTCTATATAATTACATTTAAATTTGACATGACAGCTGTCCAGAGTGTCGATGCTGCAGCTGTCCTAGGTGTTACCAAATAGTGGGCTGCGGGCTGGAACCCCAGGGATGACAGCCAATAGTGTCCTTGACTGATCGGCCTCATCACCTGTTAAGCTAACAACATTCAACCATTCACACCTACGGGCAATTTTATTTTTTTAGAGTCATCAATGAACCGAACACCTGCACGTCTTTGGACTGTGGGAGGAAACCAGAGAACCCGGAGAAAACCCACGCAGACACGGGGACAACATGCAAACTCCATGCAGAAGCGCCCCAGTCGGGATTTGAACCAGAAACCCTCTTGTTGCGGGGCGATAGTGCTGACCACCACATCCCTGGCCAGACAATTTATAAAGTATATATGAAAATGTGATAAAATTACAGTAAAATTACAGTAGGCAGCTTTTAGTTAAATATACTCATGAAGCGGACGAGGAGAACATGCAAACTCCACACAGAAAGGCCCCAGCCGGGGTTCGAACCTGGCCATCCGCGTTGTTAAAGGGCGTTAGCTTATGCTATTGGGTAAGTAGAGAGATAAAGGGAGAAGGCTATCAGAGCCATGGAGCAGCTCTCTGACGGTCCAAGTGCTAAAATGAGAAAACAAGCGTCATCGCCTGAGAGCAGAGGAGCTGTCCATTTCACCGTGGTGCTGAAATCACTGCTGCTTTAACAAAAGGCATTCTGCGGTGCAATGGGAGTGCACTTGTGTTTGGTACAAAGGTATGTATTGATAGTGAAGTGAAGCGTAAAGCACACAATGAGACACACAAAAGCTGCAATATCCAACAACAACTAAAGTACATTGCTGCTGACTGTTTTACCGCTCCATGAAAGACAACCATGGGGTTGCCTACAGAGCCCATGGGACCATATTTTATTTAAGAGTTGCTCTTCTTCTGCGTATTTCTGAGGCGGCAATCTCAATTACTCACATGGGCTCAAGTGAGTGATAATTGTGAGTGATAGTTCTGTGAGTTCTTAAAACTGACTCTTACTTTCACACTACGGATAAGGGGGGAGGAAAGGTGGTTGCAGGGGGCGCGAGCAAATCCCAGGTGACATTGCGGGAAGGAAGGTTACACCTTGGACGGGTTGCCGGACTATCACAGGGCTGACATACAGAGACAGACAAGCATCCGTGCTCGTAATCACACCTACGGCGATTTAGAATCAGCAATTAACCATCACCGGTGAAACGCACTGTGGGAGGAAGCTGGAGAACCCGGGGAAAACCCTGGTTGACATAGAGAGAACGTGCAAACTCAACACAGAAGGGCCCCAGCGTGCCACCCTTACCATGATGCAGTGCAACCACACAGTCACAGTCCCCCCCCCCCCACACACACACACACACACAGTCACAGACAGACACACACACACATTCACAGTCACAGTACCCCACACACGCACACACACACACAGTCACACACAGACACACACACACACACAGTCACACTTTGCAATTACCATTGATCTGGCTGTGTGATCGTTCTTCACACACATGCTACACATAGAGCAAACACGCACACACACACACACACACAGTCACAGAGCAGGGATTAATCAGAGCGTTGACCCAAGCGCTAATTGCCGACACAGCAGTATATCCTGCTGATTTGTTATCTCTTTATTGTGCAGAGTCTGTTCTTCCACCTGAAACCGGACCGTCCGTGCTGAGAGAGTGACACAGTGAGAGTAATACCAATCAGGGGAAATCACTCTGGAGTGCGTCCTCCCATCTTTCACTCCCGTCCCCTCCGCTTTCCTCCTCTTATCTCTCCTTTATTACCTTCACCCCGTCATCTCCAACTCTTCCTCGTCCTGACTCCACTTTGCCTGTAATTTCCTCTCCTTTCTCTCTTCTCCTCTGCCAAACCTTGCCCTCTCCTCTTCTCCTCCTCCTCTCCTCTCATCTCTCATCTCTTAGCCGTGAGTGTGTTTCATAGAGTGGAGTGTGTTCATGAATCCTCCTGTATCTCATGGTTCAGATATAACCGGCTGCCAGGTTGGGTTGCTGTTGGAGTTTGAATAAGTCGATCCGCTGTAAGAGCACTGTAGTGCTGACTTGGCTGCTGTCTTGGTAATATGTGGGCTCTACAGATGAACTAAACAGCTAAAGCAAGAGGGCCATGGTGAGTTAGGGCGCACTCACACTGTCCTTCCACACCCTGCCCCGTGCTTTAGGGTCCTTGTCCCCCCCTCCAGGCCCGTTTGTACTCACACTACCTGGGCCTCGCGCGAATGCTTCTTGCTGCCTATACGTCATCACGCCGTAACACGTCACACGCATTGATGACGTCATGGCGATGAGTCGCTTTGTTTCCAGATCTTTCCGTAGACCTCAGAGTTTTTGTGCGTCTTGTCGACTGTTTTTGAATCTTTTCATCGACCAAATCTGCAGTAAACACTCCACCTCCGCATCACACCAACGTGAACCTTTCACCGCCATTGTTTGAAATGTCCGCGCATGGTCCCTCCTCCTTTTTTCTATGTCCCAACAGGCGCACAGGAAATGACCTCAGAACCGCCGTAGGCATCGTGCTCGTGCGCACGCTCGTGCTCGTACATGTACAAACGCACTCTACAAAAGCCCACCTCTCTCAGACGGGCTGTGGACGGCCAGCTGGCTGCAGTTATGCGCGGAGCGGTTGCACTCACACTGGTCAAACGCACTAGGCTTTAGCTGAAAAAACGGTTTTGGCCCGGTGCGGAAGGACAGTGTGAGTGCGCCCTTAAATACAGCCAGGTGAGATATCCAAGCCAAGACGTAACATTGCTTTTCCCCCTGGCTGTTTGGTGTCATTAAAACTATCTGCATTCTAATGAAAGACTTATGTATTCTACATAAATAAGGAAAACACGCAGCTCAATTCAGTCATACAGAGGATAAGAGAAATAACCAGCCTATCTTAGAGGCAGATACAGTCTGTTGACTCAACCAGTACAACATATATCTCTGTTGCACATTAGTAATCATGGAGGCGTGGCACAGCCGGGGTTTTACCTGCTGCACAGACAGAGTGTGCCTGACAACTTTCCAGTGTGCAGTGAGTTTTAGTAAAGAAGACGTAATGAAGTTGGTTATGCAGGGTTCAGAAGGCTATATCAACTGGTACTGTATTAATTAGCTTAATAGCTTATACAGGATCTTGGACACACATTGATTTGACTGATTCGTTTTAACGTGGAATGTAAAAACACATGGGTGCGCCTTATATATGAAAAAAGTTTCAAAATAAGACATTCATTGAAAGTGCGCCTTATAACGCGGTGCGCCTTTTAGTGCGGAAAATACGGTAATATAGTTTCCTGTGACAGCTGCAATCAGCCGACGACAGATCGGAGAATCACACAGGAGCAGTTCTGGAGTGGATTTCTTGTTGTTAATCACGCCGATAACAGGGTTTGTGCTGCATGGTTTTAGATCTCTAATACAGCTCGTATCCAAAAATGTGAGTAAGTCTTAAATGTCTCAACTTCCAAGGGGTGTTCAACAGCCGTAGAGCCCAATGCCTGGATGGATTCACCCACAACCAATCAAAGCAACAAAACATCACGTAGCACTGAGCCGAGGAACGAATGTCAACACACTACAGCATGCAGAGATGGAAGTTGTCAGTCAGTGTTTGAAACATATGAGATAAACTGCTGTGATTGGCCCAGTGGAGGAGGACCGGACGCATGACTTCATCACTGATCATTAAGACATCTGAAAGACAGACACGAGGAGAACCAGGGGACAGTGACGCTACGTTTACAGCAGGAAGCTCTCAATTTAAAACGCACTGGGAAGTTGTTGTTTAAATAGCAGATGGGAAACAAATGATTCTGCGGTTTGTGCCGCGTCTAAGAAGCAGGAAGTGGGTGATAATGTTTACTAGAGTGTGTATGTGAGTGAGTGAGCAGCAGGGGAGGGTACGTGTGTTTGCGTGTAAGGATGGATAATCGAGGGTCAGTGCAGACGTGAGAGTGTGTGTGTGTGTGTGTGTGTGTGTGGGTGTGCGTGTGTGTGTGTGTGTGTCAGGCCCTTTCATCTCTATTTTCTCTTCTTTCCTTCCTTGGTCCTCTGAAAGGACGCATTACAGTTTTCACTATTGTAATGTTTATCAGTTCTACGCATACGTAACATTTATTTCTATCTTAATTTACTGCATGTGTTATGTTAATATTACAGCCCAGTTTGCTTCTTTTTTATTACTTCGTCGTCGTCCCCCCCATTCAAGCCCAGTTCACCTCTTTTTTATTACTTCGTCCACCCATTCATATCAATGAGGGTTGGCTAAATAACAGACGCCCCTCACTGTTAATGAAGTTCAACAGCACCAGAAAACACATCCTCCAAAATGCTCATAAAGTTGAATCAACACCTCACAACAGCACTTTATAAAGCTGAACACTGTAACATAATAAGATGATATAAGCCTTCATGGGTCCCCAGAGGAGAAACTCAGGTGTTGCAGAAACACAGAAATAAGAACAGATATAGAGAGAGGTACATAAAACATGATAATAAATAAAATAGCAAACAAAAAGAACTATACAAGAGCTATTAAAGACAAAACTACAAAGTGACAAGTTAGGTGGTAAAGTGACACAACATAGTTAGTAACAGTGAGTTTAGTGTATGTAAACAGTGAACATCAGAATAACATGTACTGTGATTAAGTTATGATACTCAGTGCTGTCTGTATTAATACGGTTAGACAGTATAACATTAACACACTGAGTATGATACAGGATAGTATAGCAGGGCTGTAGTCAAGACCACCTTAGGGCGCACTCACACTGTTCCTCCATCCCGTGCCCCGTGCTTTAGGGTCCTTGTCCCCCCCCTCCAGGCCCGTTTGTACTCACACTACCTGGGCCTCGGAGAATGCTTCTTGCTGCCTATACGTCATCACGCCGTAACACGTCACACGCATTGATGATGTCATGGCGATGCGTGGCTTTGTTTCCAAATCTTTCCGTAGACCTCAGAGTTTTTGTGCGTCTTGTCGACTGTTTTTGAATCTTTTCATCGACCAAATCTGCAGTAAACACTCCACCTCCGCATCACACCAACGTGAACCTTTCACCGCCATTGTTTTAAATGTCCGCGCATGGTCCCTCCTTCTTTTTTCTATGTCCCAACAGGCGCACATAAATGACCTCAGAACCGCCGTAGGCCTCGTGCTCGTACACGTGCGCATGCTCGTGCTCGTACACGTGCAAACGTGCTTTACTAAAGCCCACCTCTCCCAAACGGTCCGTTGGCGGCAAGTGTGCCGCACCTAGACGCGATACGGTTGCACTCACACTGGTCAAACGCACTAGACTTTAGCCGTGAAACGGGCTTGGGCACGGTACGGATGGACAGTGTGAGTGCGCCCTTAATTAAGTCCAAGACTGGGTCCAGTTGAGTTTAAGTCAAGACCAAGTCCAGAGTCCAGAGCAAACTGAGTCCTGTTCAGGACCACAGTAGGCTATAGACCTTTTTACAGTGAGTGACATCAGCTGACAGGAAGTTCAGGACCGAGGCTGTTGCCTAGCAATGGATTTCCATTGAAAAGGTCCATAGTGTCTTTCCAATGCTAATATAGTGATTAAGGAGTAGGATGGTTGTCTAAACAAGGTTGATCTCCTAACATCAAACTAATCCATGCATATCATTAAGACAACAGCCAGGAACAACTTGAAGATTTATTTGACATAAACAAAGAAATTTGGTTTTGAATCAAATGTTTTATGGTCAAGATTCGCAGCTGGTTGGCTCAGTTCCAGGCTTTAAAGTCTTTTTATAACAATTTATTCCGGACTCAAGCATTACAGCCCTGTTGTACGGTGTGAGGTATAGTAAACGGTGCAATGTAACAGTAGTAAAAGTAATAATATAATAACGTGGGCAGGATTTATTGCAGGACCGTTATATCAGACTGCGTTTGTTTGAGCCAGGTGCTCCTCGTAAAGAGCCAACGGAGAGTTTTCTAAGAAATAAACGGGCCAACTAATGTAACGTAAGTGCCTGTGGAGTTAAAACCACACCACATTTGGACCCATTTATATCATTCGTGGCCAAAAGTGAACACATAAAACATTTTAAAAAGAAAAGAATCCACTGTTGAGGACTGCAGAGATACTACCTCAGCATTTTTGTTCTGCGGTGATGTGGTGGTCAGCACTGTCGCCTCACAACAAGAGGGTTCGAATCCCGGCTCGGGGGCCCTTCTGTGTGGAGTTTGCATGTTCTCCCCGTGTCTGCGTGGGTTTTCTCCGGGTTCTCCGGTTTCCTCCCACAGTCCAAAGACGTGCAGGTGTTCGGTTCATTGATGACTCTAAATCACCCGTAGGTGTGAATGGTTGTCTGTCTCTGTTTGTCTCTATGTGTCCTGTGATAGACTGGCGTCCTGTCCAGGGTGGACCCCGCCTCACGCCCGATGTCAGCTGGGATCGGCTCCAGCCCCCCCCCGAGACCCCGTGCGAACAGAAGCAACACAAGCGAACAGAAGCAGACAGAAGTGAAGCACCATCAGGAAACATGATGGGGGGGGGGGGTTGTGTATATACAGAGGTGGGGGTGTCAGTGTACGCCTTCGTCAACATCACGGGTCACATGATTACAGTTTGCAAATCCAGCTGCTTACAGAAGACTGGGGGGGGGGGGATCGGCTCCAGCCCCCCGAGACCCAGACAGGGACAAGCGATTGAAGATGAATGAATGAATGAACCTGTTCCATCCAGTATCAGCTCAATCACTAATAACCTCCGACTTTCCGGGTTCTCCGGTTTCCTCCCACAGTCCAAAGACGTGCAGGTGTTCGGTTCATTGATGACTCTAAATCACCCGTAGGTGTGAATGGTTGTCTGTCTCTGTTCGTCTCTATGTGTCCTGTGATAGACTGGCGTCCTGTCCAGGGTGGACCCCGCCTCACGCCTGATGTCAGCTGGGATCGGCTCCACCCCCCAACCCCCTGCGACCCCGACAGGGACAAGAGGTTGAAGATGAATGAATGAACCTGTTCCATCCAGTATCAATTACCAATAACCTCGGACTCTCCTGCTCACTTGCAGGTGATCTAAAGTTCATAGTCGTGTAAAAAGTCAACTTCGGCATCAGTTCATTTACACTTTGAATAGAACTTTCTAACATAGTGTCATTAATTTGATTGGCACTATCTGGAAGCTATCCTGTCCGCGTTGACACGTCCAACCAACACCGACTGAGTATGCTCTCTATCTCCCCCCGCCTCACTGACCTGTGCATATATACCTTTGGGCTGTTCATTAAAAAGCCTCGCAGCCCGTGTGCAGCCTCTGTCAATGAAACATTAAGCAGACTTTGCAGACTGAATATTGAACTTCTGGGGGACTTACAGTATCTTTGGTCCATTTTTTCAACATCTTGGAGATTTCATATTCCTTGTACAGTAACTGCAACTGTCCATCAGTTCGCCTTCACTTCTTCTTGCTTTTGCATGTTGGACTTGTACTTACATAGCGCCTTTCTAGTCTGCTGACTACTCAAGGCGCTTTCACAGAGTTTGTCACATTCACCCGTTCACACAGACGTTCACACTGATGGCAGTGGACGTCTACAGACCATCTAATCTGACCATTCACACCACATTCACACACCCATGCGCAGCACGCGGAGCAATTCAGGGTTCAGTGTCTTGCTCAAGGACACTTCGACATGTGGACCGGGGGAGGTGGGGATCAAACCGCCAATCTCTTGAATGGAGGAAGACCCACTCTTCCTCTGAGCCACGTTGTTAAGCTCTATTTCTTTTCATACTCTGCCTCTACCCCTTTCTTCATGCTCTCTTTTACTCTCACTTCATCTACTCCGGTGTTTTCTACCTTTCTGTTTCAGTCTTTGTCGTCTCGGCTCATTTAATCCGCTTCTTTGTCACTTTTGTTCTGTCCTGCTTCTTCCTTCATCCTTCTTTCCACCTTTCCTTCCGCATTTCGGTCCCTCCACTCGTCTCTGACCTCTGCATGTCTGTCTCCATTAGTTTTCTTCCAGCCCTCCCTTCTTCATCTCATACGCTGGCGTCATCTCTCTGTTCCCTTCGGAGCCGACCTGACAGCTTCGTTCTGCGGTGCCTCAGTCTTTACTCTCTCAGCTCATATCAGACTCTCTTTGCGCTTCATGTCCTTGTTTTTTTTTTACTATCTTTTTGTTCTTCTGTCCTTCCTGCTCCTCTGAAGTAACGTCCCGCGTCTCGTGTTTGATGTGGAGTTTTACAACACCTTGTTCTGTTTATCATGTTTTTTATTCCCAAGAGAAAGTAGTGTCTGACTACAGCCTATCTCTACTAGTGGCATCTCTTTACGACAGCTTTGGCTTTCAAGTGTTGCACAGTCTACACATGCAGGATGGTCAGTGTAAGATTTACAGTCGTGGCGATGCTTGTAAAGAGAATTGTTAGTATCAGATTATCTCCTGACAGAGGAAATCAAAGCAAAATGGCACGCTTGCAGCCTTTATTGAGGCCACCGAAGCACTTGGGACTCCTTGTTAGCGAAAGGACATGCACGACCCTTGTTTACCTAACCTGACTCCGCCAGATGGATTAAATCGCATTAGAAGAAGAAGTAGAGGAAGTTGTAGAATTCCTTTATTTGTCCCGCAATGGGGAAATTCAATTTTCACTCTTATTAATCATGTTACACACACACAGGCCCGAAATACACACACATGCACAGACAGGACCTATATACATGCAATTAATGGAGAGATGTTAGAGCGAGGGGGCTGCCAGTGACCGGGGCCCTGAGCAGTTGGGGTTCAGTGCCTTGCTTAACAGCACGGAAGGCAGTGCCCAGGAGATGAACTGGCACCTCTCCATCCACCAGTCCACGCTCCATTCATGGTCCACACAGGGACTCGATCCAGCGACCCTCCGGTTCCCAGCCAAGTCACCTACTACTGCCGTACCATTCTGCGTAACAACTTTTGACTACTGATGGTGTGAAAGATTCAACATCAAAGCACAAAACAAAAGGCATGGATATAACATGGAGGCTTCTCCTCCTGCAGGACCTTCCTGCTCTACATCATCGATCTGTAACTTCCATCTTAAGAAGCAGGACTGAGAGGTATGAAAACATCAAACCTGGCTCTGTGTGTAGTTTTCCTCAACTCTTATTTCTATTTCCAGACACAAATCAAAGTAATCATTCCAGCGCTCACTTCCCTTCCTGTGTCATTACGAGGGGGTGAGTCCCAGCGGGAGCATTTACTCCTGAACATGAGAGGATTAGGATGTGATGCTGAGCGCTGATGACCTCATAATGAGATGAGTGATCTATATTACAGTCCTGAGCCAAATGAGCCCTCTGCACCGAGTTAAAGGTTAAAGGCAGCAGGATCTCTCGCCTCATTTGATAAAGGCAGACGATAAATGTGCGGATAAGTGAAGAGATTTAAAGAAAATGGGGCAATGCAGATAATGGAAAAACTGTCAAACATGTGGCGTGAACCTCATCTCATCTTCAGCCTCTTATCCGGGGTCGGGTCGCGAGGGCAGCAGCTTTAGCAGGGGACCCCAAACTTCCCTTTCCCGGGCCACATTAACCAGCTCTAACTGGGGGATCCTGAGGCGTTCACTTGCCTGGGTGGCGATCTAATCTCTCCACCTGGTCCTGGGTCTTCCCCGAGGCCTCCTCCCAGCTGGACGTGCCTGGAACACCTCCCTAGGGAGGCGCCCAGGGTTCATCCTTACCAGATGATCCTGAACCACCTCAACTGGCTCCTTTCAACGCAAAGGAGCAGCGGCTCTACTCCGAGTTCCTCACGGATGCTGAACTTCTCCCCCTCTCTCTAAGGGAGACTCCAGCCCCCCTCCTGAGGAAACACATTTCGGACGCTTGTACCCGCGACCTCGTTCTTTGGGTCCAGCTGGACGTGCCTGGAACACCTCCCTAGGGAGGCGCCCAGGGTCCATCTTTACCAGATGATCCTGAACCACCTCGACTGGCTGGGATAATACACTAGTGACCATTTTAAATATCAGTGTAACGCCCTTTAGTTACACACACAGTGTAAACCCCAATATCTCTACTTTAACCACCTTAAACTCTACAGTCTGAATGAGTCTGTGGTTGTAGTTCCCTGATCTCGCCAGCAGGGGGCGCCGCTCGCACTCAAAGTTAATTGTTTACCTGTTTGTTTATTTATTTACTTCACTGATGAAGAAAGACACCACAGCCCGGAGTATTAACTAAAGTTATTAACTTAAAGTCATTAAAAATGTATTTCTTCCTGGACCGTGAGGAGCGTTTGAGGGGCCGGACATTTCCTGTTCATGTCGAGGGAAGACTCAGGTGAGCAGTAGCCGTTAGCGCTTAGCATAGCATGCTAACGGTTGCTAATTACTCACTCGTTTCATGAATAAATCATAAATATGTGTCGTTATGTTTATGAGAAGATGCTTCAGATCAACTGGAGGTATTTAAGAGTGTGTGCTTAAGTTGAGTATGTGGTTAATTTCGTTTCTGTGTGGAAATTAGCCGCGCTAATTGAGCTATTGCTAAAGGCTAGCGAATGCTAAACAAGCTAGTCTTGTAAGCTAATACACCTGCAGTCATGTGCATTTGAGTTATTGAGGCACAGTAATTCAGTTAATTCATCTCAAACATGACTGATATGTGATTTAATCCATATGTTGTGTGAACTACGCTGTGCTAAAAGCTAAAAACATTCATAATACACTCTTTTGTGCTTTTGTGGCTGTTAAAAATCCATTTTACAGCTGTTTATGTTACATTGTCAATGTGAATGGTCAAGTTCATTGATTTAAGGTTAAAAAGAATACATACTGTACAGTTGATTTAGATTAATAGAGATTAATAATAGATATAAAACTGCTGCACTCTGCAGGTTGTTTTTTTTTGTTGGTGTGTGAAACGGTTCTGATGGCGAACCAGAGCCCGAACCCGAGGATCGTGGATCAGGACCGGGCTTACACGCTGTGGAGGGTGTGACGTCAGAAACGGCTTCATCGTGCATCTGGAGAAAGCCCATCCATCACATCATACAGATAAGACGCACAATCACACCGACCGGGCAGATGAACAATTAACGGACCACCATGGACACTGACTCAAGTGGACATTTGACTTTATCCCACTGTGCCTCCGTCCCGTGCCCCGGGCTTTAGGGTCCTTGTCCCCCCCTCCAGGCCCGTTTGTACTCACACTACCTGGGCCTCGGAGAATGCTTCTTGCTGCCTATACGTCATCACGCCGTAACACGTCACACGCATTGATGACGTCATCACGATGCGTCGCTTTGTTTACAAAGTCGTATGCGCATGATAACGTTTTTGGCTTTGTGGTTTTTTGACTCATTGTGATGCAGCACCGTTTAGTCAACGCTTGGTCTCTCCTTCTTTTTTCTAAGTCCCAACAGGCGCACATAAAATGACGCCAGAACCACTGTGGTTGTTCACACTTTATTCTATTTAATTTGCACTTTGAACAGTATTTTTCCAATCTGTATATTATATTTGTTAATGTCTATAACTGAGGTTGTTAAATGGTCAATTCTAGGTTGCTTTAACTGAGTTAAACTGGCTTCGTCTGCCAATAAAGACGTAAGGATGAACCCTGGGCGCCTCCCTAGGGAAGTGTTCCAGGCACGTCCAGCTGGGAGGAGGCCTCGGGGAAGACCCAGGACCAGGTGGAGAGATTAGATCGTAAGAAAGTGTGCGTGAAGTAAAAAACAAACTGGTCGGAGCCCGCTGATGGTTAAAAAAATAAAAAATCTCCTACAGGCAGAGACGCAACGCAATCTACCAAACAACATCTGGATGAACCCGCGTTTACAGAACTCTGCTGGTTAATAAGTAAGTAAAAACGAGCCTGAAGCTGAAGGAACCGTAAAAGTTAACGGAAAAGACCCGTGAACCAGAGTGACAGAGGGAGAAACAGAGAGCTGCTCTGTGAGAGCGAGACACAGCGGCACGATCTGCATGTGTGTGTAGGGGAGGGGCGCTGCAACACACAGTCCACTACCCTGAGGATTTTCAATCAATCCGATATTGACGCGTATTTCTAGTATATTACTCTGACTCAGCAAAAGTGCTTTACCCGCACCGGATACTCGTTATAGCCTGGTACCCGGCTCATGTCTAACAGTGAGTTATGAGTTAAGGCTGACAGCGTGGACATGTAATGTGACAAAGGACACAGACGTGTAAAAGGTGAACTGGAGACTGCACGTAGGCGTGACTGTGCGTATGTTAAGTTGTCTGTGTTCCTACAAACACCTTTTTAAAGTAAAGGGAAGAGTGACAGCAGCGAACTGTCCCACGGTGGCTCGACTCCGGCTGCAACCATTAACAGCAGCCACACGCCTGACCACTGCTTGGTGAGACGCTAAGCCTCTTTGTAATCTTCCCTCTCCTGCATTTGATCATTTATAAAAGAGGAGGAGGCATTGTGCGTGAGGATGACGGTGTGTCTGCTGATTATTGGGTTTCTGGTACGCTAATAATGGGAGTGGTAACCAGAGTGAGCATCCACTGTGGCTAAATAGTGATGGATGAATAGGTACTAAAGTCTCGCATCAATTATTAACGGGTGCCCTTGTTATAAATCACCTGTGAGGCCGGGTCCTGCCTGTTTGTGTGCGCGCTGAGGGAGGGTTCTCTTCATGAATAATGAACATTCAATTCTCACCTCCACTGGGGGATTTTCACACCTCTCAGACTGTGTCTATGTGTATGTGTGTGTGTGTGTGTGTGTGTGTGTGTGTGTGTGTGAGAGAAGGACGGATAAATAATGGATCGCAGGATGTTGATGCGTTTGTGAGAGACTGTGCATGTAATAGAAAATCAAAGGGGTAGGAGAAATGGAATTAAAATGAAATCAGTCTTCGTCAGAGTTATTACGTGTGTGCATGTTTGCGCAGTATATGTGCAAACCTCTAAGTACACGTCATTCCGAGTATTGCATTATTTAGATGGCGGATGAGAGGCGGGCGAGCCGTTAACTACGTCGCGCTCTTACGGTCATGTTTGGATTTGCGTCAGAGTGATGGATTTCCAAATGAAGAAGCAGCGTCTCCCTTTTATCCGCTTGTTCCTCCCGTCTGCAGAGAGGAATGTACGCTGCAGCCTGCCACACTGAAAGCCCATTACGGCATCAACCAGTGCTGTTTACAGCCTGCCAGCGGATCCAAGAACGCACCTATTATGTCATTGCCTGACCATAAGAAAATATTTTATTCATTGTTTTGTTACTTAACTGCTACTTTCTATTATGAGCTTTCCTTTTTATTTTGTCTGCACGGTGGTGTGGTGGTTAGCACTGTCGCCTCACAGCGAGAAGGTTCCAGGTTTGCATCCCGCCTGGGGCCCTTCTGTGTGGAGTTTGCATGTTGTCCCCGTGTCTGCGTGGGTTTTCTCCAGGTTCTCCGGTTTCCTCCCACAGTCCAAAGACGTGCAGGTGTTCGGTTCATTGATGACTCTAAATCGCCCGTAGGTGTGACTGGTTGTCTGTCTCTGTGCGTCTCTATGTGCCCTGCGATAGACTGGCGTCCTGTCCAGGGTGGACACCGCCTCACGCCCGATGTCAGCTGGGATAGGCTCCAGCCCCCCCGCGACCCCGACCGCAGGATAAGCGGTTGAAGATGAATGAGTGATGTCTTTGCCCTCAAAAATGAAAAGTAGCTCCCGTTCTTAATATTTTATTATTGCGAACTAAATATCTTTGAAATCTTCCACATAATAAACAATCGTGACGAAGTGCATCAAATAATAGAATAAACCATAGTTGAAGTTCTAGTCTCTACTAAATGAATTACACTGTACAGTATTTTACGCTTATATTCACTAATTTACATTCATTCATTCATCTTCAACTGCTTATCCCGGGGTCGCAGGGGGCTGGAGCCGATCCCAGCTGACATCGGGCGTGAGGCGGGGTCCACCCTGGACAGGACGCCAGTCTATCACAGGGCACATAGAGACGAACAGAGACAGACAACCATTCACACCTACGGGTGATTTAGAGTCATCAATGAACCGAACACCTGCACGTCTTTGGACTGTGGGAGGAAACCGGAGAACCCGGAGAAAACCCACGCAGACACGGGGACAACATGCAAACTCCACACAGAGAGGCCCAGGCAGGGATGCGAACCTGTAACCTTCTTGCTGTGAGGCACCAAATCATAACAACAGTTCTCTCAGGACACTTTACAGAGTAGGTAAAGACCACACTCTGTGACTTGCTCCGCCCATTTTATCGAGTCTGCATCGAAGGTGACTTGTGTGGACTTCAGACAGCCAGATATCCCAGAATGCATTTCACATTAACGGCCGTACTGCGTCCTCCCGTCCTCTGGAGTGTGGACTCCGACTTGAACTTGCCAAGTCTGAACTACTAAGCTTACAAGTCCAAACTTGGAGTACTTGGTAGCCAACCAGCGGATTTAGGAGTGCACACTTTTTCGATCACCTTTCGTGGTTCAATAATGACCTCCCCTGCACCCTGCCACCCCCTGTTTTCATCAGAACCAGCGGTCCAATGGATAATCCTCATCACTCAAATAAACTCCAGTACATCCAGAACTCTGCTGCTCATCTGGTCACCTATTCCAGTGACCACACCTCCGCTGGCTCCCTGTCCCTTTACCAGATCCAAAGTCCTTCTCCCCACTCACACAGTCCTCCATTAATAGGCCCCCTCCTACCTCACGGGCCTGCTCCACCACCACCACCACCACCACCACCTCCCTGATGACAACTTCCTGTCTCTATCATTGAGGTCCGAGACCTGTGGGTGACAGAGCCTTCATTATATCTGCTCCCTCTGTCGGGAACGCTCTCCTAAAACACACCAATTTGCATTTTCAAATCCCCAATTAAAACTCACATCTTCAGAATTGCTTTTAATGTGTAATTCATATTGTGTGTTATATATTTAAGTGTGGTTTCATACAATCTTTTAACTCGGGTAAAGTGTCTTTGACTACTATGAAAAGTCTCATCTCATCTCATCTTCATCCGCTTATCCGGGGTCGGGTCTCAGGGACAGCAGCTTTAACAGGGGACCCCAAACTTCCCTTTCCCGGGCCACATTAACCAGCTCTAAGTGGGGGATCCTGAGGCGTTCCCAGGCCAGTGTGGAGATCTAATCTCTCCACCTGGTCCTGGGTCTTCCCCGAGGCCTCCTCCCAGCTGGACGTGCCTGGAACACCTCCCTAGGGAGGCGCCCAGGGTTCATCCTTACCAGATGATCCTGAACCACCTCAACTGGCTCCTTTCAACGCAAAGGAGCAGCGGCTCTACTCCGAGTTCCTCACGGATGCTGAACTTCTCCCCCTCTCTCTAAGGGAGACTCCAGACCCCCTCCTGAGGAAACACATTTCGGCCGCTTGTACCCGCGACCTCGTTCTTTGGGTCCTGACCCAGCTTTCATGACCACAGGTGAGGGTAGGAACCAGGACTGAGCGGTAGATCCAGAGCTTTGCCTTCCTCAGCTTCTCTTTTGGTCACAACGGTGCGGTAGAGCGACTGCAGCACCGCCCCCGCTGCCCCGATTCTCCGGCCAAACTCACGCTTTATCGTCCCCTCACTCGTGAACAAGATCCTGAGGTACTTGAACTCTTGCACTTGGGGTAAGGACTATGAAAAGTGCTCTACAAAATGCATTCAAGCATTGCAAGTTCATTCTTTACACTTTCAACACCATATTCACTTAGGACTGTGTGAATATTCCCTTAAAAATTATGACATCATGTGAGGATAATCACCGAAAACTCCTCCTGTGTTTCTTCAACTATTCCTCACACTACATAAAATAAATGAATGTACCCCTTTAAGCCACTCTTCAAATAATCAAAACAGTCTGCTGAAAAGAAATGTATTCAAAAACTTTCTTAACAATAATGGTACTTTTCAGCTGCAAAATATATTTAAAGTTGAATCTGACACGCCAAGGTCATTTTAATCTCCTCCAGGCTGAGATGTGGTGTTTTACAACACTCCTGACTTTTGCTCTGGGAGGCAGCGTCGTGTCTAGACTACATTAGGTGATTGATGATCTCTGTGGGGAAACTCGAGTCTTGCATCAGTAAAAGCAATGGGATCCTGAGTGGGACACAAAACAAGCATACAAATAAAAGAAGTCATAAAAGAGATGTTGGAGGTGATAGGCTGTTCTCATTCACTTTTTGTACATATAACTATGTAAAAGGAGGTGTGTATTCGATGTATGTATTTTGTGGGTATGCCACATACTAAAAGCAGGGGACGTAGTGTAAGACGAGTGATCTCCGGTTAAACATGTAGGATGGGCTGGTGGATGGGTCCGGGGTTTGTCTCCTGTTGGTGCTCATGACCCGGGCGGATAAGGCCAAACCACAACCGTCATGATGACCGGTCGGGTAACAGTAGTGTTGGAACCAGTCCTGTCACTGGCCAGGAGCCAGTAGTTCAACTCATTTTCTGTAACTAGTGTAGCATGAAAGTATAATGGAATTAGCTGGCCCTCTGGCTAACTAGCAGACAGCTAGCTAGCAGTTCCTCTTGTGCCGGGCGAATAACTACTCCAAATTAGGAGCTAAAAAAGTCCCTCAAAATGGCGTTCTAAGAACTACGATTGTCTCTAGTTCTCTAACCTATATGTTCTTGGAGCTATGAGAAAGTTCTTCTGTTCAGAAAACGTAGAAATGTTGAATACAAAATGTGCTCGCCTCCTCCCTTATGGATACTTTTATGACACTTGCGTACATTTAACCCTTCAACTGCATTTCAGTTGAGTATGTTCCATATGTAAAAATATCTTAAGTATATCTAAAGCACTGTCTGAGCCTTGGTTGAATGACTCCGCCCGCTCTCTCAGACGCTCATGTCGGCATACTGAGAGAAAGTGGAAGAAGGACAAACTCCATGTCCCCTTTAGAGGCCTTAAAGGTCTCTTCATCCAACTATCAGCCAGTTGTTAAAGAGGCTAAAACAAAGTATAAATCTAATCTTGTCCTCACAAACAGTCATATTATTAACTCTATTGTAAATCCCTGTGAGGTTCCTTCCATTCTGCCATCAGCTTCCCTTTGTGAAGACTTTGTTAAATTTTTTATTGGAAAAATCTCTGCTCTCAGGTCTGAGATACACACCCTGGCTGCCCCCGATTTTCTTGTTACACCAGTGTGTCCTGCTGTTTTCGACCAGTTTGAGCCTGTATCCCTGTCATCACTTTCAGATATAGTGAAGGGTCTGCGGCCCAAGAACTGCCCCTCTGGTAGCATTCCCTCTTGCTTTCTCAAAGCAATTTTTTGATACTGTTGGTTCAAGTATTCTTGTTCTTATAAACACTTGTCTCCCTCCAGGGTGTGTCCCAGCTGCCTTTAAACATGCTGTAGTAAGCCTATAATCAAAAAGAAAAATCTAGACCCTTCTGTTCTTTCTAATTTCAGACCCATTTCTAAGCTACCGTTTCTGTCTAAGGTTCTGGAGAAGGTAGTCCATGTTCAGCTGCAGTCATTTTTACGTGACATCAATTAAAAATTCCAGTCTTGCTTTAAACAGTGCCACAGTACCGAAGCGGCCATTTTAAGAGTTTTTAATCTTATTTTAACTGTTGATGCAGGTAAGTCCTTGTGCTCCTAGACCTGTCGGCTGCCTCGACACTGTGGATCACAGGACCCTTCTGTTACAATTAGAATAGTGCGTAGTCATCACAGGTACTGCCCTCAAATGGTTTGAGTCTTATCTGCCTGATAGGAGTTTCACAGTTCACCTAGGGGAGTTTTTCTGTACCGCTGCCCCTCTCACCTGTGGAGTCCCTCAAGGCTCTATTTTGGGCCCTATCCTGTTTTTACTGTACTTGCTGCCCCTGGGATCCATCTTCGCGAAACACAACATTTCTTTCCACTGTTTTGCTGACGATGTACAAATCTATATCCCTTTAAAGTCCAGTAGTAAGGACTCATTGCAGCCATTGCTTAATTGCTTATCAGATGTAAAAACTTGGATGTACATACATTTTCTCAACCTTAATGAAAACAGTTTAAATTTGACAGGCAGGTTAGTTCTGTCGTCAAAAGGAGTTTCTTCCAGCTTGGACTCTTAGCAAGGATTAAGGCCTATCTTCCTCCCAAAGATCCAGCGAGAGTGATCTACGCCTTTATTTTTTCAAGGCTGGATTACTGTAACTCTCCAACTCCAACTCCAACTGTTTGTTGGTTATCGACCGGTTGTTGCTTCGTCGCCTGCAGCTCGTGCAAAACGCAGCCGCTCGTCTCCTGACTGGTAAAAGAAGGTGCCACCACCCTATAACAGTCTTGGCCTCGCTACACTGGCTCCCTGTCCTCTACAGGATTGATTTCAAACTTTTGTCCCACTCCAGCAAGAGCGCTGAGGTAGGCAAATCAAATGCTGCTGGACGTCCCCAGGACCAGACTGAAAACCAGAGGGGACCAAGCCTTTGCCCTCTGGAATCGCTTGCCCTGGCATATTGGATCAGCCTAGGATAGGATAAGTTTTTAAGTCCTTGTTGAAGACTCAGCTGTTCTCCACGGCTTGACTCCCGTCTACTGTGTTTTATGCTTGTGAGTGAAACAGAAACATACACACTGCGCAGCTGATCGCTGCTAACAGCCGCTAACCGCCACTAACCGTCGCTTACATCACTAACCGACGCTGCCCTACGCTGACCAACGCTGACCTACGCTGACCAACGCTAACTGACGCTGACCAACGCTGACCTACGCTAATCGACGCTGACCTACGCTAATCGACACTGACCTACGCTAACCTTTATTCTAATTGTGTTGTATTGTGTTGTCTTGCTGAACTGTACAGCACTTTGGTTTGACCATTGATCGTTTGAAATGTGCTCTATAAATAGTCTGATTTGATAATTTCCTCCTAATTAAAAAAAATGAAACAGCTTTTACAGTGGCACATTATGGTCCACTAACCCACCAACATCTCAGACTCTGCACCCTTTAGTCATTGGAGAAAACTAACATACCCCGACCTCCTAGCACCCACCATTAGCCAGCACATCAGCCGTTAACCCTGTGCTGCAGCAAATAGCTGGAGCAATTCAGCCTGCAGAATTTAGCGGCTAAGTGACAATAATGCCACTTCAATATAATCAAGGGACAAGCTTGATTATATTGAATACAGTTTTCCGGCCCACGTTACACTGTAATAAACATGAAGGTTTGAGTGCTCAAAACACAGTGCTGCACAGGAAGCAGCTGCAGTGTGGAATATTAAACAGCACACTTATTTATTAATGGGTCTCAGCATGTCTGCAGTACATAAGGCATCCCAAGACACCACCATGACAGAAAGGAAGAACAGTTTGTTTGTATTTTTCAGCTAGAATATTACAAGATTGCATCAGTCTTGCAAGTCAAGCTGCTTTAAAGGAAATGCAGCGTTTCCTTACAAAGAAGCTCCGTTTGGTAGCTCCCTTTTCTTTTAAGTGTAGAAAAATCTGAGAGCACAAGGGGCAGTTTCAGTCAGTCAGTAAAACAATCAATCCAACAGTGTTCGTTAACCATGTCATATGCGTATTGACTTAGGTGCTGAGTTTGTTAAGCAGACTTTTGCGGTAACAAGGGAGCGTCTCGCTAAATACTCTTTTTTTTTTTTTTCTATGTCCGAACAGGCGCACTTAAATGACGTGAGAGCCGCCGTAGTCCTCGTGCTCGTGCTCGTACATGTGCGCACGTGCTTCACAAAAGCTCACCTCTCTCAAACGGGCTGTGGATGGCCAGCTGGCCGCAGCTAGGTGCGGAGCGGTTGCTACGGGCCAAAACAGGTTTTTCGGCTAAAGCCTAGTGCGTTTGACCAGTGTGATTGCACCCGCTCCGCGCATAACTGCGGCCCACCTGAGAGAGGTGGGCTTTTGTAGAGCGCGTTTGCACATGTACGAGCACGAGGCCTACGGCGGTTCTGACATCATTTTATGTGCACCTGTTCGGACATAGAAAAAAAAAAAGACGGACCATGTGCGGACATTTAACAACAACAACAATGGCGGCGAAAGGCTCACGTTGGTGTGATGCGGAGGTGGAGTGTTTACTGAGATTTGGTCGACACAAAGCGACGCATCGCGATGACGTCATCAATGCGTGTGACGTGTTACGGCGCCATGACGTGTAGGCAGCAATAAGCATTGGCTGAGGCCCAGGTAGTGTGACTACAAACAGGCCAGAAGGGGGGGACAAGTACCCTAAAGCCCGGGGCACGGTGCGGAAGGACAGTGTGAGTGCGCCCTAATAGACATAGTGACATTTACTGCAGTAAACTGCTATTATATATTCACTCACTAGTGCAAGATTTCTTTACTGCAAGAAGACTTTTTAAAAATAATCCTGGTTAACACAAGTAATACACGTTAACAGTGTCCATAACGAATGCTGCTGTTTGGGACAACAGAGGATTACTGCAGTTTATTCATCCTCAAATACTCAGTTGATTCTATTCTCTTGATTATTCCTGGATGTGCATCTTGCTGATTAAATTCACCTTTATGTAGAATCAAGCCATGATAAAACATGTACTATTTCATGAAATGGGCACACTCACATGTCTCTGAGCCCTAATGTGTCTAATGTGTTTACCGTCGTCTTTTTCTGTATTCGAGAGCGTGTCCTCTATATGAAGAGTCTATCGATCCCTCTGCGAAGAAAGAGTCGTGTGGTAGGAGGCCATGGACGTGTCTCTCGATCCACTCTCTAAATCAATGAGACACACATAGCAGAGAGGGACGCAAACATTTCATGGAAACTAATCAGGGTACATGTAGGAGATGCATGGGCAGTTTACGTGTGTTTTGAGTGTGTCTAAACTACTGCTCCTGGCTGTTGCAGTAGCTCGAGGATAATCTATAATGGAAAAACAGTTGTCAGGTGTAGAAAATGGATTTTCCACATCGCCAATGCGCCATAATGGTTACTGCAAGGTATACCTTTGTGTTGGTCAGTCCGCTGTTTGTAATTGCACGGATGTAAGGCTCAGATGAGTGTGTGTCAGTGTTCTTCTTTATGTCCGTGCTTGTGAACGTTGGCCAGCTTTCCTCTATACATGCCTAATTGCATCTCTGTTTAAATGTGTAATATGTGTGAATTTTGTGTGTGTGGGCACAAACGCGCGTACGTGTGATCATATGTGAGTAGGCCTATACATGCGGAAGAAAGGTAATTGCTTCTCGCTTAATTCCTCCCTCCACCCTTCCATATATAGGAGCTCGATCCAACAAAGGAAGAAGGGCAGCTGGTGCGAAGAGTCGTTTGTCAGCCATGTTGAAACGTTCCTAATTGGATTTCCTTGGCAGCAGTCTTGGATGGTGGGGAGGGGAGCTGAAGGGAGTGAGAAAAAAAAAAATGAGACAAGTTAATTTAGTCTTCTTGAGACAAACTTTTCCCATCTCGTTGGATTTCACCCCATCTGAATTTAAATGGAAGACCACTACCTACGACGAAAAGCGTCGCATGATATGACGCATTCATGTTAACATCACATTGCTTACTCCAGGTAGGGAATGAGTCCTTACCCCAAGTGAAGGAGTTCAAGTACCTCGGGATCATGTTCACGAGTGAGGGGACGATGGAGCGTGAGTGAAATGTTGCTTTCATTCACATTTCCATGTGAGCTGTACAAAAAAGGTACAAAGGTCGTCCTGGGGTCAAAATGACCCGTGTGGCACAAAGAGTTGAAATCAAGGTCACAGAGTTATTTACAAACCACAGAATGTTACAATGTTTGAGTTGTTTTAATCAGTCGCAGACGTAAACAAGACAGATCATGGGGTCTTCTCACGGACTGCTGTGCCTTTGATCAGTCTCAGATCAATGAGGAGCAGACGTGAACGAGACAGTAGCAGACGTAAACAACACACAGGTGTTATCGCAGACTGCAGAGGTTATAAAGGTGCTGCAGACGACAGGGCCCTGAACTCTGTCTGTGCTGAAGCCGTGAGTGTGTAGGAGCATGATGAATGCTTATATTAGGGGTTTAGTGAAGACACAGGGTGTATACAGAAAATTAGGACAACAGGAGGGTTAATTAAACAAGGAAGAGTTCTTTAGTTCTTCCAGGTAGGGAATGAATCCTGACCCCAAGTGAAGGAGTTCAAGTACCTCGGGATCTTGTTCACGAGTGAGGGGACGATGGAGCGTGAGTTTGGCCGGAGAATCGGAGTTGTGACGAAAAGAGAGCTGAGGAAGGCAAAGCTCTGGATCCACCGGTCAATCTTGGTTCCTACCCTCACCTGTGGTCATGAAAGCTGGGTCATGACCCAAAGAACCAGGTCGCGGGTACAAGCGGCCGAAATGTGTTTCCTCAGGAGGGGGGCTGGAGTCTCCCTTAGAGAGAGGGGGAGAAGTTCAGCATCCGTGAGGAACTCGGAGTAGAGCCGCTGCTCCTTTGCGTTGAAAGGAGCCAGTTGAGGTGGTTCAGGATCATCTGGTAAGGATGAACCCCGGGCGCCTCCCTAGGGAGGTGTTCCAGGCACGTCCAGCTGGGAGGAGGCCTCGGGGAAGATCCAGGACCAGGTGGAGAGATTAGATCTCCACACTGGCCTGGGAACGCCTCAGGATCCCCCAGTTAGAGCTGGTTAATGTGGCCCGGGAAAGGGAAGTTTGGGGTCCCCTGCTAAAGCTGCTGCCCCCGCGACCCGACCCCGGATAAGCGGCTTAAGATGAGATGAGATGGGACTGTCCAAGTTTGCACATCCACATGCACTTTAGGATGACTGCGCATGTTCCTTTGAATGATTTTCGTCTCCAACGTCAGACAGATAAAGGCAACAGATGCTTGCTGGCCACATTCAATATGACTGATTCTCAATCATGGTCATCATTAGAACCCAGAGCTTTCAGTCCACCCATCTAATCGAAGACTGATTTGCACTTTGGTCGGCAGGCGAAAGCAGTTGATAGAATAACAGCTGTTATCCAGCCTTTGATGACCAGGAGGAAGAATCACTGCTGGAAAGCCACTTCGTGTGACCTTTTCTTTTACTGCAGCCGTTTATATCATCATTTGAGTTTCATAGCTTTGGCAACTTGGGGACTCTTTGTGCCTCGGTTGTACAGTTTAATTATCACTTTCCTAAAGGGATTAATGGTCCCTACATGTGAAAGCTACGCTGAAGTCTGTCTGAGGCTCCTCAAAAATAGAACTTATTAGGGCTTCAATGGCTGTGAGCTTGGGCTGCTTCTGTTTTCACCCAAATATTTCTGATGGTGCAATAGAACATCAATACAGCATCTTTTATTAACAAGCCACAGAAAAAAAGCGACAGAATTGAAAACAATTGCAAAGTAACAAATAAAATAACTGAGGCTGGCCGAACAGCACCGAACCAACAAACCACCTCTCTTCTGTTAGATTAGATTCACAGCTGTTCAGAGGGCAGAAGAAACACAAAACCCAGAGAAAATACAAGCAAAACAAATATGCTACCTGCCTACCACAATTAACTAAACGAGCGTCTGTAACGGGCAAATAATAAACCCAAAAGAAAATGCAAAATCACGAAAAACAAGTCCGAGCTTTAGCCCTGATTTCCTGCTTGCCCATAGCTTTTGGCGCTCCCCAACAAAAGCTAATGCCCATAATACCAACGCCCAAAGAAACCTTGAGCGTTGGTTTCGAACACACCGTGTTGCTGATGTTTGGCATTAACCATATTCTCCATCTTAGTTAAGTGTTAGAATGCAATTACAGCCGAGGCTAATGGGATAGACATTGAATTACCAAGTGTTTAGTTTAAAAATTTGACAAATTAAATGATGATGATGATGAGTGTTGGTTTCAATTTCACCGGGTTGGGGGCGACTGTGGCTCAGAGACAGAGTGGGTCGTCCTCCATTCGAGAGATTGGCGGTTCAATCCCCACCTTCCCCGGTCCACATGTCGAAGTGTCCTTGTGCAAGACACTGAACCCGGAATTGCTCCCCGTGCTGCGCATGGGTGTGTGAATGTGGTGTGAATGGTTAGATTAGATGGTCTGTAGATGTCCACTGCCATCAGTGTGAATGTCTGTGTGAATGGGTGAATGTGACAAACACTGTAAAGCTAGACACTAGAAAGGCGCTTTATAAGTACAAGTCCATTTACCATGATGATGACACCAAATGTGTCACAGTTCACAGTTCATCCTGAGGGTGACATTAATACAACTCAAAACTCTATTTCAAATGTATCTGGTCATTTGGTTTTATTTGTTCTTCATGGTTCTACCTGGGTTTTGTAGTTTTTCGTAGCCCTGTAGGACTGTAATTAGAAACACGCACCAAACAAACTCATATTGTATTGGTCACACTATGACAAGGGTGTCAAAGTGATCCAGTAAAGGGCCGTGTGGCTGCAGGTTTTCATTCCAACCAATCAGAAATACACCTGGTCCAATACGTCAACTGTGTGAAGACAGTTCAGGTGATTGAGTAAGTCGAGTCAGGTGTGTTCTTGCTTGGTTGGAATGAAACCTGCAGCCACACACACACACGGCCCTTTACTGGATCAGTTTGACACCCCTGCCTTGTGATCTCTCTCTCTCTCTCTCTCTCTCTCTCTCTCTCTCTCTCTCTCTCTCTCTCTCTCTCTCTCTCTCTCTCTCTCTCTCTCTCTCTCAGTAGACCTTATACAATCCTAAAATGTTTTTTTCCCTTTCATGACTCAGATTTACGCCAAGGCCAAAGCCAAAGGACAGACAGTGCAAGTCTAAACAAACAAGACAATCCAACACAGACAGGCGAGGCAGCCAGACAGATTAACAGCACCGGCATAATTAGCTCCTAGAGCTATGTGCGTTGTGTTATTATGCCTGCCAGTGGTCAGGAATGCACACAGCGAGCTGCTGAGAGAAAGGTATTCTGGTAAAAGGGCTCAGCTTGGCACTCTGCCTTCTCTGGATATTACTGTTATAGCCGTCTGAGCGGTTGATGAGAATTGCTGTGTTTCTGTGGTTGCAGGGGGAAATTCTCTCTCCTGGTGGTTTCACAGCTTAGGTTTCACAGAACAAACTAAATACTTAACAATGTCAATCCTAGCCTACTGTTTTAATCTTATTGAAATGTGTTTGAGAGAGTAGGCTCACAGGATTCTGAAGTAGTATCTTTCCTAAGACAGAAAGGTTGTTAACAACGGCGGCCATCTTCAGGCACATACCGTATTTTCCGCACTATGAGGCGCATCACATTATAAGGGGCACCTTCAATGAATGGCTTATTTTGAAACTTTTTTCATATATAAGGCGCACCGCATTATAAGGCGCATAGAAGAGATGCTGCAGTCGAGGCTGGGGTTACGTTAAGGACCGCCTCTAAACCCATTGATGTTAAGTTGGCGTGCTAGCGCTGTTGCCTTCAGTGGAACAGTGATTGTACTGACACTTCTACTTGCTGCTCTCTGTTCAACAACCCACTGTTGGAGTTTGTCCTCCAGCTGCAGCCGTCTCGCTCTGTTCCCTCTAAACTCTGTTTAGTCTTCTTTACTTGGCGCAGGTCGTCTTGTTGCTTCCTCCACTTCGGCACCATTGATTGGTTCATGTTAAACTCTCTGGCTGCTGCTCTATTCCCGTGTTCTGCTGCGTGACTAATGGCCTTGAGTGTAAACTCTGTGTCGTAAGCGTGTCTCTTAACAGGAGCCATTTTGGGCTCTTTACACAAACACACACATGGAAATGAAACGGCACGCTTCACGCAGTCGTATATCTCAACATGCACCGCGCGCAAAGGAAAAATAGTACATGAATAAATAAATAAATGCATTTAATAATGAAAAAATACACTTAAAAATCAATAAAAGCCAAATATGTAAAGCAGGAAATTGAAATATAAATATAAATTTATGTCTCGTTTTATCAGTTAATGATTACCTTCATTTATTTATATGTTTTGTCATCTTCCGTATTCTTTATATGTGCACATGCATACAGTCCCAACTGCATATTAGCTTTATTCTTTCAGTTTGTCTCACCCTGTTTGAGGTGTTTTGAGCAGCTTGAAGTACAAGAAATTACAAAAGAGGATAACATCCCTGAGGATGACTAAAACATGTCTGCCAGGTTGACACATGACTCTTGACTCTCAGTAAAAGGTGCAGTGAGACTGTTGTGCATTTTGAATTATTATCATTATTATGAAATAATTACAGGATAATGCGACACGCTGCTCGGCTTTGCGTCATGGTCTTTGTTCACACGTCAGTCCTTTGGCGCAGTCAGAACTGGCTCACTGCACAGTGGTTCGCTGTTATTACAGTACTTTAATTACTGGACACAAGACCCTCTAATTGAAATATTCCAGATGGACAGTCCAACAGGTTTAGAGTCATTCATTGTCAGTATTATATCAGTTGTTTTATATAACCATGACGGTTAAATGCAGTTCAAACTACTTGATATTACATCCAAATTAATGGGGGGGGGGGGGGGGGGGGGCAAAAACTGCAGTTCTCTGAGTGTCCACTAGGTGCAGGTTTCATAATAGAGCAGTTTCTCATTGAGCCCCATGTTAAACAGGCCATTTTCACAGCATCATCAAACCTGTTCAAGGACAAAAGAACATTCTGGTCTGTGTGTTTAGGTCATATCTCCATGACAACACTGAGGGGGGGGGGGGGGGGGATTTATGGACCAGGCTAGTTTTTATTTTATTGGAGGTTAAAGTTCATGAATAATTAGGGGCGTGGCCTCTTGAGTTACAGCTAGCCTCTGGCCCTCACTTCTCCTCGGAGGTAAACGTCAGCCAGACGGACGTATCTCCCTCCCCGCAACGTCACATACATGCCCTTTTTTGGTAAGAGGAAATGCCGCGGAGTGAAAGTCTGACAAGATGGCGACTCCCGTAGACGAGGACGATTGGATCAAGTTGAGAGAACAGACCCCGATGTCCATTTTTATACAGTCTATGGTGTGTATGTATATATGTCCCTACAAATGCCCACGGAAACACACGAGAAAGGGTAATTATAGTTAATTCCACTCATCCATTACCCTCAAAAGTCCGCCAGGGCCAGTAACCAGCAGTCAGACCATTAAATCAGATGATAGATCGATAGATAATAGGCTTCAAACAAGCCTCTCGGTGAGCCACTTAGCCAAGCTAGCAATTTATTCAAAAGAGAAACCCCAAAGCAAACTATCAAAAACGATCTGATCACAACATCCAGCGCAGCTTAATGACTCACCGCAGTCTTTTATGTTGATGTATACAAATGGTTGCCTCTACAGACAGACAGACAGACACTTGAGCACAGACTGATACAAACAAATCATATAAAGAGCAAATACATATGTTTGTGTTGAATAAAATCAATCTGTTGCTGGACACAGCCTAAACTAAAGTGAATGACTGAGGTGAGGAGTTTATTTCCAGTGTAAGGAATTAGCATAAAGAGGCGTTCAGTCAGTGCGCGTACAGCTGAAGCTCCCACTCATCGACTCAATCACAGTCTGAAATCAAAAGCCCAACTCTGAAACAGATTATTCAGTTGACTGTCAGGTCTCATGTGGGCGGATGGTTTATGGAAATATGAAATTCCAAAGTTAACATTGTCAGTGTGTAACATACATTAATATTAAATAGCTAAAATAGCCGGCTACACCGGCCTCCCGACTGGGGCCCTTCTGTGTGGAGTTTGCATGTTGTCCCCGTGTCTGCGTGGGTTTTCTCCGGGTTCTCCGGTTTCCTCCCACAGTCCAAAGACGTGCAGGTGTTCGGTTCATTGATGACTCTAAATCACCCGTAGGTGTGAATGGTTGTCTGTCTCTGTTCGTCTCTATGTGTCCTGTGATAGACTGGCGTCCTGTCCAGGGTGGACCCCGCCTCACGCCCGATGTCAGCTGGGATCGGCTCCAGGCTGATGTAGTTGACCTCCATGTGTGCCATAAAGCTCCATTGCACATTGTTCCATGCATATTCTTTGCTGTCTCTACTACAGATATTTTGGAAACATACACAGACTGTTGCATATTTCACAATCTAGGTTTCTAGAAGAATGTCACGTCAAAGCAATATTTTACTGTAAATCCTCTTTGTTGGCTTGAAACCATCGAAAACACAAGAAACGTTGAGGAGTTAAAGGTCAACTGCTCAATCTGGCTAATAGAAGGTGGCTTATTTTAATTAGTTGACTGTAAAAGTCAATAATTATTGAATTGTACACATCGAGTGCAGGGAAATCCCATAAAGAGAACAGTGCAATAGACTGTACTCATATTGCCAGCACCACACCCTGGGAACACAGACCTTGGGAATACGCAGTCTCTGTGTGACACAGAAATATGCTCAGTGCATCTCCTATCGACTTTTTTTTTTTGTACCCTTAGCAGCAGAAACCTTATTATTTGTCACTGTTGTCTGTTTGTATTGGTTTTAGCCCATTCTCATTCAAAGGGCGTCACTCATTGATGTTTGTCACAGCCCTCAATGCTTGGCACGGACGCACGAGCCACCCACACGCAACAGGCTTTCAACTGAAACCCCATGGCTATGTTAGACGCTCAGAGTGCTCCAGAATATTAAGTCAGTTGGAGTGGGGGGATGATTAAACCAAACACCGGACTTTCACCAGCAGCCTGTGGTGATGTCCCATTCATGTTCCATGTGTCACCTGTGGTAATATTACAAATTCACTTACCGTATTTTTCGGATTAAAAGTCGCTCCGGAGTATAAGAGCGTACTCACACTGTCCTTCTGGCCGGGGCCAAAACCGGTTTTTCAGCTAAAGCCTAGTACCTTTAAGCAGTGTAAGCCATGTGAGTGCACCCGTTCCGCGCATAACTGCGGCCAGCCGTCCACGGCCCGCTTGAAAGAGGTGAGCTTTAGCGGAGCCGTTTGCACGTGTACGAGCACGAGCCCTACGGCAGTAGCGTTATGTCCGCCTGTTCGGACATGTAAATAGAAGGAGGGACCATGTGCGGACATTTAACAACAACAACAATGGCGGTGAAAGGTTCACGCTGGTGTGATGCGGAGGTGGAGTGTTTACTGCAGATTTGGTCGATGAAAAGATTCAAAAACAGTCGACAAGACGCACAAAAACTCTGAGGTCTGTGGAACGATTTGTAAACAAAGCCACACACACGCGATCAATGCGTGTGACGTGTTACGGCGTGATGGCGTATGGACAGCAAGAAGCATTGGCCGGCCCAGGCAGTGTGAGTACAAACGGGGCTGGGGCGCGGGGGGAGAGGGAGGGGGCACAAGTACCCTAAAGCCCGGGTCGCGGTGCGGAAGGACAGTGTTAGTACGCTCTAAGTCTCACCGGCCGAAAATGCAGAATAAATCAGGAAAATTGAATTGAATTGAATTGAAACGGGACAATTGGCTGAGGTTTGCAGTTAGTACACTAGTCGCTCATTGTCATTTCCAACATTACCAATGTAATATCTCTATTCAATTCAATTCAATTTTATTTATAGTGCCAAATCATAACCAAAGTGATCTCAGGACACTTTACAGAGTAGGTAAAGACCACACTCTATGACTTATTTATGATTTACAGAGACCCAACAATTCCCCCGTAGAGTACGGTGGCGTTGAAAACCTTCACTATAACAGACAGGAACGTCAGACAGACCCAGCTCTGTGGAGGACGGACATCTGTCTGCACCGGAGAGAGGAAGAGAAGGAGAGAGAGAGAGAGAACAGACGGACAGATGGACAGAGAGAGACAAAGACAGACACAAAGACAGAGACAGACACGTTGAAAACCTTCCCTATAAGAAGGTCAGACAGACCCAGCTCTGTCAATCCTATATGCGCCCTCCCATGTCTGTAAAATGAAAAGCAATTTGTCTCATGTGAAGGGTACGCCGGGCTTTACAACTACACATACAACTGTCGATAAGTGAATTACACAGCTGGTTGTCATGGTAATCATGGACCAAGACATGAAGGCATGAAATCGTTAAACACTTGAAATGCAAAAGAAAATTGATTAATCAGTTTTACATGTGGTATATCCAGGAAATGTTACAGCGCCGTTGAAGATGAAAACAGAAAGGAAAAATGGAGAAGCAACTTAAAAGCCACTGTGCATGTTAAAGCTTAACATCGCCAACTCAAAGGCTCTTTGAGTAACTGATTGTCAATCCCATTCACTCCGCTGGTGAATACATTGATGGCTGTTTATGAGAATAAAAGGACCAGAAGGGTTGATCCAGGATAAAGGACGTGTGAATGTGATCCAGTTTTACTCATTCAGGAAAATTGCACATGAAAAAGCTTTAGGTCTGATCGCATCGTTTCTTATCTTGTGTGGTTGGTACAGTGTTTGTAACCACGGTCAAATGGCAGTCATGTGAGGAGTAGTCAGAAGGAAACGGCATGCATAAAGAAGAAGAAGAAGAATTACTTTATTAATTAATTCAATTTTCTCACTCTATTATTAATCATGTTACACACACAGGCCCGAAATGCACACACATGCACACACAGGACCTATATACATGCAGTTAATGGAGAGATGTCAAAGCGAGGGGGCAGCCAGTGGATCGGCCCCCTGAGCAGCTGGGGGTTCGGTGCCTTGCTCAACAGCACCTCTGCAGTGCCCAGGAGATGAACTGGCACCTCTCCAGCCACCAGTCCACACTCCATTCATGGTCCACACAGGGACTCGAACTGGCAACCCTCCGGTTCCCAGCCGAGTCACCTATGGACTGAGCTAGAAGATAATAAAAATGTCTCAGTTTATAGAAGCGGTTTTAACATGTGTTAAAATGGCCCGTAGGTGAGAATGGTTGTCTGTCTCTGTTCGTCTCTATGTGTCCTGTGATAGACTGGCGTCCTGTCCAGGGTGGACCCCGCCTCACGCCCAATGTCAGCTGGGATCGGCTCCAGCACCCCCCGCGACCCCGACCCCGACATAAGCGGTTGAAGATGAATGAATGAATGACTGCTAAACAGCTCGACCAAATGAATCATGGTGGCACAAACATCACTTCTCATCTCTTTGTCTTATCCGTGCGCAGAAACAGAATACGTGACCCATGTCACTAATGACCCCTTGAATTAAAATTTCCCCATCATACCAATTTCCTGTTTGGCCTCTCCATAGATGATTATCGTCCGTCTGGCATCCTCTCTCGAATCAGCGCTAAGCTAATGGCATGTTGTTGGGCTGAGTGTGAGGAAAGAGGGAGCCACTTGAGTCTGGGCTGAGCAGGATTTTACAATGCGAGGCAGATGCTGGTGCCATTTTCCATCCCAGTCTTTTGACACGTCCTCGTAATCCTGTGGAATAACAGGGATTTAAGAGGGTTATAATACGGAGTAGAGTTTGATTGGTTTGGGTTTAAGCCGTTGTCGTATTAGTATGCACACGTTGTTTCTTAGTCACTGTACACACTGATCAGGTGCGTATGACATCTCACGGAAGGGCGACTGGAAGCGAACTGTGACGGTTTGACATTTAGGAAACAGAAGGTTTGGTACACCAAAATTAACATTACCGTATTTTTCGGATTATAGTTTGGTCGGGGGTGCGACTTATACTCTGGAGCGACTTATGTGTGAAATTATTAACACATTACCGTAAAATATCAAATAATAACCCGGGCTGTTATTTATGTCAGTCACGTAAGAGACTTTTAAATCACCTTTCAAGATGAAATGTCGTTTCTTGCTGTTGGATTTTATCAAATAAATGTCCCCAAAAAATGCGACTTATACTCTAGTGCGACTAATATATGTTTTTTTCCTTCTTTATTCTGTATTTTCGGCCGGAGAGACTTTTAATCCGGAAAATACGGTACGTTACCGGTTAAGTTTAAGCAACAATAGGTGACAGAGTTAGCATTAGGTATCAACATGACTTTGTTAGGATCCGGAAAAAGGTACCTCCAGTACCCATCCACTACCGTGACCTACCTTCCTTAAAGGGAAACTGTGTAAAATCATCCGAGGGTCTTTTTCGGAAAAAATGCACTCACCAAATAAGCCCTCAAGACCCCAATCCACTAGAGTCCCTAACAGCTGAGTACGGCAAACACTGATTAGCTCGTGAAGGCATTAAAACGGCTTTATTAACCACTAGCACTGCAATTTAAGTTTGTGTCCTTTTTCAAGAGAAGTAAAACCAGAATTTTACATTTTATTTTTAGAGACACTTTGGATCTTATCATACATATGAATAAAGAAATTAGCAGATACAAGACGATACATGATCTATCTCATATAGAACATGCACAACAATTGTATATTTATGTATATTTCTATCCACAGGTTTGAATGAAAGGCTGTCTTTTTAAAAGTTATGCACAATAATTTGTATATTACAAAATATGACGTCTTATTTAACACTGAATCGTGACTGGAAGGCAACAAAAGGGGATGGTTAGGTTCAGGCACTATTGTTTGGATAACAGGATTTCGTCCTAGAATCCATCATGAGTAGGTTGTTGTGTGACGCCAGCGTGGTCCGCTCCTCTTCTTCTTTTCCTAGTATCTGTTCTTATCAGTTTAATATCTGATATGTCCTCTATCAGGGAACCACATATTAAATGGATTTTTATCATCTGGAGTTGAAAAAGGAGCTTGCTCTCAGTGTTGCCGGTTTATTGGGGCGGCAGTAGCTCAGTCCATAGGTGACTTGGCTGGGAACTGGAGGGTCGCTGGCTCAAGTCCCTGTGTGGACCATGAATGGAGTGTAGACTGGTGGCTGGAGAGGTGCCAGTTCATGTCCTGGGCACTGCCGAGGTGCTGTTGAGCAAGGCACCGAACCCCCAACTGCTCGGGGCGCCGGTCACTGGCAGCCCCCTCGCTCTAACATCTCTCCATTAACTGCATGTATATAGGTCCTGTCTGTGCATGTGTGTGTATTTCGGGCCTGTGTGTGTAACATGATTAATAATAATAGAGTGAAAATTTAATTTCCCGGGATGAATAAAGGAATTCTTCTTCTTCTTCTTCTATTAAATCTATATTGGACAGAATAGCAGATGTCAAAGACTATACAGCTTTAATGGGTCTCTGTTCAGGAGAGCATGTTGCTTCTGACAGCTGCTGGGAAATCCTGAGGCGTTTTGTTTTCTAATTAACTCTTGTTAATGTACTTTACACCACACATGCAACTGCCTTCATGTTCTTCGTGTAGCCATAGACTCACTGCTCCAGCACCACTATTGCACTCCTGAAGTAATGGCTGCTCGGTTGACGAGAGGCCACAGGAATGTGCTGCTGATCAGCGGCCAAGAGTTTTTCATTAAAGATGTTCCCTTCGTCTCGGTAGCATCTCACAATGAAAAGGCCAAAGGGGCTGCGGTTACACAGATAACAGGAGATGAGAAACAGTTAATTAATCCCAGAGCGCGCTCCTGACTCTCCCGCATAGCAACAGTAAACTAATGACCATCAATTAAAAAATGGAGAATAAATGTTAGGAAAGACACACAAAGGAGGGTTGACCTCCACTGGATCCAAACCAAAATGAGTCCACAGGGTGTGCTCATGTATTGTAATGCAATATGCCTCTTATGTACTGATGATGGTGAGGGTGGGCAAATAGTGCTCGGTACGAAACTGACACTTCAAGGGCTGGATGAGTCAGAAACAGCTGTTTGCTAAGTGCTTAGCATGCAAGCATATGGAGGTACTCTGCATTAGTTTAAACACAGTGTTACGTGATGAAACGTGATCATGATGGAGATAATTTAGTTTTTCTTTCAGGGTATTGTGGTGATTTTTAGACATGAAGTCGTCACTGTCTTCCTCAGTATAATTAAAATTTTGTTATTACTCGCTGTGTACGTATCGGCTCATCTCATCTTCAGCCTCTTATCCGGGGTCGGGTCTCGGGGGCAGCAGCTTTAGCAGGGGACCCCAGACTTCCCTTTCCGGGCCACATTAACCAGCTCTAACTGGGGGATCCTGAGGCGTTCCCAGGCCAGTGTGGAGATCTAATCTCTCCACCTGGTCCTGGGTCTTCCCCACTGTGTACGTCATTCATCTTCAACCGCTTGTCCCTGTCGGGGTCGCGGGGTGCTGGAGCCGATCCCAGCTGACATCGGGCGTGAGGCGGGGTCCACCCGGGACAGGACGCCAGTCTATCACAGGACACATAGAGACGAACAGAGACAGACAACCATTCACACCTACAGAAGTTAATTTAAAATGATTTTGCATGCTTTCACATTATTATCAATTCAACACAGACGGCATAACTAAAGGTGGTTGCAGATAAGAGCTTGGCTGAAAGCCAGGATGGCTGCAAGTTCTGACCCCAAAGAGACCCCATGGCCAAGCAGAAAATTCTTTGCTGTTTCTATAATAAACTTTAAGAAGTAATCTGGTTTTCCTTGAATAAGAACAATATAAAAGAGCGAGAGGTGTTTATTAAAGGCCCATAGCTATCAAATCCCAGTACCAAGCTAAAACACATGAGATCCTTGATCCACTTCATGATGTAATGTAGATTAGTGAAAAGGAAGGAAGAGTGACCTTATACACCACTTGGAGGCCATTTTATCCCTTTTATCTCACTATAATCCATGATGACACTCGCCCTGCTTCCCCATCAGCATCACAAGATCTGAGCTCCTGCATCTTTATGGACTTTTACCGACCTCGGCAATGTGTGAATCCCTCCCTACTTACGATAGAGTGCACTATGTCTGCTTTAGTGTTTTCATTCACAAGGTTTATCTGCATTTTTGAAGCACCACATTCAAAATCTATATGCAAACAGAAACATCTGATGAAACAGCTGTGCTAAAAAAGTATTTACACTTGAGGTGGTTGTTGTCTTTGGGAAATGGAAACTCCTTTGCCGCATAAGTTGACACAGCGAACAATGAACTCACATGAGTGATCAGCTGTTGCCACTGTCTGTATCCCCCTGATGTTCCCATAACATGTCTTTGTCTGCGGACAGCATGAAACACGAGTTATCCTACTTGACTTGAAATTAACTGAAACATTAAAACAAAGTTGGGGTTCCAGTGACATCATCGGCCTTGTGAGAGGTTAAATACCTGGATCTCGCACCAGTTAGTTGGACCAGTCCCAGCCTGGTCCTGGTCCAGGTCCAGTCCCAGCCAGGTCCTGGTCCTGGTCCTGGTCCAGTCACAGCCTGGTCCTGGCCCTGGTCCGGTCCCAGTCTGGTCAGATGCGTACATGAACTGATGAAGCCTCTTGGATGAGAGGTGAAACGTCTTCCTAGACAAATAACCAAGTCCAGTTGCTTTGGACTGAAACTGCTTTGAGGAGAACGACGACCTGGACACATGAGAACATTCACGGGATTAAAACAAAGTCTATTATGTCCAAGTCTGGATCACACAAACAGTATAATGATATCTATTCTACAAGCAGATTCTGCATAGGAATGTAGTATATAATATATAATATTTGGGAAGCGGTCTGGTTTCTGTTTGTAGTATTGACCAATCGTGTTTGAGCAGGCTTTGGCTGCAGGAGGGTAAACAGTCTGTACGGGGAGTAAACGAGCACATGGGTTGGGTTGCATTCATGGAACAGTTTGTCAATTTTCTGGCGACGATTTAGCTTTACATGAGCTTTTGTGTTATTATTCATCAGGGTTCGTACACCTTTCACAAAGGCACTTTCAAGGTCCATTTTCAAGCTTTTACAGCACCTTACAGCTGTGGTAAAGAAGAAGAATTCCTTTATTAGTCCTGCAACGGGGAAATTTGATTTTTTCACTCTATTATTATTATTCATGTTACACACACACAGGCCCGAAATACACACACATGCACAAACAGGACCTATATACATGCAATTAATGGAGAGATGTTAGAGCGAGGGGGCTGCCAGTGATCGGTCCACTCTCCATTCATGGTCCACTCCGGGACTCGAGTCGGGGACCCTCCGGTTCCCAGCCAAGTCACCTATGGACTGAGCTACTGCTACCCCACAAATACACAAATAACATATTTCTATGAATACGTACATAGTTAAAAAGATTCTTTTACGATTTTTATTTCAGGCGCTGACTCATTGTATTTCTACCCGATAGCTGTTTGTTGTGAAAGACATTCAGATGCATTTTCAAGCACTTTTTAAACCTTGGAAACATTAGAGTTCAAGGATTTCAAGCATCAATACGGACCCTGATTAATCAGCATCCATATGAAAATATCTGTTTGTGGAGACGCCATCTCTCAACTCCAACTCCATTATTGCACCTCAAGTTTAACATCTGAGGAATGGTGTGATGTGTTCAAAGATAAGTAGCACACAAGGGAATTAGCATTAGGTACGACTAAACAGAGTAATCATGATCAGCACAATCAAGCACTTTTTAAACCCCGGAAACACGACATTAAAGTTCAAGCATTTCAATACGGACCCTGATTTATCAGCATTCATATGAAAATATGAATGAATGAATTCATTAATTTTATTTTTGGTTATACATCAGATGTTAAATAAAATGACATAATATTTTGACAATTTTAACCAAAAAAGGGATTGGGCTGAAGCAACTTGCTTTTATTAGCCCACCCTAACGATAGAGACGCCATCTCTTAACTCAAACTCCATTATTGCACCTCAAGTTTAACATCTGAGAAATGGCGTGATGTGTTCAAAGATAAGTAGCACACAAGGGAAATAGCATCAGGTACGACTAAACAGAGTAATCATGACAAAAAAAACAAAATTGAAATGTTGAAATGGTGGATGTCTCCGAAGGCCCGTGAGTGAAGTACCGTGTAAAAACAAAAGTGCATCATTTCCTGCAGTGGAACTAGAAAGCAGGTCCCATGTTGGAAGTTGCCCCACATGTTCCTGCGGACATGTCTGGAAGCTCGGCTGTCTCAGGAAACAAGCGCATTCATACTGTAGCAGACTGTTTTGCCATCACTGCCCTCAGCGGAGTGAGGCGAAGAGAGGTACGCGTAAGAGTGGCTAACATGCTGTAATGATTCCTGAGGCATGATGGCACAGAGATGGCTTCCTCGGGGATCGTGGAACGGCTACAATGCTAGAAAACACGGATATCACATTATGTAGACAAGAGTCTGAGGAGGCCGGCTGGCTGTAAGTCCTCATCTGGGAAGAGGTGCTGGAGAGGGAACAAGCAGGAGGGAAAGATAAAGGACATAAAGCGTGGGTAGCCAATCCATCAACAGAGAGAGTTCTTGTGTGAACCTGTGCTTGAATGCGTGCGTATCCTCTTAGGAGAGGGGAACTCTGGGGAAAACTCTGGTAGGATGAGACGGAGGTAGAGAGCGTAGGCACAGAAGAGACGATTGGTGAAAATTGACAGCAACCGTTTGTGTATGTCTTTGTAAGCGTGCACATGCAAGCGAGAGCGTGTGTGCTTATGTGTCTTAGGCGAAGCAGCTTCTTCTTAACGGAGGGGAAAACTCTGAGGTAGTGACAGGACAAAGCAGTGCAGGAGATGGAAAATAGACACGGCCTCAAAGGGAAAAGAACTGTCAGCAACAGACAAGTAGTGGAATAGTTTGACAAAAGGTAGATGGAAATCTAAAGTCGAGAATGTGTTTGTGTGAATATTTGCATGCGAGTGTCACGGAAGCAGCTTGCCGGTACATTAATCATATATGAAACACTTCCACAATTACACAGCGCCCCGGTGTCCTTCTAATTATCCATTTGAGGATGATGACGACTCGCCAGTTCGCCGCAGGGCTGAAATCAAAGAGGACGCAGAGAGAGGCGAGAGTAAGACAAAGTAATGAGGGGAGCGATACAAAGAAGAAAAAGGCGGGCGAAGGCGAGGGAGAGAACTAAAACAACGTGTTAAATGTTAATTAACCGGGGACAAAAAAGCAGCACATAGGGCACTGCATTATGAAAGCAAGGATGAAGAAGAGGGGAAGCGTTGAGGAACGAGTGTGTTCACAACAAATACATGAAAGTGTGGAGGAAGTGAAGGCAGCAGGGAGGGCTTAAGTATTAACCTATTAACGCAGCAGGTTTGTCATGCTGTAAGCCTCTTAGGAGGACCTTTCCAAACCCAGAGGCGGTGAGAATGTCAATTTAGGCACTTTCTCTGCTGGTAATTACACTCTATCTCGGGGCTAATGGCTTATTTTGCATGCGGACGGACAAGGCAGAGATATTAAAAAGAGAAGATGTCCACGCAGAGGACACGCAGAGGAGAGAAGGGATTCTTGCATGCGGTGGAGACACATTGGCTCTCTAATTGGTTGACGGTGTAATCGCAGGATATGATGAGATAAGCTACTGACAGATTCTCTATATTCGTCAAGACTCAAGTAGTTTTTGCAGCACTACTGTATTTAAAAGCTCGAATGGGCGTATATGAGGAAATGAAAGCACCAAACAGATCGATTGTAAGAGGACATCCTCACTATACAACTAACTTTTCTGACTGGAAGAAACTTTAACTTTCAAAACAAAACAGATCGTTAAGAGTTCGACTAAAGCACACGTGCCTATTTAAAGCAACATCGCAGACAGATGCAATAGTTTTTAGGCTTCGTGAGTATATTTTACTGTAATTTTATCACATTTTCATATATACTTTATAAATTGTCTGGCCAGGGGTGTGGTGGTCAGCACTGTCACCTCACAACAAGAGGGTTCAAATGGTTTGAATCCCTGCTGGGGTCCTTCTGTGTGGAGTTTGCATGTTGTCCCCGTGTCTGCGTGGGTTTTCTCCGGGTTCTCCGGTTTCCTCCCACAGTCCAAAGACGTGCAGGTGTTCGGTTCATTGATGACTCTAAATCACCCGTAGGTGTGAATGGTTGTCTGTCTCTGTTCGTCTCTATGTGTCCTGTGATAGACTGGCGTCCTGTCCAGGGTGGACCCCGCCTCACGCCCGATGTCAGCTGGGATCGGCTCCAGCCCCCCCGTGACCCCGACAGGGACAAACGGTTGAAGATGAATGAATGAACGAATTGTCTGGGCATACAAAAAACTACATTTTTCACTCAACCAAGGCCCTAGTGATGAGTTCCTTCACAATGCGTTGTAGAAAACAATGTAAATCTTTCACTTCACCCATATCCAGTAAAGCTGTTTTCACATATTCTGTACAGTGTGAGGAGAATCAGGTGCAGGCATTACCCGTAGACTCTCTTCCACACGTAGCACACAACAGGAGATCCTCCGTGTCAAACGTGTTCTCACGGTTCGTAATTTGATCATGATCGTGTCTCTCGCTGTTCCTCGAGACAGATGTCTGATGATTCCAGCGTCTGTCCTCGCCGACAGAACTTCCCGAAGCTCGTCGTCTCTCCAGATCAGCGTTTTCACGGGCGTACCTGTGTAAATCACCCTTCTTCACCGCCAGATGTGTTTTTTACGGTTTTGCGAGCAGCGTGGTAGAAATGTCATCAACTACAATACTGAGCCGTTCTGTTCACACATGTGCTCAAGCTTACGATATACACAGTCTTTGTACGCGGCGGCATGGTAAACCGTTGGATCCATTTGCATTCTCACGTACAGTTCTGCTGGGTAATGTTTAGGTAGTTAAAGGTTCTGCTGTGCATGTGTGAAAGAGGCTTTTGTTAACTTTACTGACTATAAAACTGGACAACCATGATCTCTGGTTTTATGATTTGTTCCGTTCCCCTCTACTATTCCTCTAGAAACACTTTTAAACTGCAGCATTTCGTTATAATAATTATTGCAGCCTAAAGGGGCTGCTAGAAAGGCTGTAGACTTGTAATCTTTTTAGTGCTAATTGTTCAAAGCAAAACAAGAGCCCATGTTAATGTCTGGCAATTAAATTGTAAATTATGTGAGGAAAGGAAAGAAAATGGACTGAAAACAACATTATTGTACTATAAAGTATTAACTGCAAGACAAAAAGAGAAGGGTCGGCCTCAAAACAGTTCCTACTTCCATGTCTGAAATGATAAAAACCAGAACGGTTTAAATCTTAGGTATACTGGGGATGCAAGAAGCTCCTGTTAACCCTATTGGAGGAATAATGGTTGCAGTTCAAAAGTCAGATCTCTAAAAGGAAGAGGTTGCTAATTAACACCAATGTCAGACTTCATTAAGTCAGGTCTGCAAAATGCACTTACCCCAAAGAATACTGATGAAATTGTTCTGCTGAATATAGAAATGTATTCTCATTAGCAGGTCGTAGGAAAGTGTAAGAAAAGTTATGCACACAAATTTGTAAACGCTGCACGAAAAAAGATGCTGACGGACCGTAAGGCTTAAAGTCACTGCAAGACCAAACCGAACCCTGCTCCCCTCCGTGAAAGTCCTGTTTTACGACCCATCTACCTCCATATGCAGCTGCTTGCTGTTCTGTACTACATCACACGCTATAAATACATTGCACACACACGAAATAAATGTCTATAAATCACTCTGCATTCTTCTTTACTGTTTCATGCAGAACTGTTGTGCTTTTATGTGCTTCCACTGAGGAGTGTGCCAAACAGCATTTAATGTTAATTTGTACAATGTTATATATAATTATAGGTTTATAAAATGAAACCTTAGTGATTGCCTGAGATGGGGGCGACACGGTGGTGTGGTGGTTAGCACTGTCACCTCACTTCGAGAGGGTTCCCGGCATGTTCTCCCCGTGTCTGCGTGGGTTTTCTCCGGGTTCTCCGGTTTCCTCCCACAGTCCAAAGACATGCACGTGTCAGGTTAAAATCACCCGTAGGTGTGAATGGTTGTCTGTCTCTGTTCGTCTCTATGTGTCCTGTGATAAACTGGCGTCTTGTCCAGGGTGGACCCCGCCTCACGCCCGATGTCAGCTGGGATCGGCTCCAGCCCCCCGTGACCCCGACAGGGACAAGAGGTTGAAGAAGATGAATGATTGCCTGAGACGGCAGAACAGCTTCAGTGCTTTCTGGGAAAGATTCTGAAATATTGGAGATGAAAACCTGTTTTTGTAATTATGTTTTGGGTTATTTTTATGCCAGCAGACAGGTGTAATGAGGAGAAAGCGAAGCTAGACTCAAACTGGAGTCAATGCTGTGCCTTAGTGCCTTGACATCTAGGCCTAGAGGGTGTCCTAATGAACCCCCTTATATGATGACGGTGGTGAAGAGGGCTCTCTAATCAAGACATCTGTTGAAATCAGGAGAACACACTACATTTTTTGTGTCCTATGATCTCACATTACAGCTTGTAAGAAAGCAAAGCTAGACTCACACTGGAGGCGATGCTGTTCCTGGTCAGTGCTTTAACATCTAGGCCTAGAGTGTGTCCTAATGAACCCCCTTATATGATGATGATGGTGGTGAAGAGGGCTGCCTAATCAAGAAATCTGTTGAAATCAGGAGAACACACATTGTTTGACCTATGATCTCACATTACAGCTTGTAAGAAAGCAAAGTAATCTACTGATGCATTGCATATCAGGAGGATTTGCATTATTTATGCTTAGTCATAGGAGACTTGTCCGTGCTCGGTCAATTGTAACTTGTTGTAATTTCTATGGCTTCTTGATTCTTGTGCTGTTTCGATCTCTGTTGATAACTTGTACTGAAGCCCTGTTTATTGAGATCCCCTGGAAGCTCATTGGAGAACTCAGATATTCTCCAGAGTCGGATAAACCTGCCTAGTTCTGTCATTTAAATATTTCATCTTCCCCACATCTATCTCTATCTCTGTCTCTCGGGGTGGTTCCCCTCTCCCTGTTGTACCCCATGATTGCGTTCCCTGGCCTCTCCCTCTCTTGCTGTTCTTGATCTTGTGCTCCTTTCTTTTTCTCCATTTTGCCAACTCAAACATTTTTTTCCTTTGGCGGTGTGACAGTTTCTCTCTCATACACAGACTTGGTGCATTTTCAAGCATCATGAAGCCGCCTGGCTGTCATCCAGCTAAGGTCTGACGACAGTCAAAGGGTATTTCCGTAATTTGATCAACTTTTATCAGACTCAATAACCGAGGGGACGCAACAGCATGAACGTGTCACTGGCACAGCTCAAAGAGGCCTGTATAGACAAGAATGGAAATGTCCCTCCTACTGTTACCAGATTATCTGATTACCATAATATGGCCTACAACAGAAGGCAGAATGGCTGGCTTCCTCTTTTAGTGAATCAGTTCAAGGTCTTTAGCATATGACTCAATCTGAATACACAGAATGCACTTCAGTTCCACTCTTAAGGATTAACCACAAGCATAATGAATTGAAAAGTCTGCCACATAACCATGGGGTTACCGGCACGTCCTCATGACACTTGGGTTCATATCCTCCTGTGTTGCCTGCCTGCCTGCCCGCCCGCCTACAGCCGTGATCTGTAATTCCTAAATCCTGGACCGATTCTACACATCGTCTCTGTCTGTTACACAT
The DNA here is from genome assembly GCF_963691815.1 of Echiichthys vipera. Lineage (NCBI taxonomy): Eukaryota > Metazoa > Chordata > Actinopteri > Perciformes > Trachinidae > Echiichthys > Echiichthys vipera. The sequence continues at coordinate 3,210,135 of NC_139827.1, read as the reverse complement.
GCTAAAGGCTGCCAAAGATGTTGAATTTCAACATATTTGTGGTTTGCAGAGACATAATGTCAACAGTTTTTTTCTGACGTCGAGGCTGGAAATTGAAAACTGAGATATTATTTTTATTTACTGAAGTATTTTTGCATATGGATGGATTGTTAGCAGATTTACAGGTTGGTATCAGCACGCACTGAATGTTGTGGTTTCAGTACTGGCATGTTCTCCCCGTGTCTGCGTGGGTTTTCTCCGGGTTCTCCGGTTTCCTCCCACAGTCCAAAGACGTGCAGGTGTTCTGTTCATTGATGACTCTAAATCACCCGTAGGTGTGAATGGTTGTCTGTCTCTGTTCGTCTCTATGTGTCCTGTGATAAACTGGCGTCCTGTCCAGGGTGGACCCCGCCTCACGCCCGATGTCAGCTGGGATCGTCTCCAGCCCCCCGCGACCCCGACAGGGACAAGCGGTTGAAGATGAATGGATGAATGTTACAGGGGAATAGGCCTACAGAGTAATACAACAGTAATAACTGTTACTCAAGATGATGTGTAGGTGTATCAACCTAAATCTAAATTACTTGAGCATCCAGAACTGCCACAGTCTTTTACTCCCTCTCCCCACTCCATTCAGGTTAAACAGTCACTCCCTTTGTTGTTATTACAATCCATCTTTCGTTCTCTACCTGCGACAACTCTGTTTACTCATCTCTGTCATTGTCATGCTTCTTCAGGCCCTGTTCTGTTCTCTCCTCTAATCTCCAGTTTGCTGTTTTCACTTAAAGCCGTCCACGCTCTATCTCTTCTATGTTTTTACACCAATTCAAACAGACAATTTGAGCGTAAACATATTCTTATCTGCAACAGCAGGAACACAATTTCAGGAAATGAACTGCAAGGAAATGAATCGTGATACCAACTCACTCACACCTGGAACAATGTCCCTCTATTGTCGAGGGAGCTGTATACACTGAAATAGAGAAACTCAACACACACAGAGAGGGAGAGTGGCTTCATTCTCTGCCCAGGACTTCATTTCTCCACTATATCTTTACCACAGAGTGTATCATAATGGACGCAGCTACCATAACTTCAACCATTGGTGTGTGGACGACCATTCTGAAGCCAGGAGATTGGGTTGTGGACATCGTCATCTTGATTTTCGTAAACCAGACTTGACGATATTTGGACAAATGGTCAGAGCTGGAGAGCAGTGCTAAGCAGCATCAGGCTGTGCTCTGCTGTAGTTTCAATGTTGCTGTGCTAAGCTAAATGCTTAAAGGTTTAACAAGTTGACGTGAATCACCTGGCCGGTGGGTGAGCAGGTGGCTCTGATCAGTCGGACACAGTGACAAAGCGCTGGTGGAAACTGGCTACCTAACATTAGCTTTGTTTGCGAGGTACAAACAAACACCGATCGAGACATTTTCAGGCAACCACAATGTTACAATGAGGATCAAAGTGCTCTGAATTTAATACAACACCCAAAAACAAGTTTACGGCTATTTTAATGTTCACAGTGTATACGTATGTAAACTGTATGTTCTTAATTATGACATGATCTTGAGTTCCCCCAGTCCTGAATAGAGTCTGATTAGAGATTTCAGACTGAAGGTTGTCTGGTAGATAATAATGTAATCTAATACACAATTTTGTCTGGATGGCTTTGAATAATGTGGAGAAAAACATTCAGATGAGCAACGGGCTTTAGGTGCTCCAAAACATTAATGGCGCACTCACACTGTCCTTCTGCGCCGCGCCCCGGGCTTTAGGATTCTTGTCCTCCTCTCCCTCTCCCCCCGCACCCCAGACCCGTTTGTACTCACACTACCTGGGCCTCGCGCAAATGCTTCTTGCTGTCCATACGTCATCACGCCGTAACACGTCACACGCATTGATTGACTGACTTGAATCTTTTCATCGACCACATCTGCAGTAAACACTCCACCTCCGCATCACACCAACGTGAACCTTTCACCGCCATTGTTTTAAATGTCCGCGCATGGTCCCTCCTTCTTTTTTCTATGTCCCAACAGGCGCACAGGAAATGACGTCAGAACCGTCGTAGGCCTCGTGCTCGTACACATGCGCACGCTCGTGCTCGTACATGTGCAAATGCGCTCTACAAAAGCCCACCTTTCTCAGCCGGGTGTGGACAGCCAGCTGGCCGCAGCTAAGCGCGGAGCGGTTGCACTTACACTGGTCAAACGCACTAGTCTTGACCCGAAAAACCTGTTTTGGCCCGGTGCGGAAGGACAGTGTGAGTGCGTCCTAAGATAATATTAAAACCTTTTTTTTTCAGGCGTGTCCAACGCATCCTCGCTCTTAACTCGTCATATACGGACGCCTGGGCAGGACCCCTGGGTGTCGTGTCTTCAACAGGGTAAAGATTCAATGGAAAAAAGAGTGATGTTCCAGAAGTGAAAATAGGCTTGACCCGAAAAACTCGAAAAAGCTTAATCTCCTCTTGTAGCAGTGGTTGAAGAGAGTGAAGTGTAAGTTTAGCCATGACATTACACACTAGACACTGAGTTCTTTCCCATACAACACATTCTCATGTAGCCATTCATTTCCTCCATATAGCTCACTTCCTGCCCTCGCTATGTCAAACTTGTATTTTTCAATGCATGCCGCTCAAACCATTCTCCTGTAGCCATTCATTTGTGCAATGACATAAGAACAACAGAAGGTCGTATCAAGGGTAACATGTAGAACATAGCCTTGAGTGTTGAGGGTGGTTGGAGTGTGGGAGCGTTCATTTTACTGCTGTACCAGCACTGTGTACTGTGCTGCCAGAGTGAACGTGCAGTGCAGACTGGACTCTGACTGTGATGCTATTTAATAAAATCATCTGGCCTCGGGGCCAAAGGTCTGTCCACATTATGGTGAGGTGGTGAGGGCAGGCCAAGAGTGTGTGTACGTGTGTTTGTGTGCATATTCACACACCGTCCTTGCCTTCATATTTCTACATGTTCGTATGCTGTAGATCCCCCGTCTGCACAGTAGCCTCATCATTACTCCTTACATTCTGCGTGAACTTCAAGTCACAGAAAAGCAGAGGTCGGGCACGGCCAGCTAGAGATGATTATTGTTGAGAGCGTCGATTTCTAAATGCTGGTTCTCTCGTCTCTAAATGGTAGACGGCGAAGGAGCTAATTAGCAGAGAGGCTAAGGAATCAAGGAGGAGGGAGGAGTGACAAGATGATGAATAGGATGTATATGGAGAGATAAACACAAAGACCAAAACAGTAAACTTGTGATAAAGAAGATGAACGTGATATATTTAGTTTAACCTTGTGAGTTGTTATCAGTCACAGAGCTGATGCAAGGCCAAACGGTTGCTGACAAACTCCCATGCAGTTACAGTATCCTGTAAAACACGTGTGCACATAGAGGCGGCTCATTCCTCATCTGCAAATATAAAGAGCAGAGCGTCTCTGGAGACTGCACCCTTTGGTGTTTGCAACACAATTAGCAAGAGTGCTCTAATTAAGGTAGCAGTGGAAGTTACTGTGCCCCACCTGTATATTGAAGTGGGTCAGTTGGGGGGTTTTGCGCTCAACACAACACCTGAAGACTCTTCTGACGCTTTAATTAGATGTGGGGTTTTTCAATCAGAGTCTCGAGGGCGTTTGTGTTTATTTGATGTTTAGGTTTTGTGTGCCTGGGAACAAACGGAGCGTTCCTAACAAAGTAATCCCATAAATTAGCCGCCAGGAAGCTCTTCACAGAAAGTGGTTAGCACACCCACACAGTGGCGCAGACAAACACACTTTTAAGCCTCCGATCTAAATGTATAATATATTCAAATTGGAATTTCACCGCTGTCAATATCTGCACGAGTTCATCGGCTCCACGATATGAATGCGATTGGATCTGACATGAGTAATCAAACGTAACCCGTCTCTCGTTTGACCTCTCCTCTTTTTCCATCTTAGTTAATCACTGCAGACCCACTTCAGTCTCATGTTGTCATGTGAAAACCTCAGGGCTGTCAGAGGACAGTGGTCAAGTGTGACAGAAGTCCAACAAAAGTAACCGTGTAAGCTTTTAGGAAAGAGGATCAATGGCTGAATGATCTGCTGGAGCAGTGATCATCACAGAACACCACAGTGATCAATGCTTATGTGTGTGTGTGTGTCTGTGTGTGTGTGTGTATTTTACATGACTGCCAGGAACTTTGTGCAGCTTAACCTCACTAAACAATCTCAATTTGTGTAGCATTCAGCCGCGTTCACATTGCCTCCAGCAGTGAATCGCTGCAGGGTTGTACGCACAGTGTACAGTGTGTAGTGTCACTTAAATGGCCCATTTGTGTGTTGTGTTCCTTAACACCCCTCGCACCCCTACACCCGTAGCACAAGAAGGCTGCTTCATTTCATGGACAAAAAGAGAGAAAGAAAAGAGACTGAGGGACTGTTTTGGAGCTTGTTGCAGGAAACAGTCAGCTGTTACACAAACTCCCAGGCAGTTAAATGTTTGCATTTTGTTTTTTTACCCGCCTTGTTCTTTTTTGCAGTGATAGGCAGGGATGTGTCTTGTACAGGACTCTCACACTACCTCGAAATGGACTGAGAAGTCTGATCGCCATCGGATCTGATCTCATTCATTCATTCATTCATTCATCTTCAACCGCTTGTCCCCGTCGGGGTCGCGGGGGGGCTGGAGCCGATCCCAGCTGACATCGGGCGTGAGGCGGGGTCCACCCTGGACAGGATGCCCGTCTATCACAGGGCACATAGGTTCATTGATGACTCGTAGGTGTGAATGGTTGTCTGTCTCTGTTTGCCTCTAACACCTGCACGTCTTTGGACTGTGGGAGGAAACCGGAGAACTAAAGATTTGAATCTGTCTCAACTTTTTACCACAGCGTGTTGTGTTTGTTTTTTTCTTCAGCACTGGTTGTGCGTATGTGTGTTTAGTTAGAATGCAAATGTAATACTTTGATACTGCATGAATCATCCATCATGACCGAAAGAACGAGGTCGCGGGTACAAGCGGCCGAAATGTGTTTCCTCAGGAGGGGGGCTGGAGTCTCCCTTAGAGAGAGGGGGAGAAGTTCAGCATCCGTGAGGAACTCTGAGTAGAGCCGCTGCTCCTTTGCGTTGAAAGGAGCCAGTTGAGGTGGTTCAGGATCATCTGGTAAGGATGAACCCTGGGCGCCTCCCTAGGGAGGTGTTCCAGGCACGTCCAGCTGGGAGGAGGCCTCGGGGAAGACCCAGGACTAGGTGGAGAGATTATGAGCGTGATCACACTATCCTTTTGGCCGCGGCCAAAACCGGTTTTTCAGCTAAAGTCTAGTACCTTTAAGTAGTGTGAGCGCACCCGCTCCGAGCTCAACTGGGGAAAGCTGGGCCGCCACGGCCCGCTTGAAATAGGTGGGCTTTAGCGGAGCTGTTTGCACATGTACGAGCACGAGCGTGCGCACGTGTACGAGCACAAGCACGAGCCCTACGGCAGTAGCGTTATGTCCGCCTGTTCGGACATGTAATTAGAAGGACGGACCATGCGCGGACATTTAACAACAACAACAATGGTGGTGAAAGGTTCACGTTGGTGTGGTGCGGAGGTGGAGTGTTTACTGCAGATTTGGTCGGATGAAAATATTCAAAAACAGTCGACAAGACGCACAAAAACTCAGAGGTCTACGGAAAGATTTGTAAACAAAGCCACACACACGCGATCAATGCGTGTGACGTGTTACGGCGTGATGACGTATGGACAGCAAGAAGCATTGGCCGAGGCCCAGGTAGTGTGAGTACAAACGGGGCTGGGGCGCGGGGGGGAGAGGGAGGGGGGACAAGTACCCTAAAGTCCGGGTCTCGGTCCGGGAGGATAGTGTGAGCGCGCCCTAAATCTCCACACTGGCCTGGGAACGCCTCAGGATCCCCCAGTTAGAGCTGGTTAATGTTGCCCGGGAAAGGGAAGTTTGGGGTCCCCTGCTAAAGCTGCTGCCCCCGAGACCCGACCCTGGATAAGAGGCTAAAGTTGAGATGAGATGAATCATCCACACATAAAGGTATATATATTTTGAAGGGAGAGGGGGTCATCCACTAATCGGAACGCATGTTAAAATGAACTAAGCCACTGAACCCCAAATTGTATGCAAATGTGCGTCTGACTGAGTAGACCCTGATGAGCAGATGGCACTTTGCATGGCAGCCTCTGCCATCAGTGTATGAATGTGTGGGTGAATGTGGCAAGTAGTGCAAAAGCATCTTGAGTGGCTGAAAGACTAGAAAGGTGCGAGAAAGTAAGGGTGTATTTTGCGTCACAGAAATAGAAAGCAGCATACATTAGGAAGGCTGTCAGCATGGGAGCAAGGCATTGTTATCCGCGAGACATCTGCAAGGCTGCACTTATTTCTCTGTAAACCCGAGAATTCACGAACAATTTCAATCCTCAGAATTTCTCAAATGAGGACGAAACCTTTCCATGACAAAGGCCAGAGCACTCAGAGCGCGGCGACTAGCTCTTAAAATGTGTGTGAGTGAAAAGAAAATGTCCCGTAAATGAAAACCGTTCAAAAGAAAAGTGCACTCTCCGTGTCGTGGGGAATGCTTTTGAAGGGTGTTTTTTTTTTTTTTTCTTACACGTCAATTTCTTTACAGGAATTTCTGCATACAGCTTCTGCTTTATGTTAATTGCTTGGCTTAAGGCTTCAAAGAAGAGAAGCTGGAGGGACTCATTAAAGCAAAGAAGAAGGGAAAACAAATAAGATGAAGGGGGGAGAGAAGGTTCAGTGATGGTCAGGAGGACAAAGGCTGTATTTTCGCTTGTTTGCCACGTCCAAGACCAGAAACATGTCACAAGTGAGGCTGCAGTTAAATGCTTGAAGAGTAAAAAGTGCGAGCTGATCCTCTACTTGGAAAACCGTATGTATTTAGTTGTCTGTCCAATTTCTTGTGGACGTGATGTCTCAGGAATCCCTGGATGCATTGTCTTGACGTTCAGCTCAAATGTCTGATTAGATTTTGGCGGAGTCAAGATCACTGTGACCTCAAAAAGGGTTTTTTTTTGACGACAACGCAAGAATTCCGACACTAAGTATGACCCTTCATCATCCATCATCTGCAAACGCTTATCCCAGTCGAGGTCGCGGGGTACTCAAATGTTAAGTGGGATAAAATGATGAAGTGATGACATTTTATATCCAAAAGGTCAAACGTCAACTTTACTGTGACATCACAATGTTTCTGTCCATTATCCAACGCCGTAACTCAGGAACAGAAGGGGAGACATTTGTGATAATGAGTTAGAGACACTCATTTTGAAACTGTGGTGATTGTATTGATCTGAAGATGTGTATTAAGCGTACACGCTTCACCAAAAATGCACTTAATACCTTTCATTAAATTCCTTCAAATTCTTCACTACATTAATTGTGGAAGTCTGGATGGTTTGGAATAAAACTGAAACTTGACTGGTTGGTGAAGACCTACAACTTAAGCTTTAAAAGTTCAGTCTTGACCTTGAAAACAGCTCAACTGACTCCGCCAGATGGATTGTTTTTGCATTTGCTCACCATCTGGGCATATTCGCTGCTCCTTTGCGTTGAAAGGAGCCAGTTGAGGTGGTTCAGGATCATCTAGTAAGGATGAACCCTGGGCGCCTCCCTAGGGAGGTGTTCCAGGCACGTCCAGCTGGGAGGAGGCCTCGGGGAAGACCCAGGACCAGGTGGAGAGATTAGATCTCCACACTGGCCTGGGAACGCCTCAGGATCCCCCAGTTAGAGCTGGTTAATGTGGCCCGGGAAAGGAAAGTTTGGGGTCCCCTGCTAAAGCTGCTGCCCCCGCGACCCGACCACGGATAAGAGGCAGAAGATGAGTTGAGAGATGTGCCTGTGACAACAGTTCAGCCATTCCAGACATTATGTAACGTGTATTTCAGTATGACAGATGTAACTTGTTAAAACGCTTGGATCTTGTTCATATATATGAATCAAACATCACCTTGAATCAGCACCTGTACCGTAGCTGTCCTCGTGAACGCCTCCCTGTTTAGCTTTTCATTGCAATGTTAACCATAACGTCACCTATCTGATCCGTCTTTATAGTTTTGTTTGAGGAAATGTGTCAGTCGCGCTTTAGACGTCGCTTATTGTTACTTTTATTGTAGCGTACTTTTTTACCGTATTGCCTCCCTTGGTCTGAAGACCGCGGTAGCATCGTTTGAATAGTTGCTTCTGCGGATTGATGATAATTCCGCAGTCATCTTCCTCAAACGCAAAGTCCTTCCATACACGACTCTTGGTGCCTTTTTAATCAACAAGTTGTTGCGAAGAGATTGTTGTAGCCATCTTTCACATGGGGTTTGTTAAACCATGCGAGTTCCACTTCTTTGTGACCTCCAATTTCTGAATGCAAGTATGACTGGAACACACGCTATACTGCCCCCATTAGTCCGGGAAGAGTCACAGCACCGAATCTGATGGTGCCTCGGTGCTTCCGGTGCCTCAAAACAATAGGCATCGTTTTTCGGTATTTTCTTATTTTAGGGCGCACTCACACTGTCCTTCCGCACCGCGACCCGGGCTTTAGGGTACTTGTCCCCCCCTCCCTCTCCCCCCTTTCCATAGACCTCTGAGTTTTTGTGCGTCTTGTCGACTGTTTTTGAATCTTTTCATCGACCAAATCTGCAGTAAACACTCCACCTCCGCATCACACCAACGTGAACCTTTCGCCGCTATTGTTTGAAATGTCCGCGCATGGTCCCTCCTTCTTTTTTCTATGTCCCAACAGGCGCACATACCGCTAACCCCGTAGGGCTCGTGCTCGTGCTTGTCCACGTGTGCACGCTCGTGCTCGTACATTTGCAAACAGCTCTGCTAAAGCCCACCTCTTTCAAGCAGCCCGCTGTCGGCTGTTATGCGCGGAACGGGTGCACTCACACTGCTTTAAAGTACTAGGCTTTAGCTGAAAAAACGGTTTTGGCCCGGTACAGAACAACAGTGTGAGTGCACCTTTAGAATCGAAAGGTACAGGAAGTATCGGTACTTGTGATTGGCACTTTTTGGTCTATTCGTCAATGAAAAATATGCCATGTACTCAAGACAAGTCTCAATCCAGGTACCAGTCTTAGTGAGAGATGATGAAGGACAGAAAGTGGGAAGATGAAAGATGTTTGTATGCATGGATTTAAGACGTGATCCTACTGTACACACACACAAACAACACAAACACAGTCAGAAACAAACCAAGAGTTCAGGAGATGCTTCTCCATATGTCACTTTTCTCTCACTCTGAGGTCACTTGTAATGCGTTATGGATCCTGCCCACTGTAGTTGGGGGTTTTGGTGCATTATATGCTCCACGATCCATCTATGAGATAATGTTTAGCTCTCGCTTCCTTAACTTTGCATTGGATCACCAATTAATTAGATGTTCAGCTCGTATGAAGACTCTTTTTCAGCACTTTTGAACATAATGAACATTATATATTATATGATTTTTCCAATCATGTCTCTGATTGTCTTAAATATATATATATAATATTACTTGTTCATAATTAATGGTTGTTTATTTGCTACATTGCACATTGTCTCTCTCTCTCCATGTTGAATGCTAAATGGCATATCACTGCCCACAGCTGAACGTTGACTCCGATTGCGACCTTGGTGTTAGTGAACGCATCGCAAACCAAGAGCAATTACCCCGAAATGTTCTCCGCACATAATCAGGCCTTGATTGCGAGCTATACTGCCTCGCACTTACCAACAGACATTAAAAAACAACCGATGACACGGACAATTATCCACAAGTATCCAACAATGAACCAGTTTCCTGAAAAACAGGTGGTTTATTGTTTAAGCAGACAAAAGGCTCAGCTTCCCTCATCACAGCCCAGGAAGTGAGCAGCCAGATGCAGAGCGTCCTCTGCCATGTTTTCAGGGCCGTGCTTTTGTGCACATAAAAAAAAGAACAAGAGAACAAGCAACTTAAAGACATTCATTCCTCCTGACGTTTATTTCGGTTACCCCGCCAGGCTCGGCCGGCAACACCGCGAGGTAGTTGTCAAGTAATCAATTTACAATGCGCTAATCACGGCTTTCAGCGGATTCAAGTGATTCCAAAGAGTTGCGCAGGCCAACGCGGCGGCGGCGGCTGTGGCTGAGCTGTGTGTGTGGTAAACGGGGGTGGAAGGCTTCCTTATGAATGACTGGGAGAGGCCGTGATAGGAGGAAAGTAGGTGTGATTCATGGAGGAATCTGAAGCCGGCACTTCTGACCAATTCTTCAACCATCGTTGAGTTAGCTGCACGGTGGGTGTTTGTGCTGTGCCTGTGTTCTTCTGTGTGCATGCTTTCATAAATATGTGTGTACACTTGCATGCAGGTGTACTAGGCTTAAATACTGGTATATAAAAGGGATTCTCACCATTATCTACTCCCTTTTACCTTCAAGAACTACAATATGTCTTCTGTTGTATCGCGAAACTTTGAAAGATTGAACTTGAAACTGTTGAATTAAATGAAACTTTGATTTCAGATGTGGTAGTTTCTTCCAGTTCCAGTTACTTCTCATGCAGAGATGGTGTCCTAGAGTTCAGCTGTGTGACAAAATACATATAAGAGCAAATAATCCCTACCTGCGGGTCCGGCCTAAAGCCGACAGATCGCAGGCCAATTAGCAGAACAGGAAAGCAGAACGGACACATTTCTCCTGCACAAAATATAAAGAGGGTGAATAAAGCAAAGTGCAAAATCTGTTGTCAGACATGTAACCTCCATCCCCAAACTAGACTGCAGAGCAGGATTTGACAGGTGGAGCATTACCTGCTCTCAATCTGTTTGTATGTCCTCCTCCCATGTGTGAAGGGCAGGTGTCTGTACTTGAGCATATGCTTGATCTGCCTCTTCATGGTGATGCAGAAGAGCACGATGAAGTATAGGCCAGAACATCGGCAGATTGAAGACATCATGGCAATGACGATGCCTTTTGTCGCCGAATGCCAGAATTTGAATTCAGGCAACCTCCTGATGAAAGGGCGGAACTCCTCATTCTGCTTGGTAGGAAGGGACGGGCCCTCATCTTCGTCGAGCGGTGAAGGATCCACGTTTGGCGAGAGGAAAGCAATGAACAGGTTGAGAGGGTAGATTCCCAAAGCATATGTTACTATATACCAACCCTGTAGTACACGGGTGTCAAAGTGATCCAGTAAAGGGCCGTGTGACTGCAGGTTTTCATTCCAACCAAGCAAAAACACACCTAACTCGACTTACTCCATCACCTGAACTGTCTTCACACAGTTGATTTGTTGGACAGGGTGTGTTTTTGATTGGTTGGAATGAAAACCTGCAGCCACACACACACGGCCCTTTACTGGATCAGTTTGACACCCATGCTGTAGTATGTACACTCACGCCCAACGCCCAATGCACTGCATAGAATGGCGTTGACTTGTCAAGCCATGACTGATACACCTGTCCAATCCGTGTGAGAAAAGGCACCAACTACAGATGGTTTCCCATGGACTGACTCCCCAACTGTCCCCCTTCTGATATTCTGATACGGCCGCTGTGTCACTACCCGCCTCTACCTAGCTAGCTAAACTAGCCACTTCTGCGTGGAACACGTCAGTCAAGATAACCTTAACAGTACAATTTGCTGTAACATCGAAGAACAATTCCCTCACAGCATTTAAACCACAGCAACAACGCCAAAATGGCCACATGGGACAGGTTTCCCTTTCCTGTCTGAAGACAAGTAACAACAAACAGGATCATACGATACTGTACGGCCGTCATTGTCTTTTTAAAGTGGAGTTTCTGTTCCATTAGAAGACATTACCATATGATCTGAATAAATGAATATAGATGAAGAACATCTGAAGACAACAACATTTTATGCTGTCTAGTTTTTAAAAGGAGACTCGATTGAGAAGTGAATACATTCTCATATTATAATAATTTTCTGTTTCTTTCTCAGTTGCTTTGGCTCAATTATCAAATGACAGAGTCTCTAAAACAATATGTAAAATCTTTCACAACATTAGATGAGTATTTCTTATTCTTTGGCACCATTTGTAAATGTTTTACCTGCCAGTTTATTTTATTTATTTATTTTATTCCCGAGTCGGAAAGACTTTGCGGAAGCTCTTCTCACAGGTGATTGTTGGCCTTAGATATACGGACGCTAATGATTTTTCTAGAAATACCAACTTTTGTCACCAAATATTTTACTGTACATGTCTGCCGGTCTACGCAAGGTTATTGTGCGCAGCAAGCTTTATGAATGAGGCCCCTGAGCTCTGAAACTAAGTCTGACTACTTAGGGCGCACTCACACTGTCCTCCGCACAGCGCCCGAGGCTTTAGAGTACTTGTCCCCCCCTCCAGGCCCGTTTGTACTCACACTACCTGGGCCTCACGCAAATGCTTCTTGCCTGTCCATACGTCATCACGCCGTAACACGTCACACGCATTGATGACGTCATCGCGATGCGTCACTTTGTTTCCAAATCTTTCCGTAGACCTCTGAGTTTTTGTGCGTCTTGTCGACTGTTTTTGAATCTTTTCATCGACCAAATCTGCAGTAAACACTCCACCTCCGCATCACACCAACGTGAACCTTTCGCCGCCATTGTTTTAAATGTCCGCGCATGGTCCGTCTTTTTTTCATTCTATGTCTGAACAGACGCACATAGAAAGAAAGACGTGAGAGCCGCCGTAGGCGTCATGCTCGTGCTCATACACGTGCACACGCTCGTGCTCGTACATGTGCAAACATGCTCTACTAAAGCCCACCTCTTCCAAACGGGCCTTGGACGGCCAGCTGGCCGCAGCTAGGTGCAGAGCGGTTGCACTCACACTGGTCAAACAAACTAAGCTTTACCCGTAAAACCTGTTTTTGCCCGGTACGGAAGGACAGTGTGAGTGCGCCCTAAGTCTGACTACTTAAAAAGCGGAGTGGTGGAGTGAGGACCAAACCAAATGTTTTTACTTTTAAAAATAAATCACACAAAGATAGAAGAGCACATTGACACATACACACACCACTTGCCCACAGCGCACATTTGAGACTTAACTTCCTGATGCACGACACATTTTTGACCAGGCAAAACACAAGATTAAATTATAGTTTTTCTATACATATATTACAGTCATTTGCTTTGGCAGCTTCTAAGGCCTCTCTGTCCTCGAGCCTTTTTCTAAATCTCACCAAAGCCAAACAAACCGTGACAAAGCATGTCGAGAACTTGCACAGAGGCCCGTGTGCCAAAAACAGACTTTTGATGTTGTTCACATCCCCGGAGCTGTAAGGCGAAGAAATAAACACTGCGCTAAACTGTCAGCTCTCAGTTGGAGACTCGCAGCACGTGCAGACGCCTCTTTGCTGCTGTCTGATGGCCAACTCGAGCCCACTGATTGCTCGTTGTAACGTGCCAACGGTGGTGCAGAGATAGCAACTGCGTACTGTACAACATGAATGTGGTTTGGCTGCTATGAGTGGCCTAAACTGTCAAACATAACGCTATTCATCCCTTATTTGACAGTTCCTCACATTTCTCACAGCCACCGGGCCAGAGAAGAAACATTTATCATTAGTGATAATTAAGATTGATAACTCCATATGATAGAAATCATCAATAATCATCAATATTTTCTCTGACAGACGCTGTCAAATATATTCTTGCCACTTTTAATAATTAAGTCCCATTTCATGCAGCTGATACACTTGTACTGACCTTATTTAATGACTTATCAGTATCGAATACTGGTTCCGAGTTATTGGCATTGCAAAATTGTGTCGTTTCACAATTTTACAAACTTTGTATAATTAATATCGGTGTGTGAAAGTCTCCTCTTACAGATACTAAGAGATCAGAATCATAAGAAGAGAACAATTTAAAGGTTCGACGGTGTGAGGTTCACAGATTTTGTACTGAAATAGCAATTGAACAAATTAAACATAGCCACAATTTTTATCTGCTGAACAGGAAAAAGGTGATGAATAATTTTAGATAACCTCAAAGCAATTTCAGTCAAAAGCAACTGGACTTGGTTATTTGTCCAGGAAGACGTTTCACCTCTCATCCAAGAGACTTCATCAGTTCATGTACGCATCTGACCAGGCTGGGACTGGACCAGGACCAGGACCAGGACCAGGCTGGGACTGGACCAGGACCAGAGCTAGGACCAGGCTGGGACTGGTCCAACTAACTGGTGTGGAGATTGAGATATTTAACCTCTCAAAATGACTGTCACTCTAACAACGGTCGTTGGCACTTGGAGCACAAAGGGTCCCAGTGACATCATCAGCCTTGTGAGAGGTTAAATACCTGGATCTCACACCAGTTAGTTGGACCAGCCTGGTCCTGGTCCTGGTCCAGTCCCAGCCTGGTCCTGGTCCTGGTCCAGTCCCAGCCTGGTCCTGGTCCTGGTCCTGGTCCAGTCCCAGCCTGGTCAGATGCGTACATGAACTGATGAAGCCTCTTGGATGAGAGGTGAAACGTCTTCCTAGACAAATAACCAAGTCCAGTTGATTTTGACTGAAATTGCTTTGAGGAGAACGACGACCTGGACACATGAGAACATTCACAGGCTTAATTTTAGACAAAACAGTTTTTTCATTGAAACAAACTTGATTTCTTGCTATTTGCTTGCCAGCTCACATGAGCAGGATTAAATGCTTCGCTTACTGTATAATTTATAAATGCTAGTTTTGCTTATTAATAACTAACAATGTTTTTTCTTGCATCATGAAATGTAGTGTTTTAATTAATAACATGTAGTTAGTTGCAGGCAAACTGCTTTCTAGCTATGTTAAATATTTTTTTAGTAGATCATATTTGGACATAGGGCGGCGTGCACTGTCGCCTCACAGCTAGAGGGTTCCTGGTTTAAATCCCGGCTGGGGCCCTTCTTAGTGGAGTTTCCATGTTCTCCCCGTGTCTGCGTGGGTTTTCTCCGGGTTCTCAGGTTTCCTCCCACAGTCCAAAGACGTGCAGGTGTTCGGTTCATTGATGACTCTGAAATTGCCCGTAGGTGTGAATGGTTGTCTGTCTCTGTTTGTCTCTATGGGCGCACTCACACTGTGCGCCTGTCCCGTGCCCCGTGCTTTAGGGTCCTTGTCCCCCCCTCCAGGCCCGTTTGTACTCACACTACCTGGGCCTCGGTGAATGCTTCTTGCTGCCTATACGTCATCACGCTGTAACACGTCACACACATTGATGACGTCATGGCGATGCGTCGCTTTGTTTACAAATCTTTCCGTAGACCTCTGAGTTTTTGTGCAACTTGTCGACTGTTTTTGAATCTTTTCATCAACCAAATCTGTCCTGTCCAGGGTGGACCCCACCTCACACAGATGTCAGCTGGGATCGGCTCCAGCCCCCCCGCGACCCCGACAGGGACAAGCGGTTTAAGATGGATGGATGGATATTTGGACATAGTGGTTGCATATTTGGATAAAAATCTGTTGTGTGGTTAATAAATAGACCTGGAAGAAACACAAAACACAGTATTATATTTTCTAGGAAACTGAATTAGATACTTGTGGGCATGTGCCTTTAATGCATAAGTGTGTCTCTCTCGTGGCAGTTCAGTTCAGACACTGAGAGAATCCTTCACCTCACAATTGTAGGTTGTTTACAGTTGTTACATTTCAAATTTGCTTTATTACTTATTATGTGAAAAACTCCACATAAATGAATCCATTAGAGAGTGGGGGACATTTTCAGTTCACACATGTACTCAATGACACAACAGGCACTTTGTCGAACAATAACACAAATGTGATAAAACGCCACATTTAGTGAAGCCAGAGTGTGTGCTGAGTTAGTGCTGAGACATTACGCTGCTCACTGATTTCCATTTAAATTTCCCTTTGGTCCTCTCACCGTGTCTCCTCTGACTGCTGCCGTCCCTGGTGGCTCTCCACCGCAACACTTAAAACACTTGGGAGGTCAGCGCTGTTTTAATAGCTTCTTCACACGCATGCAGAGTCGGCTCAAGGGCTAGGTGTAGTGTTAACCGCATCAGGCAGCAGGGCGTTGGTGACGGGAAGGCAGGTCGTCCTCCAATCAGAGCGACACTTCCTTTAGAAGTCAAACAGCAGAGTGTCGCTTTTGAAATATTCAAGGTTTTGACTTAATGGGAGACACCGCAGGCAGAGCATGAATTTTTCATGCACTGGTCAATTTTGAGATTTTAGGGTATTTTGCTTCCTTATCATGTCTTCTTTCAGACCAGTGGTAGGGAAACGTGTGCATCATCAACATAGCATTAGATAATGCCTCATTTGCATAAGTTAGTCAGTAAATAACTGTTTTTTTCATGGCAATATCTGTTAGTTAGCTTTTTTTACCCTATTCACCTGTATGCAGTGTGTTGCAAAATGAAATTCTACAATACATTCATTCATTCATTCATCTTCAACCGCTTATCCCGGGGTCGGGGTCGCGGGGGGGTGCTGCAGCCAATCCCAGCTGACATCGGGCGTGAGGCGGGGTAGAAGGATTCAGTACAAGATTCAAGATTCAAGAGGCTTTATTTATTTATCCCGAGGGAAATGATTGTGCAACAGTTTCAATACAAAGGTGGGAAAGGATCAGAGTAACAATAAACATAAAAACATAAATCAAATCAAAATAAAGCTGACGTAAAATAAATCAACAATAACTAAGTGTGACAGAGTGCAACAGACATTGTGGTTAAACGCAGGTTTATACAATATACAACAATAGTAACACGTCACACGCATTGATGACATCATCACGATGCGTCACTTTGTTTCCAGATCTTTCCGTAGACCTCGGAGTTTTTGTGCGTCTTGTCGACTGTTTTTGAATCTTTTCATCGACCAAATCTGCAGTAAACACTCCACCTCCGCATCACACCAACGTGAACCTTTCACCGCCATTGTTTGAAATGTCCGCGCATGGTCCCTCCTTCTTTTTTCTATGTCCCAACAGGCGCACAGGAAATGACGTCAGAGCCGCCATAGGCCTCGTGCTCGTGCTCGTACATGTGCAAACGTGCTTTACAAAAGCCCATCTCTCCCAAACAAAAAAATCCACGTTAGGACACAGTAAATTCTACTATTGTTAGGCAACCGTACTTAGGAGCGGTACGGTTGCACTCACACTGGTCAAAGGAACTAGACTTTATCCGTGACTGGCCTATAACTTTCATTCACGTGAGGGCAAAATACACTTCCCTGATATTTTCTTCACCTGCGTCTAAATCAAGAACAAGCTGACAAGACACAGAAAGTGTTGGAGAGGCAAATATGTACGTGCGGGATTGTTGAAATAATCCATGGTTTTATCCGTTCTTAATTATGTCACACGTGCAAGACAAGCATCCGCTTCCTGTTGACTTCACTTATAGTGAAAGGGTGAATAAACGTTTGATTCCTGGGGCAGAGCAGGTTTTAGCGCCTTACAGGAAAACAGCTGACCTGGAACGAGGAGTCTGACCTCACAGCATGTTTTCACTTCAGTTCACTGAAACACTTTGGTCACCTGTAAATGTCTTGTTCAGTGTTTGGCTGAATCTTGCTAACCAAGCTAGCATTAGCGTTAGCTGGTACCTTAAGCGCCAGCTAGCATTAGCGTTAGCTGGTGCCTTAAGCGCAGACAGTACATGCAGGTGAACAGCACCAGCGAACGGAGCTCCCCACTTCGACAGCAGCTCGCTGTGTCCACTTCCACTGTGGTGTAGACACTTTCTGAAAAAAAACCTTGTTCAGTCTTCAGTCCTTTGCCCCGCTCTTGTTCCAGTGTCCCACCGTCGGGCGCCTCTCTTCTCTCCAGACTGCTGCATTCCTCAGAGTCATGAGACGTGGACATGCTTGGCGTTTAATCAGCTACATTACTACCCGCTCACACTCTGCACTCTCTCTGGTCTGTGTTGTTTAGTTGCTCTCTCCCACTCCCAGCCCTCCCCTCACTGCGTCTCCTCTCTTGGCCTTCTCACCTCCCATTTCCTCTCCCCCCACTCCGCCTCGAGACCCCGTGGCTCCGAGCGGTTGGTGTTTGTCAGATCCATTAAGACGAAGGCGCGGCAAAGGACGGGAGAGAGGGAAGGGCTCACTGCCCCAGTGTTTGACCCGCTTTGACCTCCCCCGTCTCCGGGTGGCCTCGGCAGAGCCCTCCGGGAGGTTCTGCTTGTCAGACTGCTTCCTCTCGGCGTAAGCCTGCCTAGACAGTAATTGGCTGGCTCGGAGCTCCGCGATGGGGCCCTCTCCTGACAGCTGGTGGGTGGTTGCTGCACACCAATTAGAAAAACAGAGAGAGACACAGGGCGAGAGAGGGAGAGGTGCACTGTTTTTCTGTGATTACCTGAGGAAGTGAGAGTTGCTGAAATAGCGAAGAGACAAGAGAGCACAATTTGTTTTTCTACCTTTTCCAAATCCATGCTGGCTGAGGGAGAAACAAATAAATACAAACAATACAAGAACAATAGTCTCTCTCCATGGCAGCAAATGTCTTCTGCAAATACAGTAGCTATGTTTTCTAAATGAGGACCTCTTCAGAGCAACAGTGTAATACGCTGGTACACACGCAGAGTTAAACTCACACACACAACACACACATCTATTAATACTTTAAACCATCCTGAAGTAAATCTGTAAACACTGAAGGAAGAAAGAATCTGGATCCAGTGCTGCTTCCAGTTTCAAACTTTGCTCAGTGATGTTACATTTGCTTTTTAATTGGACGATATGAACAGAATTTATACATTTGACATTAACAGTTACACCTCGTATGGTGCCTTTTTTAATCTTTGAGAGATGGAATGAGAATTTTCTGTCAATCCAAGATAAGCCGAGCTGAACAAACGTACTTTCCCCCTAC
This sequence comes from Echiichthys vipera, assembly GCF_963691815.1. Classification (NCBI taxonomy): domain Eukaryota; kingdom Metazoa; phylum Chordata; class Actinopteri; order Perciformes; family Trachinidae; genus Echiichthys; species Echiichthys vipera. The sequence continues at coordinate 3,191,354 of NC_139827.1, read as the reverse complement.
ACCTTGCATTTGATGAAGCTTTCCATATGCATGTTAATACACCTATGCATTTAAATAGAGACTTGTTCTGATACTGCCCCTGTGTTGAAAGCTGTACAAGTCTGTGCCACATCTGCACACAGCAGCATAACATGTAAATCTCATCCAATGCACTCAAGTTGCATTAAGAACACACTCTGTTGCACAAACCCTGCAGCCAACATGGAACCTGTTTATGTAAAGCCTGTTTAAAGAGTACCAGGAGGGTTGCATCACCTTTAACTCCTATCATTTATGTTGTATTGAAAGCTACAGCAGTCAACTGGAATTATCACCACCAACCAGTCAAGTAGCAGTTAGAGCGTACTCACACTGTCCTCCCGGACCGCGACCCAGACTTTAGGGTACTTGTCCCCCCTCCCTCTCCCCCCGTGCCCCAGCCCCGTTTGTACTCACACTGCCTGGGCCTCGGCCAATGCTTCTTGCTGTCCATACGTCATCACGCCGTAACACGTCACACGCATTGATCGCGTGTGTGGCTTTGTTTACAAATCTTTCCATAGACCTCTGAGTTTTTGTGCGTCTTGTCGACTGTTTTTGAATATTTTCATCCGACCAAATCTGCAGTAAACACTCCACCTCTGCATCACACCAACGTGAACCTTTCACCGCCATTGTTGTTGTTGTTAAATGTTCGCGCATGGTCTGTCCTTCTATTTACATGTCCGAACAGGCGGACATAACGCTACTGCCGTAGGACTCGTGCTCGTGCTCATGCTCGTGCTCGTACACGTGCGCACGCTCGTGCTCGTACATGTGCAAACAGCTCCGCTAAAGCCCACCTCTTTCAAGCGGGCCGTGGAGGGCCCGCTGGCCGCAGTTGTGCGCGGAGCGGGTGCACTCACACTACTTAAAGTTACTAGGCTTTAGCTGAAAAACCAGTTTGGGCCGCGGCCAAAAGGACAGTGTGAGTAGGCTCTTAAATCCATGTGTGTCCAGACTTAGGGAATACATGTCCTCTAAATGGACGGGCACCACTGTACTAAGCTGAACTTTTACATTATCACACTCCAGCCAGAGCGCTGAGGTCGGCAGATCAAATGCTGCTGGAAGACCCCAGGACCGGACTGAAAACCAGAGGCGACTGAGCCTCTGGGGCAGCTGCCCCTTGACTCTGGAACAGCCTGCCCTGGCAGGAAAATTGTAATCCTGTGGTCGTTTGAATGATATTGTCTCCTGGCTAGCATCGGGTGGCACTGGGGAGGGAGGGAGAGGACCGCCTTCCATGCCCTGCTTTTGTTTGTTTCTTGTTTTTTTTGTAAACTTAGCCTACGTCACACTGAGCTGTCAGATGCAGTCTGACTCCATACAGTATCCTATGGCAGGCTGCTGTATGGAGCCTAGCAGGTTGCATATCACAGGGGCTGCCGCCGCACCCCTAGTATTGACGTCTATGTCCAGGGGTTCTTGAGATATCACATTCAAAGGAATAGGATGGACGAACACATAGAAAACCCGAAAATAACACAAAACCTCCGTCCACGACTATCGTCAGCACGGAGGCATAAAATACCCGAAAGCTATAATCACTAAACAATGCATGAAATAATTAGACCTTACAGAGTCACTGTGTGACAGTGCTGCTGAATGGTTAGTTTAAACTTTGTGAATTAGAAACAATAATGTTTCCGTGGTCACATGTTAAAAAGATGCTGATGCAAAGTAAAGACAGGTGAGCACAGATTTCATGCTTACCTTTCCAAGTGCATGCTGGTAGACTGCCGTCTGTGCACAGTGGGGAGTGCAATGACACACACACACACACACACACACAAACAGTAGACTTATTCAGCACAGATTGTATCCTGTCACTGAGGACCTAGTGATACTTCAAAGTGGAAAGACACTTTGCCTTGTACAGACACACATTGACACACACACACACACACACACACACACACACACACACTCAGTATAGTTCTTCCCTGCAGACACTGTTTCCTGTCACTGAGGACCTGAGCTGTATTTCAAAGCAGGGAAACACTTCACTCCATGCGCCTGCATTAGACGCTCACACACAAACTCACGCAGCCATGCAGCAGCTATAATTGATTAGCGAGCCACTCTCTGCTCTGTCTCTGGTCCTCTCAGATGTGAGTATGATGGATCTGAATCTCTCCTTTAATCCCTGACTCATTTCACATCTTCTCTACTGTAAAGCTCTGCTCTGCTCAGAAAGAATCAGACTTTGTTGGAAATCCATGTGTGGATGTGTTCGCAAACATTTCACCACCGCGGCTACATCATGTTCTAGCAACTAGTGTAGCTTTAGGGCTTATGTGCAGAAAATAGTTGTGTTTATTTCCAATGGACTATTTTTTCCTTTTCCCTACATAAAAATAAGCAAGGTCGTTGTTACTGTTTGCTGTATTATACTGGTTATTATGTCTACAGCAAGTGTACTCTTTGCAGTCCCCGGTTGGACCTACAAGTGTCAAGTATCAAAAGCTTATATAGATGATTGACGTTGTCTTGTTTAATTTCAGTCCTCCGAGCCCATCCCATAATGCACAAACAGGTTTTTACGGGTAAAGTCTAGTTCGTTTGACCAGTGTGAGTGCAACCGCGCCGTCCACGGCCCGTTTGGGAGAGGTGGGCTTTTGTAAAGCACGTTTGCACATGTACGAGCACGAGGCCTACGGCGGTTCTGAGGTCATTTCCTGTGCGCCTGTTGGGACTTAGAAAAAAGAAGGAGGGACCATGCGGACATTTAAAACAATGGCGGTGAAAGGTTCACGTTGGTGTGATGCGGAGGTGGAGTGTTTACTGCAGATTTGGTCGATGAAAAGATTCAAAAACAGTCGACAAGACGCACAAAAACTCTGAGGTCTACGGAAAGATCTGGAAACAAAGCCACGCATCGCAAAGACGTCATCAATGCGTGTGACGTGTTACGGCGTGATGACGTTTAGGCAGCAAGAAGCATTCTCCGAGGCCCAGGTAGTGTGAGTACAAACGGGCCTGGAGGGGGGGACAAGTACCCTAAAGCACGGGGCAGTGTGAGTGCGCCCAAGTCATTAAAAGCTTTTTGGCTGCAACAGTATGGAGTTTCACATCTGGTGAAAACAAAGAGTCCTGCATTGACAGACTGAAACGTCCAACTTACAAGCCTGTGGTCTTGCTATAGGTTATTCCCAAGTTAGCTTACCTGCTAAACTGTGTCTTTCCACCTCTTTAATTGAACAACTACCCGCTGCTTCAGCTTGTGTGTACCCAGTGTGGCCTTGTATATTAACAGGGCAGTGCCTTTTCCTAATAAGTCCCCTTGTGTCTTCAAACCAGACAATGTCAAATTCTCTGAGAACCGTAAACTACTTGAGATGTTTGCACCCAGCCAAACTACCTCTGTCAAGTCACACAGAGAATCCTTGATCGACAACGTCTAAGAAGTAAAACTGAGATTAATTTTCCACACAAGCATCATTTTAACAGAAGTTGTCTCAATTTCTAATGATATTTTGATTACATCCGCCCAGCTGGTGGAAGTATTTCTGACAGGCTTTGGCAGAGACAGCTGGTTTATTATAACAAGGGCACAATTTTTGGATCTGTTTTAATTTGTGGATTTATAGTTTCTGAGAGTTGAAGAAAAACAAATTTCACCGGCCTTGTCATGTGGCAGATAACTAACCAACCATCCATCCATCCATCCATCCATCCATCCAACCTTTATTGATCCTAGGATAATTGTGCAGGAGGGGGGCTGGAGTCTCCCTTAGAGAGAGGGGGAGAAGTTCAGCATCCGTGAGGAACTCGGAGTAGAGCCGCTGCTCCTTTGCGTTGAAAGGAGCCAGTTGAGGTGGTTCAGGATCATCTGGTAAGGATGAACCCTGGGCGCCTCCCTAGGGAGGTGTTCCAGGCACGTCCAGCTGGGAGGAGGCCTCGGGGAAGACCCAGGACCAGGTGGAGAGATTAGATCTCCACACTGGCCTGGGAACGCCTCAGGATCCCCCAGTTAGAGCTGGTTAATGTGGCCCGGGAAAGGGAAGTTTGGGGTCCCCTGCTAAAGCTGCTGCCCCCGCGACCCGACCCCGGATAAGAGGCTGAAGATGAGATGAACTGTAAAAGGAGCCAAACTTGTCTCATAATTTAGCCAGCAGGCAGAGGTGGGGTTCTTGGTATTGTGTTGTGTGAGTTCACCAACCCAGGTCCTTTGGACTGTATTGAAATGGCACTGTAGTACATTTTGAAGTCGTAATGCCAATTTTTTGGATCTGTTTTAATTTGTGAATTTATAGTTTCTTAGAGTCGAAGAAAAACAAATTTCACCGGCCTTTGTCATTTGCCAGTTAACTAACCATCCATCCATCTAACTGTATTGATCCTAGGATAATTGTGATACACACAGTGTGTAGCCTTGTACTAGAGAATAAGAGAAATGTATAATTGCCGGCTGAATGTATTTCTTTTGTTTAGTCGGAGAGTAGAAATTACCTTACGGGGCGGCAGTAGCTCAGTCCATAGGTGACTCTGCTGGGAACCGGAACCAGTTTGAGTCCCTGTGTGGACCATGAATGGAGCTTGGACTGGTGGCTGGAGAGGTGCCGGTTCATCTCCTGGGCACTGTTGAGCAAGGCACTGAACCCCCAACTGCTCGGGACGCCGATCCACTGGCAGCCCCCTCGCTCTAACATCTCTCCATTCATTGCATGTATATAGGTCCTGTTTGTGCATGTGTGTGTATTTCGGGCCTGTGTGTGTAACATGTATAATAACAGAGTGAAAAGATTGAATTTCTCCTTACGGGATCAATAAAGTACCTCCTCTTCTTCTTTAGGTTTTGAAGGACAGTGTATTGTCTCTCTTAGCTGCTTGATTAGTTAAAAATAGCCTATTAAACTTGTGTTGTGATCAGGAAAGCACGGTAAGAATCCAAAAATCCCTGAGAAACTAGAGCCTAAATAAGACATAATAATAATGACAAAGCATTTTAATCTGTATTACTCAGGATTTTTTTGATGTAGGGTTATTAAGACTCTTAAGTCTCTTTTTTTAATTCCTGCATAAACACCTCAAGTACCGTGAGACTAATTCCCATTAGTGGCGGCGTAGCGTTTAATAGGCTTTATGTGCTCAAAATTCAACACCAGTAAACACCATTTTTTTTTAAGTAAGCACAATAAAATGGATGATTTTGAGAGGCGACAATATGCGTTGGTGCTTTCACCTTTGGTGCGGATGAAGCCGAAGCGAAGAGTGAGTCAGTCTTTAAAAAAAAGAATAAAAAATCAGAAGCACTCAAGGTGACAATGATTGCATATAAGGCATTTTCATATCCAGATGAATGGAATAAAAAGGTCAGAGGCAGAAGCACTCAGAAGTGACAGCCGCCCTCTTTCTGATCTGTGTGATTACTTTGGATTCGTACGTTTGAGTGATGTACCTGTGTGCTGCAAAAACACACAAGTGCTCCTCTCTTCTACCTCGTCAAATTTAGAGTGGCAAAGGCCGACGTATATTTTTTCATTTTGCTGTGTTATATCACCCTCACCCGTGGTCATGAAAGCTGGGTCAGGACCCAAAGAACGAGGTCGCGGGTACAAGCGGCCAAAATGTGTTTCCTCAGGAGGGGGGCTGGAGTCTCCCTTAGAGAGAGGGGGAGAAGTTCAGCATCCCTGAGGAACTCGGAGTAGAGCCGCTGCTCCTTTGCGTTGAAAGGAGCCAGTTGAGGTGGTTCAGGATCATCTGGTAAGGATGAACCCTGGGCGCATCCCTAGGAAGGTGTTCCAGGCACGTCCAGCTGGGAGGAGGCCTCGGGGAAGATCCAGGACCAGGTGGAGAGATTAGATCTCCACACTGGCCTGGGAACGCCTCAGGATCCCCCAGTTAGAGCTGGTTAATGTGGCCCGGGAAAGGGAAGTTTGGGGTCCCCTGCTAAAGCTGCTGCCCCCGAGACCCGACCCCTGATAAGAGGCTGAAGATGAGATGAGATGTGGATAACGAAAATAACTAACTCATGATGATATATTGGCATATGCGTGCATGTGGACTCTGTGTTAGAGACCTTGGCCTATGTGGACCCTGTGTTAGAAACCTTGGCCTATGTGGACCCTGTGTTAGAGACCTTGGCCTATGTGGACCCTGTTTTAGAGACCTTGGCCTGTGTGGACCCTGTGTTAGAGACCTTGGCCTGTGTGGACCCTGTTTTAGAGACCTTGGCCTGTGTGGACCCTGTTTTAGAGACCTTGGCCTATGTGGACCCTGTGTTAGAGACCTTGGCCTATGTGAACCCTGTTTTAGAGACCTTGGCCTGTGTGGACCCTGTGTTAGGGACCTTGGCCTGTGTGGACCCTGTTTTAGAGACCTTGTGATGAGGTAGGTTCAGAATGTCCAGAATTGTAATGTCTAAGGCATGTTTTTGTTTGGTCTAAAGACGTCACCCAACCAAAGCTTAGCGCGTCCTGGCTCTTCCTCTAAAAGACTGAGCACCAGTTGGATCCGTGTCAATTCTTCTAGACTCTGGGTTTTGTGAGGACGCAGGGGTGAACGTGTTTTTGTCTGCAGAGGAAAATACTTTGTCTGAATACTTTGTTTTTGGCACTTCCTGATTGGATCAACAAGGAATATGCTGTGGCGGGGGCTTGGTGTGGACTAGGAGACTGGCCCCTGCATGTTAAGACTATTTTGGCCTTCTACTGCATGCTGAATTTTGTGAAGATGAGGCTTTCATTGTCCAATCAGGCCTCTCTGGAGGAGGTGAAGGAGAAGAGGATGCTGTGTGCATCCTAGCATCCTGAACATCTCCCGCCTCCTCCACAACATGCTGAGAAGAGAAACATCAATACACTTATAACCCCAAGGTGTTATACCGAGAGACACAGGAAGACATCTTTGCAGGTGACTTATCCCAACTCAATGCTGCTGAATGGACATCAGTAGTCTGGGAGGCTGCTGAGGTCCTTCTGGACTCACACTTATACTCTCTGTAACTGGCAAATTGAAATACATCTTTGTAGTTCATGGGTGTTATCAAAGTGGCACATATTCAAACAGTTTATAACTATAACTCCAACACATTCCTCCATTATCACGTAGTTTAAGTAGATGATTAAATATCCAGCAGCAAATAACTTCACACATCAGCACAAGACCTTTCCGTGTGTACCGTTATCCCTGCCAGCCATTGACTGGTCGACTTAAATCAAGTGGATGCAGCATCGCTTTATACACCAGGCAACAAGAATAAAAACAACTTGGGATCAGATTTAATGGCGTCACGTCAGAGGGGAGAAGTGGTTGACAAAAACACTCACACACATACACAAATGTGTGTGTCTAACAGCTTACCTGTTTGAAATGTAAGCAACAAGGACAGCTCCTCCAGTATTCATACTGTTGCAGCAGTATCACTCAGCCAGAGCCTCAGGCGACAGAGGAAATGGAGAGGGGAACTACACACAAACAGGAAGAAGGAGCTACACAAATGTTATACAATAAGAAATCTTGTATACAATACATATGATATTCCTCTAAACTTTGGTCACAAGTCAAAATGCTGTTTCTTATTGTTCAGTATTAATATGGAGACTTTAACGGAAAGGATCGACTCGATAACTGAATACATTTAGACTGTATGATCATTATTAGCAGTCGTAAAATATAAGTTTGTAAAAGAGGTAGTGCTAGAGGCGTGAGGATATAGTGATTACTCAGAGGGCTGGTTGGTGAACTGCTGTAGCTGCTAACGCGCAAAGCCACAGATGCTATGGTCTTTGTGCCATCTACTCCCTATTAGCATTGAGTTTTCAGGAGAGTTTATTCATTCATGTTGGGGTCGTGGGGGGCTGGAGCCGATCCCAGCTGACATTGGGCGTGAGGCGGGGTCCACCCTGGACAGGACGCCAGTCTATCACAGGACACATAGAGACAAACAGAGACAGACAAACATTCACACCTACGGGCAATTTTAGAGTCATCAATGAACCGAACACCTGCACGTCTTTGGACTGTGGGAGGAAACCGGTGAACCCGGAGAAAACCCACGCAGACACGGGGACAACATGCAAACTCCACAAAGAAAGGGCCCCAGCTGGGATTTGGACCAGGAACCCTCTCGCTGTGTCTGAGTTTAGTTTTCCTAAAAGTTTAGTTTTGCTAAAAGTTCACACAGTTTATTTCAGATCATGTATTTGTCTCATAACAGTCTCATAATAGTTGGAGAGGGCCTGCTACACCTACCAGTAGGTTCAGAAGGCCATTATTATATATTTACACACTAACGGTCGCTGTTAGCTTGTTCAGAACCCCTTGGACCCCCCAGTTATGTTTGGAATCAAAACAAAATGAATGTTACTTGGTTAGGTTTAATTCAATTCAATTCAATTTTATTTATAGTGCCAAATCATAACAACAGTTTTCTCAGGACACTTTACAGACAGGGTATAGACCAAACTCTATGACTTATTTATGATTTACATAGACCTAACAAGACCCAACAAGACCCAACAAGACCCAGTTGAGGTGGTTCGGGCATCTAGTAAGGATGGACCCTGGGCGCCTCCCATGGGAGGTGTTCCAGGCACGTCCAGCTGGGAGGAGGCCTCGGGGAAGACCCAGGACCAGGTGGAGAGATTATATCTCCACACTGGCCTGGGAACGCCTCAGGATCCCCCAGTTAGAGCTGGTTAATGTGGCCTGGGAAAGGGAAGTTTGGGGTCCCCTGCTAAAGCTGCTGCCCCCGCGACCCGACCCCGGACAAGCGGTTGAAGATGAGATGAGATGAGATGAGATAGATCCAACAATTCCCCCGTAGAGTACGGTGGCAACGAAAACCTTCCCTATAACAGGCAGGGACGTCAGACAGACCCAGCTCTGTGGAGGACGGACATCTGTCTGCAGAGAAGGAGAGAGGGAGAAAAGACGGACAGATGGACAGAGAGAGACAAAGACAGGCAACAAAACGACACGGTTGGCTATAGGAAAAGATTAAGAATGTTACGTAAGAAAGTTAACTTATATAACCAACAACCCTACAAATCCACGGGACTGATGGACAGATTTATTCCTTTCTCTCTGTGGCAACTTTGAAGGCGAGTCATTTCCTATTTCAAATCTTGTCGTCAGGCTGAGGATGCACATGAGTGACCTTTCCTCAGGCTCTGAACTCCACACCATCCCATTACAGTATACTGTGTGTGCTGTGTTCAGTGTACAGTGACAGTATCATCTGGCAACTGTGTCTCCTACCAACAGGATTGATGAAATCCATCTTTCTATCTAATTATGGATCAGCATGAGCGCAGAGGCCGTCTCTTGGATATGACATTACATTAAGCTCTGTCCTGCTCTTTCTTTCTCACTTGTTCTTTCTCCCTTTCTTCTTTCTCTCTCGAGCTTCGCCCCTAACCAATCACTCTGCCAAATTACATTCAACGGTCCCATTATGAATGATGACAAGCCACAGAGAGGACCTGGCCCTAAGAGCAGCTTCAATCATGGAGCAATGCAGTAAAACTCCTGTCTTGCACTATAGAAATTAGGTTAGCCACAAAGTAAAGTGACAGATATTGGTAAAGCAAAGCATCCCGGCATGCAGCCGCAGGATATATCGGCAGGTAACGGTGACCGTACTCTCAGTAAACCAACTTCAGGCCTGAGTTTGTGTTCAGGAGCTCTGAACATAACAGTGTTGCTGCCACCGGGACATTAAACGGACTTTACCCCGTTAGCGCCCCAGTACAAAGTCTGGGGCGCTATGTGTGTCTATCTTGAGCCCACGTGCGAATAAAGCGCTCAACGAAACCACAAAACTGGAAGAAAACAAAAGACAAAGGGTGAAGAAGAAGGTGCCAGCTGAAATGTTTAAGTGGAGAGACATGAAATGCTGGAACTTCTACGGGTTAGGGCGGACGCCACAATCACCAGACAAATTCAAGGTACGGCAAATAACGAACTGGTTACGTGACCACAGTGTAATCCACATCATAACCTGCCTCCTGCGTGCTCCGCTCTGGTGCCACCCCCTTGCAATAGTATTTCCCGGAGGTGAGAACGCGTTAGAGATGGACAATCTCTGAGTCTGGACCTGATTCACTGGACTCACGGATGGCTGAACTTCTCCCCCTCTCTCTAAGGGAGACTCCAGACCCCCTCCTGAGGAAACACATTTCGGCCGCTTGTACCCGTGACCTGGTTCTTTGGGTCCTGACCCAGCTTTCATGACCACAGGTAAGGGTAGGAACGAAGACTGAGCAGTAGATCAAGAGCTTTGTCTTCCTCAGCTCTCTTTTCGTCACAACGGTGCGGTAGAGCGACTGCAGCACCGCCCCCGCTGCTCCGATTCTCCGGCCAAACTCACGCTCCATCGTCCCCTCACTCGTGAACCCGAGGTATCATTGGACATTGTCCGGAGTTCAAATTTTTCATCGAGAGACAACAGCATCTAGTAAGGATGCCCCCTGGGCGCCTCCCTAGGGAGGTGTTCCAGGCACGTCCAGCTGGGAGGAGGCCTCGGGGAAGACCCAGGACCAGGTGGAGAGATTAGATCTCCACACTGGCCTGGGAACGCCTCGGGATCCCCCAGTTAGAGCTGGTTAATGTGGCCCAGGAAAGGGAAGTTTGGGGTCCCCTGCTAAAGCTGCTGCCCCCGCGACCCGACCCTGGATAAGCGGATGAAGATGAGATGAGATGAGATGAGACAACAGCAGGCCTATCCATCTGTCTTCCCCTCTGATGAAATTGTTTCCTAATTATGCCACGTTTGTTAATATCATACCTGTTCGCTACATCCTTTTATCAGCAACCTTACAGTCAATTACCAAAATGAATTAAAATATAAAATTACCAAAGTAGTACAAAAGCTTTGAATTTGAACTGCGTCTCCTTTTACGGTAAGTGTTTACTGTACTTTTCAAGGTCGACTATGGAGAATGAGCAGAACACCAGAACGCCATCTAGTGTCTCAGGATCGTAGTCGCAGCAAAAGGTTCTTTGCTGAGTGTGTCAAGCGATCAGCCTGCCCAAACAAGATGTAAACAAAGGGTATATACAAAATACATATATGGAAAAATGATAAAGATTGAATATGGAGAATGAACAGAACACCGCCATCTAGTGTCTCAAGATCATAGTCGCAACAACAAAAAATATTATTAAAAGCACTCAGGTTGCCAGGTTCGTTGCCGTGAGTGTATCAAGCGATCAGCCCGCTCCATGTCAGTGATGAATCATTCAGAGTAACGACTAATTTCAACTAATCAATTAATTTTACAACAGTATTTAACGTTAGCCAGTATCAACTGGAAGTCTTTCTTTGAGTGCTGTGTGATCGATGAGCTCTCAACTCAAAATGACTCCTTGTTGACCAGACGTGAGATTTGATCGTAGCTCCCGCTCACGTCCAAATTGATAAATGCGGAAGTTTGCCAGGAAATGGTCGTACGCACGTTTTTCTGCCGTACGTTCGTTTGATAAATGAGGGCCAATGTGTCTACAGAAAACTTCAGATGCCAAAAAATATATATAAATGCTGCATATACAAAAACAAAGAGGGCTTGATCTTATCCAATTATCTTGTTGGGAGATGGTTGCTATTTTTAAACCGTTAGCAAGCCTCATGCCAGCCCGTCCGTGTGCATGAGACGATGGCGCTTGTTTACCCATTTAGTATTTCTGTGGATTTTCAACTGAAATGTTTAGGTTTTCTTCATCTGCAGCAAACGCAGACTTGATCGATAGTGATTAAAGACAATCTCTCTGTCTAAGATGGTCTTAAGCAGCTTTCCAATTAAAGGTAAAGCTCAGTATCCGCGGGCGTATTAGTCCTAGGAAGTTAGTGTCACAAGAAAGAGATGGGAATCCTTTTGAAACAGCAGATCTTCTCCACCCTGTCAGAACCTCTTCTGTCCCATCTCCGGTCTATGTTTGTTCCCTGCTGGGTGGATGTGTGCGGTGTTTTCAGAGGAGGGATTTAATTGAAAGCACTTGTCTGCAGCAACAGCAGGTTTCTTTAATGCTGTCACAAATCAGTTTGATTTGAGGGGTGTTGGCTTTTTGTGATATACTAAACTACAACGTGCCGTATGGCTCCGGAGTGTGAGACAAACAGACAGAACATGACATTTCAAGTCAATTTTTGGATCATCTTAATTGTTGCATTATTTATACCTACAAAAACGTTAATTACTACGGATGAATTGTTTGCATTTATGCTTTTATCTGCATAATTATTTTCTGGTGAATGGCTTTTCTTTGTGTCCTCCCCACTGCCTTTTCTGTTTCTTCTGCATGTTCATTTTTTCATTAGTCACCATCTTGGACTAAAGTGACACCTGTGACTTGGAGAGCCCTGCTCTGCCCTGCTGCGATTGGTTGATTGATGGCTGCTCCAATTACACGGCCACTTTATTAGGTGCACCTGTCCAACTGCTCGTTAACTCAGATTTCTAATCAGCCAATCACACGGCAACAACTCAACGCATTTAGCCACATAGACATGGTGCAGACAATTTGCTGCAGTTCATATCGAGCATCAGAACGGGGAAGAAAGGTGATATAAGTGACTTTGAACGTGGCGTGGTTGTTGGTGCCAGACGGGCTGGTCTGAGTATTTCACAAACTGCTGATCTACTGGGATTTTCACACACAACCATCTCTAGGGTTTTTACAGAGAATGGTCCCAAAAAGAGAAAAGATCCAGTGAGCGGCAGTTCTGTGGGCGCAAATGCCGCGTTGATGTCAGAGGTCAGAGGGGAAAGGCCAGACTGGTTGGAGCTGATAGAAAGGCAACAGTAACTCTAGCATCCACTGGTTCCAACAGAGGAATGCAGGAGAGCATCTGTGAACACACAACACCACCGACTTTCTAGCAGAAGAGCACACTGACACTTTATTAAGCACCAGGTGCACCTAATAACGTGGCCGCTGAGTGTGCACCAGCTTTGCTAACCTGTGATAGACGGAAATAAAGGCGGTGGGTGGTTGGGTGTCAGTTCATCACATGTTCACATTAGTCCACTTTACAGTTACAGACAAACTGCAGTTCTTAAAAAATGCTTTTTCAGCTCAAAGTAAAAAGATTTCCTTCAAGATGTTGTTGCAGTCGTTTCATTACTGTGCAGAACTTTGCAGGAGGACAACACTGGTGTCAACACAGTTTTTAAAAAAAAAATTGAGGTCATTAAATACATGACCAAGGGCTACGTAGTGGTGTAGTGGTTAGCACTGTCGCCTTACAGCGAGAAGGTCCCTGGTTTCTGTGTGGAGTTTGCATGTTGTCCCCGTGTCTGCGTGGGTTTTCTCCGGGTTCTCCGGTTTCCTCCCACAGTCCAAAGACGTGCAGGTGTTCGGTTCATTGATGACTCTAAATCACCCGTAGGTGTGAATGGTTGTCTGTCTCTGTTCGTCTCTATGTGTCCTGTGATAGACTGGCGTCCTGTCCAGGGTGGACCCCGCCTCACGCCCGATGTCAGCTGGGATCTGCTCCAGCACCCCGTGACCCCGACAGGGACAAGAGGCTGAAGATGAATGAATGAAATACATGACCAGAATGTGAAACATAATTAGTAATTCAGACAAAACTCAGAGTCAGAGTTGATGATGACAGCAGTAAAGTCTGTGAAGATAGGAGCAAGTGTCGTATAACCCAACATCATATCCTAAGCTACTAGTTTGCATTGATCTTTCTTTTTGTAGGATTTTTAAATGTATTAAACATATTTTCCTCCAGAATTTGTCTTGGTTTGAGAAAACATTGCTGTCCTTTTAGAAATGCTTAGAATTCAACTGAAATTTAATGTCAATTCAAGTAAAAACCACGCACCAGTCAAACACAATCATACTTGTATATATATCAGAGTTTACTTTTATAAACTCTGATATAATTCATTTATGTTTGACTGGTGTATAAGTGATGAACTGGGAACCACATTCATCTTATTTAGCAAGTCAAAGTGATTCTGATGAGAGCTGAACTCATCTACATGCAACAACGTGCCAGAGAGACGTATAATGAAAGATTGCTGTTTGGTAAGTTAATCAAAACATCATCAATGTTCATCGCAGTATTACTGCGGCATGAATATTTATTTCCATGCTTTTTATTTTCACTAAAACGAGGACAAATATTAAGGAAGTAAAGTTAATTTCCAGAAAGAGGCGGTTCTGACTGACTGTCTGTTGGGGCCCTGGGCAAACATTCACAGGGGGCCCATTGAACCGGCTTTTATCACCATTATAGGTTTCTTTAAACTGAATCACGCAACCTGTTCATTGAAATCAACGGTCATTGCAAACTTTGTGAATTGTTGCTGCTGTAGTTTCAAGCTTGTCAGCGCTCAGGGGGGCCCCTACTGGCCTGGGGCCCCAAGCCGTTGCCTACCTTTCCCACTGGGAAGTGGCGCCGGTGTTTTAAGAGCACATTAAACAACACAGTCTCACACCCAGCACGTCAAAAACAGACGCTTGGTCAGGGGCCTTTGGCACACCGCGTCCCGGGCTTATGGGTACTTGTCCCCCTCCTCCCTCTCCCCTCGCTGGCCAGCCCGTTTGTACTCACACTACCTGGGCCTCGGAGAATGCTTCTTGCTGCCTATACGTCATCACGCCGTAACACGTCACACGCATTGATTGACATCATTGCGATGCGTGGCTTTGTTTACAAATCTTTCCGTAGACCTCAGAGTTTTTGTGCGTCTTGTCGACTGTTTTTGAATATTTTCATCGACCAAATCTGCAGTAAACACTCCACCTCCGCATCACACCAACGTGAACCTTTCGCCGCCATTGTTGTTGTTGTTAAATGTCCGCGCATGGTCCCTCCTTATATTTTCTATGTCCCAACAGGCGCACAGGAAATGACCTCAGAACCGCCATAGGTTCTGAGGTACACGTGCGCACGCGCTCTACAAAAGCCCACCTCTCTCAGACGGGCCGTGAACAGCCAGCTGGCTGCAGCTAGGCGTGGAGCGGTTGCACTCACACTGGTCAAACGCACTAGGCTTCACCCGAAAAACCTGTTTTGGCACGGTGCGGAAGGACAGTGTGAGTGCGCCCTTACTGACTAAAAAGGTCTCCTTAAACGTACAAACCTGACGCAGGGGGCTTTCAACTCATGCCAATGTAGCTCGAGCTGACAGAAAAGAAAAAGAAAGAAAAGCCAGCATCAAAGTGCTGAGTGAGAGAAACGAAAAAGTAGAAAATAACACAAAAACAACAACAATAAACAGCAATGCATACATAGAGAATGGTAGACATGACAGCAGATAATGACCCAAAAAGCCAATGCATAAAAATGTGCCTCGAGCGAAGATTGAAAAACAGAGATGGTGGCAGCATATCTGATATCTGAAAACAAGTGGCTCCACAGCGCTGGAGCAGCGACTACAGAGGCTCTGTCACCTTTTAAGTTTGAGTCTTGAACTTGGGACCAACAAGAGAGATTTGAAGTCAGATCTAAGAGACCGAGGGGCTGAGTGAATAATGTCTGTGATATGAGACGAGGCCTGACCATTAAGAGCCTTGGAAGCGACCGGCGGGGTCTTAAACTGAATTCTGAAGTGAACTGGTAGCCATTGAAGAGAGTCTGGTGCTGGAGTGATGTGCTTGCAGTTTTTAGTATGAGTCATCAACCTGCAGCTGCATTTTGGACCGTCTGTATGCGAGTTAATGACGACTGGGGAAGGCTTGGAAAGAGTTTGTTACCGGTGACTATTTTTAACAGCAGAACTGAGTTGTTTGTCAAAACAGAACTCAACATCAATATAATGAAGGTTTTTTTTGCATGTGACGTGATTCAAAGCAGAGTCAGTGATGACAGTACAGGCACCCAATAAGATTGTTAAAGGGCGCACTCACACTGTCCTTCCGCACTGGGCCAAAACAGGTTTTTCGGGTCAAGCCTAGTTCCTTTGACCAGTGTGAGTGCAACCGCTCCGCGCATAACTGCAGCCAGCTGGCCGTCCACGGCCCGTCTGAGAGAGGTGGGCTTTTGTAGAGCGTGTTTGCACATGTACGAGCACGAGCGTGTGCACGTGTACGAGCACGAGCACAAGGCCTACGGTGGTTCTGAGGTCATTTATGTGCGCCTGTTCGGACATAGAAAAAAGAAGGAGGGACCATGCGCGGACATTTATCAACAACAACAATGGCGGCGAAAGGTTCACGTTGGTGTGATGCGGAGGTGGAGTGTTTACTGCAGATTTGGTCGATAAAAAGATTCAAAAACAGTCGACAAGACGCACAAAAACTCCGAGGTCTACGGAAAGATTTGGAAACAAAGCCACGCATCGCGATGACGTCAATCAATGCATGTGACGTGTTACGACGTGATGACGTATAGGCAGCAAGAAGCATTCTCCGAGGCCCAGGTAGTGTGAGTACAAACAGGGCTGGGGCGCGGGGGGAGGGGGGGTGGACAAGTACCCTAAAGCCCGGGGCGTGGTGCGGAAGGACAGTGTGAGTGCGCCCATAGAAACCCATTTTAGGATCAGTATAGGGTCCTGATACATAACGTTTGGGTATCACAGCCATAGAAAATCCATTAGAGATGCGGAGAGACTTGTAAAGAGTACGCAGAGCGAGCAGACTCACGGTAAGTAAAATCAAACTGCACAGTTCCAATCATTAGACTCATTTGGCTTCCTGCTAAAACGCAGACATCTGACAATCTTTGAGGCTATTTTTAATTTGGCAAGTAGCGTTCTCATTAAAGGTAAAGTGCGGTGTTTTCAGGCTCATTAGCTCTTTGAAATCTGGGCCGGAAGACAATTTAAGTGGAGAGGACGTGTGTGTGTGTGTGTGTGTGTGTGTGTGTGTGTGTGTGTGTGTGACAAGAAAGTGCTTTGAAATGCAAACTTCGCCCTCCTGTCTCATTCTTTGCCTCAAATTCCTTTAAGTGTCTTTCTAATTCTTGTTTGTTTCTGGTGATGTCTGCAAAATTTTGGTTCGTTTCGGGGGAGAGTGATTGTAATTGAAAGTGCTTCTCTCTGATAACAGCAGGGCTCTCTTATTCCATCTCGTTGATCACTCTGATCTGAATTACTGTTTTGAGAGCTGACGCTAAATCATCTGCAGACACTCGGGATTTGTCTTGGAAACTACACAGCATTTTTTTTTTTCATATTTAATGAGTAAAGCCAGTTCAGGCAGCCAACTTGCTCTTTCTCAGATTCTGGATGAAACTACTGCTGTGTGTCTCATTAGCTCCACCTCCACCTGTAGGCTCTCAGGGCGCACTCACACTGTCCTTCCACACCGCGCCCCGGGCTTTAGGGTACTTGTCCCCGCGCCCCAGGCCGTTTGTACTCACTCTACCTGGGCCTCGCGCAAATGCTTCTTGCTGTCCATACGTCATCACGCCGTAACACGTCACACGCATTGATGACGTCATCGCGATGCGTGGCTTTGTTTCCAGATCTTTCCGTAGACCTCTGAGTTTTTGTGCGTCTTGTCGACTGTTTTTGAATCTTTTCATCGAACAAATCTGCAGTAAACACTCCACCTCCGCATCACACCAACGTGAACCTTTCACCGCCATTGTTGTTGTTGTTAAATGTCCGCACATGGTCCCTCCTTCTATTTTCTATGTCCCAACAGGCGCACATAAATGACGTCAGAACCGCTGTAGGCCTCGTGCTCGTACATGTGCAAACGCGCTCTACAAAAGCCCACCTCTCTCAGGCGGGCCGCTGTCCGCAGTTATGCGCGGAGCGGGTGCACTCACACTCGTCAAACGCACTAGGCTTTAGCCGAAAAACCGGTTTTGGCCCAGTGCGGAAGGACAGTGTGAGTGCGCCCTTATTCTCTGTGGTGGTTCTTGCAAGGAGTGATGACGTCAGAGACTAAATATCAAATATGTTTATATATACATACATTCTGTAAATCATATACAACAGGATTTAAAGGATTCAAATATACCTTACTTGCTGTGTTACGTAAATATGCTACTTGTTCTCACTGCATCACACATGAAATGTTTGTGCAGGTTTACTTCACCTTTGCCAGGGAATCAGCTCCATACAGGGATTCCAGTCAAATGAACACATTTTTGCCCCAAATGTTCGCTGTTTCTTTTAAACACTGATGTGTCTCGGTTTTCACGCAGGAAGTTCCAGGTGGCTGTGTCTGTTGCTTGTGTCCTCTTGAAACAGTTCAGTTCATGATCATTTGGACCCCAACACTTGAGCGGAAGCATAGGATCCTAACCTTATTTTCACAATATAATCTGTTACAATTAATTTAAATGAAAAACTCAACCAAATATTGTTATAATGTATAAAAAGATGTGATCCTTACATGTTATAGGGGGAAAATTAAAGGGCTCATACAGATGAGGCATAAAGATTAGAGCAGGAGAAAGCAACAGCTGCAAGTGTTCAAATAGACAAGTATGCTGCTGCAATCATACTTTACTTATTTATTGGTTATAGTATCTAATCTTATCTCCCACCAGGCAGTAACTGAGTCAGTAATGTGTGTGTGTGTGTGTGTGTGTGTGTGTGTGTGTGTGTGTGTGTGTGTGTGTGTGTGTGTGTGTGTGTGTGTGTGTGTGTGTGTGTGTGTGTGTGTGTGTGTGTGTGTGTGTGTGTGTGTGTGTGTGTGCACACAGTCTGTGTGGGAGCTGTCAGGAAAGTTAATGTTCTGTTTGACTAGCTCTCTGCGACAGTAAGATTTATCGTTGTTTCTATTTTAAGGCCATAAAACAACTGCCTTTCTCTCTAAGTAACAGAGAAGGCAGAGAAATTGTAACCATGACTGTTTGACGCAAAGAATGTCGTTTGTGTCAGAGCTCACGTCATTTTTAAAAGCAAGATTCTCTCAGATACCTTAAGCGTTCTTCTGTCATCGATTGAGTTAAGCACACGGAAGCAAAACATACAATAAAGAGTCTCAAACACACTCCCACACACACACACGTATGCAACCGTAGAGACACGTAGGCGACAGTAGGCGCTACCATCTGTAATCGCTCCAGTTGTTAATTAACATGGTTCGGCTGTGTGCACACAGTCCTATCCAGCTCGCATTTCTCAACCAGAGAGATTAGCTGCTGCCGCCGCCGCTGCTCTTGAGGCCGATTTTCAGCGTGTGATGAAGACGCAGGGAACATTTCTTCCCGAGCCAGTGAGCAGAAATAATGCCAACTCTGTAATGAATACCTGCTTTTATTCCTCTTCCTCTGTTTGCGGGAAACATCTTCATTTGACATGTTGTGTAATAAAGAAATAGGCACAATAAGGAGAGGAAATAAACAGAAGTGAGAACGTTGTTATTGGCTAAAACTTACCTCCGCACAATATTGCAGCACATAAGGTTTAAAGAATATGCCGTGTGGGAAGGAACATTTATTTTTGTTTTATGTTGCAGGGAAAAACTGATGCGTTAAAAGTGTTAAAACAAATGACTGCTATTTTGTGTCATAGAGAGCACACAGTTAAAGTTATCGGTGGATAAAGTGAGAACATTTTTTACTGTAATACTGGATGATGAAAAGGTTTATACTCTTTTGTTTTCAGAACAAATATGATGTGTAATACTGCCAAAAAAACCTTTATATATTTACTTTGTTGTCTTCCTTACTCTTCCTCTCTCTCCCTCTGTGGATGCAGCCATCTGTCTTATTGTTCCCTCATGTTCGGTTTCATCACAGTATAGTACAGCGCTCCGTTGCTTCTGACAGTCATTGGCTTTACCAAAAATGATCTGATTAGGTCTTATTTCAGAACCTTGAGAGCAGTCTGCAGGCACGGATGGATGACTGAACGGGCCCTGACTCGTACATTTTTGCAGAAAGAAACCACAAAGTGATCACAAAGAGAGGCTACGACCACAAGTATTCACAAAACGACCAAAAGTGAGCACAAAGAGACGCTAAATGACCACAAGTATACACAAAACGGCCAAAAGTGAGCACAAAGAGATGCTAAATGACCACAAGTATTCACAAAACGACCAAAAGTGAGCACAAAGAGACGCTAAATGACCACAAGTATACACAAAACGACCAAAAATGATCACAAAGAGACGCTAAATGAGCACAAGTATACACAAAACGACCAAAAATGAGCACAAAGAGACGCTAAATGACCACAAGTATACACAAAACGACCAAAAATGAGCACAAAGAGACGCTAAATGACCACAAGTATACACAAAACGACCAAAAATGATCACAAAGAGTAGCTAAGTGACCACAAGTATACACAAAACGACTAAAAATGATCACAAAGAGACGCTAAATGACCACAAGTATACACAAAACGACCAAAAATGATCACAAAGAGACGCTAAATGACCACAAGTATACACAAAACGACCAAAAGTGAGCACAAAGAGACGCTAAATGACCACAAGTATACACAAAACGGCCAAAAGTGAGCACAAAGAGATGCTAAATGACCACAAGTATTCACAAAACGACCAAAAGTGAGCACAAAGAGACGCTAAATGACCACAAATATACACAAAACGACCAAAAATGAGCACAAAGAGACGCTAAATGACCACAAGTATACACAAAACGACCAAAAGTGAGCACAAAGAGACGCTAAATGACCACAAGTATACACAAAACGACCAAAAATGATCACAAAGAGACGCTAAATGACCACAAGTATACACAAAACGACCAAAAATGAGCACAAAGAGACGCTAAATGACCACAAGTATACACAAAACGGCCAAAAATGAGCACAAAGAGACGCTAAATGACCATAAGTATACACAAAACGACCAAAAATGATCACAAAGAGATGCTAAATGACCACAAGTATAAACAAAACGACCAAAAGTGAGCACAAAGAGACGCTTTAGGGGCCCTTTGTCTCAGAAACCGTCCATTAGTGCAGTAACGGTTTGCCCGGTCCGTCAGCATTAAATTAGCAGATTTAAATTATCGGCAGGGCGATTGGTGGTTAGCACTGTCGCCTCACAGCGAGAGGGTTCCAGGTTCGAATCCCGGCTGGGTCCCTTCTGTGTGGAGTTTGCATGTTCTCCCCGTGTCTGCGTGGGTTTTCTCCGGGTTCTCCGGTTTCCTCCCACAGTCCAAAGACGTGCAGGTGTTCGGTTCATTGATGACTCTAAATCCCCCGTAGGTGTGAATGGTTGTCTGTCTCTGTTCGTCTCTATGTGTCCTGTGATAGACTGGCGTCCTGTCCAGGGTGGACCCCGCCTCACGCCCGATGTCAGCTGGGATCGGCTCCAGCCCCCTGCGACCCCGACAGGGACAAGCGGCTGCTTATAGGGAATAGATGGCTCAGTACAAACTACCATAGCATCTGTGGCTTTGCGTGTTAGCAGCTACCGTAGTTCAAGATGAATGAATGAATATTATCGGCACCTATTAGCTTGTGTCTATGTGCACAATTCCTAACAAACGTCCGTGCGCAAATGCTAAAGAGGATATGTGTTTGTGGTGCTTTAGAAACAGTATTTCAACAATGTCGCTGAGTTAAAACCGTTCACTCTGTCACCCTCACACCTTGGCGTTAAGCTCCCGCGTGACCACCACCTGGTCCATGAATATGCAGAGAATGGAGGTGAGTATCACAGTCCTGAGCATCATTGACGACAGGGATGATGGCTGTGTCCTCAAATGCCGTGGGGACGAAGCTGGCATTCAGGAACAGCTGCAAACACTGTGCACCCTCACCGCCCAGCTGAGCATAGCAGTCTTTCTGTGCACGGCCCTTGAGCCCATCTGGTCCGGGAGCTTCCCTCGGGCGTAGCTCGGAGGGGACGGAAAGGTCCTTGGTGGAAGGAGCCCTCATATTGTTTTTTACAGCGCGGTTTTAACTGGTGAACATGAATAGTCATTTAACGGTCTGCTGAGTATCGTGAGCTCTAATTGAACACTTTCCAGTGCTTACTTGATGGATCATTAATGTACTGTACCAATTGTTTCTTTGGTTTGATTGTCATGTCTCCTTTTATTACTTTACGGTGCATGTTAAAATGTCCAGCAGGTATATATGAGGCTGAAACATGACTCGTCTTCTCGGGTGTACCTGGGCCACTGTAGCGAGATGGCAGTAGCTGAGACATGCTGAGAAGATTTGGGTGGACTGTCTTTGGGGGTTAGGGTTGGGTTAGGGTTGGGTTAGGGGTTGGGTTAGGGTTGGGTTAGGGTTAGGGTTGGGTTAGGGTTGGGGTTAGGGTTGGGTTAGGGTTGGGTTAGGGTTAGGGTTGGGTTAGGGTTGGGGTTAGGGTTGGGTTGGGTTAGGGTTGGGTTAGGGGTTAGGGTTGGGTTAGGGTTGGGTTAAGGTTAGGGTTGGGTTAGGGTTAGGGTTGGGTTAGGGGTTGGGTTAGGGTTGGGTTGGGGGTTAGGGGTTAGGTTAGGGTTGGGTTAGGGGTTAGGGTTGGGGTTAGGGTTTGGGTTGGGAGTTAGGGTTAGGGTTAGCCCCCTGAATAATGCACACCACATTGGTCAATAGCCATCAACAAGCTGCCTTTGAGCAAAGCACTAAAGGGTAATACCCGCCCTGTCTCTGTGTCAGGGTTTGGGAATTCTCCTTTTGGTAAAAAACAAAAGAAATGCTGTTAATCATTGTTGAAAGGCCGGGAAACAACTTCCACAGCCTCGACAGCTGCCTAGGCTGCATAGTTTATCACAGTTTTATTCATTTTTTATATTAGCATTCATATCACTGTGCATATTCAGCAATTATCTGGCACCAACGGGATACAATGGTTGGGGAAAAATGGATGGGAAAAAGTTTTTCTGAAGAAATAATTCTCATCTCATCTTCAGCCTCTTATCCGGGGTCGGTCGCGGAGGCAGCAGCTTTAGCAGGGGACCCCAAACTTCCCTTTCCCGGGCCACATTAACCAGCTCTAACTGGGGGATCCTGAGGCGTTCCCAGGCCAGTGTGGAGATCTAATCTCTCCACCTGGTCCTGGGTCTTCCCCGAGGCCTCCTCCCAGCTGGACGTGCCTGGAACACCTCCCTAGGGAGGCGCCCAGGGTTCATCCTTACCAGATGATCCTGAACCACCTCAACTGGCTCCTTTCAACGCAAAGGAGCAGCGGCTCTACTCCGAGTTCCTCATGTGTGGCTGAACTTCCCCCCCCTAGAAGTAATTCTCACAAACACAATTGAATCTTCTAATTCATATTTCTACGTCTGTATCAAACCCTGTTGCTGGATGGGACAGCTCAGTCTGACGGCACAGAACAAGAGCAGCAGACGCAAGTGGCTCTAAAGTACATCGCTTTGAAAAGCAGCGATGCTGAAAAAGTACATGCAGGTTCGTGAAACCTTTTATCTCCATCGACTGTAACACACAAATGAAAAGTCAAACCTCGAACAGGTCTTGTTCTTGTTGCAAGCAGAGATTAGAAAAAGTCAGTCTTTAATAGAGTGCAGAGGCAACAGATCCAGTGGAAAGTGTGATTCATAGTGATGAGTGATATGGTGAATATGTAGGATCAACCGCACACGTTGCTGGGAAACAGCCGTTAAAACCCTGGTTTGAAGAAGAATTGCTTTATTTATCCTGCAACGGGGAAATAGAATTTTTTCACTCTTATTATTATTATTCATGTTACACACACACACACACACACACACACACACACACACACACACACACACACACACACACACACACACACACACACACACACACACACACACACACACACACACACACACACACACACACACACACACACACACACGACCTATATACATGCAATTAAGGAGAGATGTCAGAGTGAGGGGGCTGCCAGTGACCGGCGCCCCGAGCAGTTGGGGGTTCGGTGCCTTGCTCAACAACAACTCGGCATTGCCCAGGAGATGAACTGGCACCTCTCCAGCCACCAGTCCACGCTCCATACATGGTCCACACTGGGACTTGAACCAGCAACCCTACGGGTCCCAGCCAAGTCACCTATGGACTGAGCTACTGCCATGAGATGTTAGAGCGAGGGGGCTGCCAGTGGCCGGCGCCCCGAGCAGTTGGATTGAATATTAAGGTCCAACTATAACTCAACAACAACAAGTAAAAGCTCAAACTTAAGGGAGATGCTTCAGGGGAACTGTTACCATTAAACGATCCAAGTTGACATTAAGACAAATGGGTTTTGAATTACAAGTTTTCAGAAAATGAGACACTAAGTTGTGAAATATTTGCTAATTTACATTTTTCCAGTAGAGAAAAGAGAAGATTGGATACAAATGATACAAGAGACAAAGGTTTGTACAGAGTGAATGTTGGAGATCTGTTTTTATCGCTCCATAAATCAGAAAATACTGTCAACAAATCCCTTTTTCTCCATGTTATTTGTTATTTTAATAAAATGTCGTATAAATCATGGATGATATTTGAAGGAAGCCCTCTGTGGAAACATTCAGAAGATAGAAACTAATAACATTTAAGTGCTTAAGTGAAGATTCTGGGTAAATTTGACCACTGGGCTGTTTGTGCAAACATCAGACTGAACATGCAGAAACTGTAGCGACTTGATTGCTACTTTGAGACTCCTGAGCTTGATTTGATCTCAGAACCGAAGACTTTCTTTGCGTTTCCCTCCAGTTTTTAGAGACGAGTCGAGCTGCAGAGCTGCAGAACTCCAGGCTCAGCCCTGCTCCCTCTGTCAGACCCATCAGGGGCGTTTCCATTAGGGTCAAATGCGGCCGCTTGGAAAGTGTCAGGGCACGTGTCTCAAATGGCCGGTCACTCGCTGTGTTTCCATGACAAAAAAAAGTCCAGAGAGGGATTTACCAGACTCCGGAGGTGACGTACGACTCAGCATGGGTTTGGATCGCTGGTGTTCAGCTGATCAGTGATACAGCACTGTGTGTGTGTGTGTGTGTGTGTGTGTGTGTGTGTGTGTGTGTGTGTGTGTGTGTGTGTGTGTGTGTGTGTGTGTGTGTGTGTGTGTGTGTGTGTGTGTGTGTGTGTGTGTGTGTGTGTGTGTGTGTGTGTGTGTGGTATGTGTGTTATATTTATTATATTTAAAACAGAGGACACAAATCAAATCCTCACGTCAAATCTTTGACATTTGTCCCAAAAAGAAAAACTTTTTTGTTTTTCTGCGTCATGCACGGACACTGACGAGTGACCGGGGCGTGTGTCAGCCTGACCTCAGAGAGTCCAGAGTACAGAGCTTGATTTAAGGTGGCCTGTATGATTCACAACGTCAACTTATGTAAAAGTAACATGAGAGAAAACACTCCACCTTAACAATTTAAGGCGTGGTAAAAGTGTTTGTTGACAGACTGTCACCCCGCTTGCAGTACTGTGTCTGTGTGTCTGTGTGTGTACATGCAGCAAAGGACCACATGTCAGAATTCAACCCAGCCGCTGCAACACTCATTTCAACGTGCCCGTGCAAAGATGTGCATGCACAGATAACTTTCCGCGCTGCGTTGTTCTTCACCACTGGATAAAAGTGTCTACTCTACTTCGCCTTGTTGTTGTGGCGTCTGTGCGACCACACGTCACATCCCGCTGAGAGCCACATCCAATCAGCCACCAGGCTGATCTGCGGTGCGGAAGGACAGTGTGAGTGCGCCCTAAGTTCTTACATTTACAACAACTAGCTAGCTTGCTAATTTCCCCACAACGAGAAAAACACATGATTTCATTAGACTGAAATGACAAAGTGAATAAATGTTACAAAATGCAACATGAATAAAACACATATTAACACATCCATAAACCTTATTTCTGCAGCTAATAAAGACTAGACAGAAGATGGATCGCCAGAGGGGCCCGAGCCTGTCAGTCTAGATGAAATCTGAACGTTATGTTCAACTTTATTGCACCTGTTTTGTGTTCAATACTCTCTGTCCATTGACGTTCTGCTTTATAGCAACACTGCGAAAGTCAGTGTTCAGTTTGAACATCTCTAAAGAAACACAAGCTCTGACGTCTCACCGTGCTAACTATGTGCAGACGAACCGAGACTAACGAAGACGAGAGGGCCATTAAAAAGACAAAACATCATTAGACTTGGACGGGTTTCTACCAAACAGTAATCCCAGTCTCATCCGTGGTTTAATTACTAAATGGAGTGTGGGAGAGATAATGAGATAGAGAGGGATGGTGACGTGTGTAGAAGCTGGATACAGTACAGTACGCAGCGCTCACTGGAGAAAGATGAGAGGGAGGAAAAGGGAGAGAGCGAGTAGAGGACGAGCTGAAGGAAAGCAGGAAACAGGGGGAGCTGAGGATGGTACCTTTAGTGGAAGCCGACGGTACAAAGGAAGGCATAAACAGGTTGATATAGAGGAGAGGAAGAATAATTCATAGGGATTATAAAAGTGGAATGACAGGTAGAAAAAGAAAGTCCGGTAAAGGACGTGTGATAGGAAAGAAATACAGTGAAGGAAGCAGGTCAAAGAAAGGGTGAGATGGAAATAAGAGGAAGGTAAAGTATGTAAGAGGGAGTGTGCAGTCGCCAGCAGTAAGCCATCCATCATCCCTGCCCTGGGTGTCTCAGGGGACCACATCTTGTTATAGCACGACTGTATATAATATGAGTATCATGTGTAGTACAGACTTCATTATTTGCTCCCTCTGCCACGTGCGTCGATATGTTCCACATCACGACCTCAGCCGACGATAACGTTTCTACGCAGATGACACTCACGATTAATCCCTTTTATATTTCCCGCGCTTGCTGATGAAACTGATTAAGATTTCTTTTTTCCTGTTGCCACGTTTAATTCTCCAGCTCATTGGAGCGCCCGGGTGGATCAACAGACCAGGTTACTTGTGATGTTTGTGGGTTTGCGTCTGACATACGCTCCCTCGCCTTCCTCTCATTACCTTCACATGTGAGCTGTTTGATGAAAAGCAGATTTAATCTCTCTCTAAAAAAATGTCTCGGCCTCAGAAGGAGTGCGACGGCCTCACTAGTTTTGAAGATAAAACACAAAGGAGAGCGGGCGAGCGCCATGATTCTTGCGCGGCTAATGTAAAAACATGCCGTTTTGCTGAGTATCCAGAATTAGCTCAGACAGAGAGTTGCAAATGGAGTCGTCCGCACTGACATTAGCATCTTCCCAAAGGCTCTGGAAGTGGCCCATCACCACGCAGAAGGTAATATAGAGAACACAATTAGCAAAACGTGATCATAATTACATTTTTTAAGCCGATAAGACAGAAAAGGACACACGCGGAAATGCACAAATCTCTTTAATCTCTTTCACACGAGGTGGAAATGATTCAAAGTAATTACAGCCCATATCATGAGAAAGGGAAATTCCTGAAGGTGAGCAGATATCCAGAAGTCATTATAGCAAATTACAGCTCACATACATGAATGGAATAAGGATATGAAATATAAATGAATGTGCAGGATTGCATTGCAGACGGTCCCAGAGGATCCCAGCCATAGGTTAAGTCTATAACACCATGTTATCAACTGTAACGTGCATTTTAAATGGATTTTCTCAGCTGTAAATGTGCCCTGTGAGGTGGGTTGGGATTAACATATGGCTTGTTAATTCTGGACGCCCATCCATAGCTTTAATTAAGTGGCGCTCTAATTAAAAAAATTAACAGAAGCACCGCTAAGTCTCACTTTTTAAAGATGTGGTTGATTAGAGCGAAAGAAGTGCAGCTAATGAAGGATTATTATTACAGCCCGGTGTTCGTGTAGAGGACGTTTCTTTTAAAAGTACAGGTTTAGACGAACTTCAACTACGCTCAAAGTTTCATTAAATAAAGTTCCAAGTCGTCACAACTCCAAAAATATCACTCATTAGGATTAAAAAAAAGAAACTTTATATGAAAAGGGCAGAGAATATTCGCCATGATCAAAACGCCCAAACTTCACATGTGAAGGTTTCCTCTGAGGAGTGTCTTTACCCATCACGCATCATGAGTCTGTGTAATTAGCACCGCGGAGGTTCCTCATCAGTGCGAGAATCAGATGTTTTATCCGAGACCTGGGGCCCAGATGTTCAACATAAGGGATGTGTATATATGATCCAGTCTCCACGTGAAGACTGTCAGACCCAGGGCAGGAAAGAGGACTCAGATGCGGAGTTTTGCGGTTCAACACTGAATTTAGTATCGTGACGACCGGGACGTGACACAGGGAAAAAGCCACAAACAAAAAATCACTCCGCACAGGAGGAACGAAACCAAAGTCGTCAATGTAAAACCAAAGTACCAAATCAAAGCGCTCCGTACAGGAGGAATAAACAAATACTGTCCAGGGTGGACCCCGCCTCACGCCCGATGTCAGCTGGGATCGGCTCCAGCCCCCCGCGACCCCGACAGGGACAAGAGGTTGAAGATGAATGAATGAATTATCTACCTCGGGTGAAGTTGCTGGTCAATTTGCGTGAACTTAAGTTAATGAAACAGGGAGGAACATGCAGGATTTGGAGATGAGTGTACATGATGGGTAAGGACTAGAGATGGTTTTCATTGATTCATCTTCAACCTCTTGTCCCTGCTGGGGTCTCGGGGGCTGGAGCTGACATCGGGCGCAAGGCGGGTCCACCCTGGACAGGACGCCAGTCTATCACAGGACACATAGAGACGAACAGAGACAGACAACCATTCACACCTACGGGTGATTTAGAGTCATCAATGAACCGAACACCTGCACGTCTTTGGACTGTGGGAGGAAACCGGAGAACCCGGAGAAAACCCACACAGACACGGGGAGAACATGCAAACGCCACACAGAAGGGCCCCAGCCAAGATTCGAACAGCTGTTAGGCGACAGTGATAACCACCAGTCCACCGTGTCAGCCCTAGAAATGGTCCAACAACTTAAAGTCCAACCCCCTGTTGTTCATAAGAGTCGTTCATTGCATTGTCGTTTCTTTCACCCTGACATGGGGGGGGAGAGAAGAAGCCGTGCGCAGTGTCACTTTCACGTCTTATTGCATTCGAGTGATTCATCCAAAATTTCAAATAATAATGCAGGGATTGGTAGAGGACATGTGTACGTTGTTCACAATAGCGTAAGGCACCTCTGGGCAGAGAGGGAAATACAAACAGTGATACTTTCATCCCGACCTACAATATCCATGTGCTGTCCTTTGTATGAGCAAATGTGTCGCAGCAGCAAATGTACAGAGTCCTCGTGGAGCAGACGCTGATAAATGTGCACTTTAAAACCCTGCGCTCAGCATGTGATACGCTCGAGAGGAATCTAACAAGCAGATCGATGCAGAAATATTCAATAACACTTTTTGATCACCTGATTGTTCATCCATCTCGCCGTTGATCATTTCTTTCTCCCGCCCCCTCCTTTATCACGGCCTCGGCTCGTTTCCACTCGGGCGACGAAGCTTTAAGCGGCGGGAGTGAATGATCAGCACTGCAACATTTTCCCAGCTGCCACTTGATGCCTGTTGAGGAGGTCTGTGCTCCTCCCCCACTCGCTCATTAGAACCCCATCGATCCCGGTCTGCAGCGCTTCGGTCAAGTGGCCACACCGTGGGGAACTGGCACAAACATGAACACACACATATACTGCATGCAGTTACACGTGTGCACACAAGACACACCATTTGTCATTGTATGGCAAAGCTATTGACTGTACAGAGGCAATGTAGCCATATTTAACAAGTAGCTCACACTGGTTTACGACGAGAGCACATCAGCGGGGAGGAAGTGTGATGCTGTTGTGTCCCCTCACTGCAGAGTTTCCATCTGTGGCTCAACAGCAGCAGGGAGACTTCAGGGTCATGCAGACGCCAACCACCTGTCTAATCCTCTACATGTTGGATGTGGAGGTTATAAAGAGAATAGACCAGTTACAGACAAAACTACGGAAATCAAGTTATTCAACTCAATTCAGTTTTATTTATAGTGTCAAATCATAACAAAAGTTATCTCAGGACACTTTACAGAGTAGGTAAAGACCACACTCTATGACTTATTTATGATTTGCAGAGACCCAACAATTCCCCCGTAGAGTACGGTGGCGTTGAAAACCTTCACTATAACAGACAGGAACGTCAGACAGACCCAGCTCTGTGGAGGACGCACATCTGTCTGCACCGAAGAGAGGGAGAGAAGGAGAGAGAGAGAGAAAAGACGGACAGATGGACAGAGAGAGAGACAAAGACAGACACAAAGACAGAGACAGACACACTTCCAGTAACTATAATAATATCTATAGTAATGTGAATATGACTTATTAATTCAGCAGAATAGTAGAAACAAGCACAGCTGAGGTGATAGATTATAAGAGCAGCAGGAAGCGTCATGCAGGACCACGGCAGCAGGCACCACCACCATCAGCAGAGACCTGCACACAGGACCACGGCAGCAGGCACCACCACCATCAGCAGAGACCTGCACACAGGACCACGGCAGCAGGCACTACCACCATCAGCAGAGACCTGCACACAGGACCACGGCAGCAGGCACCACCACCATCAGCAGAGACCTACACACAGGACCACGGCAGCAGGCACCACCACCATCAGCGAGAGACCTGCGAGACGACAAAGCACAAACAACTCCGGGGAAGAAGTTGAATTAGTAACATGCAGTGATGAGACGTGAATGATACAGACAGAGAGGAGAGAAGCTCAGAGGATCAGGAACAGGAGTATCCCCCGGCAGACTAGGCCTATAGCAGCTATATATATAATAAGTTCTTTGTATTGCGTTTTTGTTGTTATAGATTACAGCTGCAGTGATTAACAGACGCTTAACCTGCTGGAAATACTCACTTAGTGGAGACTGGCGTGCTTGCAACTTTTTTTAAGATCATTATTTTGACAGGACGGACATTGGCACATTAACAGGAAGTGAGAGAAAGAGAGAGGGGGCAGCACGCAGGACCCGGGGCCACTGCGTCAAGGACTTTCAGCCTCTGTATATTGGGCTCGCAACTTTTTCTTTAATCTCAAGATCGCAGGTTAATTATTTCATTCACTCAAGAAAATGAGATAGTTAACCAATTATCAAGGGTTATTCCAGATTCACTGTGGTCAAACCAGCTGTCAGTCACATCGGCCGACAGTAAACGCACTCAAACTGCCCAGAGCCAGCTCACAGAGACCGGCTCTGTGAAGTGAAAGGAAGGATTTGACTTTGTCCGTTTCTTTTTGTTTCTTTAAAACAAGATGTAAACAAAGGGTGTATACAAAATACATATATGGAAATATGATTAAAGGTTAAATACGGAGAATGAGCAGAACACCGCCATCGAGTGTCTCAAGATCATAGTTGCAACAACAAAAAATAATTCCAGCAGTCAGGTTGCCAGGTTTGTTGCCAAGTGTGTTAGTGATCAGCCTGCTCCATGTCAGTGATGAATCATACAGGTAACGACTAATTTGGACAAATCAATTGATTTTACAACAGTATTTAACGGTAGCAAGTCTTCAGCTGGTGTGGAATCGATTAGCTAGCTCTCAACAAAAAATAACTCCAACAGTCAGGTTGCCAGGTTTGTTACCGAGTGTGTCAAGCGATCAGCCTGCTCCATGTCAGTGATGAATCGTACAGGGTAACAACTAATCAATTAATTTAACAACAGTATTTAAGTCTTTCTTTGAGTGCTGTGTGATCGATTAGCTAACTCTCAACTCAAAATGATTCCTTGTTTCTATAGCAACAACAGACAACTCTGGCATCCCGCAACGCCCAACACTATTGGCTGCTACAATGTAAACAGAACGTGACAGAAAGTCATCGTCAAAAGAGTCAAAACAAGTTTAAAATATTAATCAGACTAAATATATTTTCATTCAGTACCCCTCAAAACATTAGAAAATATAGCTGTTAATAAATATTCTACATATTCAACCTTTAATCGTGAGGGAAATATCTTTGTTCTCTGATTTTTGGGTTATTTTCAGTGTGTGAATATGGAGATTTCCCGTACAGTGGAATAAATGTGACTTTTACTTTTGGACTTTGAAAAATGGGTGAAGTCGCACCACGTCCTTCTGTTACCTTCATTCTTTTTTCTTTCAAATGCGCTCAGATAGTGACTGATGCTCCATCCGGCACAAAAACAACCTCCAAATGAAAGGAATTACCTCCATTACTCTCTTCTGTATGACAGTTATTGTTGATGGCCCGTTATTGCATTTGTCACCAGATTAGGGGGTGAGGCAGCCCTCGCTGATATTGTCCAACTTTTATCTCCCCGTCTTCTCTCCCGGGCCGGATCTCAGACGCTCCCTCCAACACACTGGTTTTGAGCTCAGTAACTACACCAACAACTCTCTCTCTCTGTCCTTGCACTGTGCCTCAGTTTGAAGAAGAGAAGAAGAAGAATTCCTTTATTAGTCCCGCAACGGGGAAATTCGATTTTTCACTCTATTATTATTGTTCATGTTACACACACACATGCACAGACAGGACCTATATACATGCAATTAATGGAGAGATGTCAGAGCGAGGGGGCTGCCAGTGACCAGTGCCCCGAGCAGTTGGGGGTTCGGTGCCTTGCTCAACAGCACCTCTGCAGTGCCCAGGAGATGAACTGGCACCTCTCCAGCCGCCAGTCCACGCTCCATTCATGGTCCACACAGGGACTCGAAATGGCGACCCTCCGGTTCCCAGCCAAGTCACCTATGGACTAAGCTACTGTCGCCCGACTGAAAATCGCCGGATGCTACTCTTTGTAAAAAACGTCCAATTTTGTTTCATCTTTGGGTGAATTAGCATACGGGAGCATATTAATATTCATCTTTATAGAGCACATTTCATACCAGAACTAACACTATCACAGCATCTAAAACAGAACTGGCTACTTTATGATTGGGTGAGTGTTGTTATTAAACGTAGGATGGCAACTTTGCTCTTTAAATCTGTGAGATTTTAAAGTAAAAAACCTGATATTCAGCTGCTGCGGGACATTTGCGTCAAGCTATCTTTGCCCTCAGAAATCCTAGGCATTTACAAAACTTTGGGGGTTTAAAAAAAACTAATGAACTAGCACCTCTCCAGCCACCAGTCCATGCTCCCTTCATGGTCCACACAGGGACTCAAAATGGCGACCCTCCAATTCCCAGCCGAGTCACCTATGGACTGAGCTACTGCCGCCCCCCGCCTTGTTGTATTCGCCTTTTAGCTATTGATTGTGTTTTGCACCTGCTATCGTCTGGGGAATGACAGGTTTAATGTCTGTTTGTCCCAAGCTGTTATTGGCTGCTCATATTATTCAGATTTTAATCAGTGTATTCTTCTATAAAAAAGTGTTTTAAGTCACTTTGGATAGAAGTCTAATTAAGGACCATGCTGTATTTCTGTGTTGGCTGTTTGTTGTCCTTGGTTTCTGTATCTTCTGCTAATTCTACGCCTTACAATTCAATCTTTCCAATAGCTACGTCCCTTTGTGCCATCTGTTCTCTTTAAATGAGCAATTTAATGGTGTGATTCTCACAGTTTGAGTCAAATAATGTGGTCATTTCCATCGAATCGCCCCAGGTCCCATTATGTGTCCTCAAGATCTACATTTATTCAAAGCAGAGAAGCTCCGGGTTAAACTTCTTCAATTATGAAAAGTCCCACGGAGAGTCTCTAGCCTCCAGCTTGGAGGGGACATCATTAAAATAGACAAAGGCTTCTCCAATTGTATGGATTAAACCCTAAATGGAAGCACAATAATTGAATATTGTATGTTTAGTGTGTGTAAGAACGGTCCGAGTCGATCCCATAACATACACACTCTCCACCCATTGAGCAACACAGCATTAGTGATTTGTGTGGTGAGCTCATTTCATTTTTAGATCGACAGGCCTACTTCATATTAAATTTAAGTGCACACGAATTTCACATTAACATGAGTGTGAATATGGGCGACACGGTGGTGGTTAGCACTGTCGCCTCACAGCGAGAGGGTTCCTGGTTGGAATCCCGGCTGGAAAAAAACTGGACTTTGTTATTAGTCTAGGAAGACGTTTCACCTCTCAAGAGAGTTAGGGCGCACTCACACTGTCCTTCCGCACCGCGACCCGGGCTTTAGGGTACTTGTCCCCCCTCCCTCTCCCCCCGCGCCCCAGCCCCGTTTGTACTCACACTGCCTGGGCCTCGGCGAATGCTTCTTGCTGTCCACACGCCATCACGCCGTAACACGTCACACGCATTGATGACGTCATCGCGATGCGTCGCTTTGTTTACAAATCTTTCCATAGACCTCAGAGTTTTTGTGCGTCTTGTCGACTGTTTTTGAATCTTTTCATCGACCAAATCTGCAGTAAACACTCCACCTCCACATCACACCAACGTGAACCTTTCACCGCCATTGTTGTTGTTGTTAAATGTCCGCGCATGGTCCCTCCTTCTATTTTCTATGTCCGAACAGGCGCACATACGCTACCACCGTAGGGCTCGTGCTCGTGCTCGTACACGTGCGAACAGCTCCGCTAAAGCCCACCTCTCTCAGGCGGGCCGTGGACGGCCCGCTGTCCGCAGTTATGCGCGGAACGGGTGCACTCACACTGGTCAAACGTACTAGACTTTAGCTGAAAAAACGGTTTTGTCCCAGGACAGAAAGACAGTGTGAGTGCGCCCTTAACGACAGTTGTTGGAGTCACAGGAGAACAACTGTTCACAAATGGCCCACCAGCCACTGTCACTCTAACGACGGCCGTTGGCACTTGGAGCACAAAGAGTTCCAGTGACACCATCGTCCTTGTGAGAGGTTAAATACCTGGATCTCCACACCAGTTAGTTGGACCAGTCCCAGCCTGGTCCTGGTCCTGGTCCTGGTCCAGTCCCAGCCTGGTCCTGGTCCTGGTCCAGTCCCAGCCTGGTCCTGGTCCTGGTTCAGTCCCAGCCTGGTCCTGGTCCTGGTCCTGGTCCAGTCCCAGCCTGATCAGATGCATACAAGAACTGATGAAGCCTCTTGGATGAGAGGTGAAACGTCTTCCTAGACAAATAACCAAGTCCAGTTGCTTTTGACTAAAATTGCTTTGAGGACGACGACGACCTGGACACATGAGAACATTCACAGGCTTAACCTTGACATTCTCTTTTGAAACGTTGCTATGGCAAAAATATTAATACATAAAACAATAAAGCAGCTGCTCAGGCTGGGACTCTTTCCTCCAGTGTTTCGTCATTTTGGAAGTTCAGGCTTTATTGCTGAAGTTACATCCCTATTGCGGGGGCCTCGCAGCATGACTGTTCACAGGCATTGGTTAAAAAAAAAAGATCCCCTGTCAAGCTCATTATACCTGAAATCTCCCCCGGGCCTCCCTTCCAGCTTTCCTCTCTTTCATTCTCCTGTCTTTTTTTTCACTTCTTACCTCTTCATCTGTCCGTCGACATCAGCACAGGCCGACTGAGGGAAGTTTCTTCCTTCGCTCGTTTCCCCCTTCGTCCTCCTTCCTGCTGCTTCCCCCTACTTTTGCTCATGGCCCCTTGCATCAATAATTCACAGTCCCCTGTAGAGGCAACCGCCTTGTGGACTGATTAAACATGAGAGACGGAGAGAGACTGCAGAGGTGCAGGGAGATGCCAGGGCGATGCAGGGGAGTGGGAATAATGACGAATGCACTTAAACAGAGGAGGTTTCGGGTCTTTCAACATCATACCCCCCATCCAGGTGACCAGA
This sequence comes from Echiichthys vipera, assembly GCF_963691815.1. NCBI lineage: Eukaryota > Metazoa > Chordata > Actinopteri > Perciformes > Trachinidae > Echiichthys > Echiichthys vipera. The sequence continues at coordinate 3,155,879 of NC_139827.1, read as the reverse complement.
TGGCAAACTAGCTACCGTGCCTCCATGGTTCTCCTCTCTTGAGCCGTAGCCATCTTGAGGCTCTCTCTCCGCCACTAAAACAGAGCGGAGATATGCAAGTGAGTTGAAATAAGTGTATGTTTGATGCCACAAGACATTCAAACCATCTTTGTAAGGACTTTTCTGTGAAGTCAGTCCGGCCAGTCTTCACTGTTTAAGAGGTTGTTTCGCATTTATCATTAGGTTAGGCTAATGGATCACTGCGTGTGTGTGTGTGTGTGTGTGTGTGTGTGTGTGCGCGTGTGCTTCAGTCTGTGCTCGACCCAACCATCCAGAAAGCCCAATATTATCCCCGTCACCAAGTGGGCGTGGGCAGCATAACTCAGCCGTCTCTGATTTACACCGCCTCGCTAATGTACCGTCGTTAGGTGAAGGAAGCATCGCATTAATATTGTCTCCTCTCTTTAAATCTGTCACATCCTCTCCTTCCCATTTGCCAAGCAGTCACCCATGAAGGAGGCTCCATCTCGAATCTTGCAGCGTAGTACTTCTGTTCTCTGCTCGCTCCGGTTTTGATAACTTTTCTTGTCGAAGTGTCCGTCAGACGTCAGGACGATGTTTGATTCATTCAACAATGCATGAACATAAGATTCTGTCACAGGTGGCTTATGTGTTGTATGTATGTGTGTGTGTCTGTGTGTGTGAGTAAAACATCATGCAGCAAAGATGTGTAGAGATACCCACCCACCACCGCAAACCCACCTCTTTACGCGGCGATTTACGTCTCATGCTTTCAATACTCACGCGCCAACTACATGGAATACATATGAATTAGTGCAATTTAATTTTTGTTGTTTTATGATATAAAAATGCACGAGAACAGCCCGATCCATTAAGGCGTAAAAGCAAATGTAACATTAAAAAGTTGTGATGAACTGTGATTGACAGACAGAAGAAGCTGCTGCCTCCCACCACCTAAAGGCTCAGTCGGCAGGAAACCTAGAACACAGGTGATTGTTGAGTCCACACGGGTCTCATCACCTCTCCACTCCTTTGTGTGAACACAGGAGCGATAGTAAATAGTATTTATATTTAGGCAATACTGGACAGGGCTAGCGGCACGGTGGAATTGTGGTGGTTAGCACTGTCGCCTCACAGCAAGAGGGTTCATGGCTGGGTCCCTTCTGTGTGGAGTTTGCATGTTCTCCCCGTGTCTGCGTGGGTTTTCTCCGGGTTCTCCGGTTTCCTCCCACAGTCCAAAGACGTGCAGGTGTTCGGTTCATTGATGACTCTAAATCACCCGTAGGTGTGAATGGTTGTCTGTCTCTGTTCATCTCTATGTGTCCTGTGATAGACTGGCGTCCTGTCCAGGGTGGACCCCGCCTCACGCCTGATGTCAGCTGGGACTGGCTCCAGCCCCCCCACGACCCCGACAGGGACAAGAGGTTGAAGATGGATGGATGAACAGTGCTGAATGAGTTCATTAGTCGGCCGGGGTCACTGAAATGGAGAACTCACTTTACTCATTTGTTCACCTGTATCAGTCGTCCCGATCATGACTGCGATTGTTTAAAGTATAGTAGGTAATTTAATGTCACTCTTGGCAAAATTGTAGGTATGTGGACTTTAAAGGTGGAATAGTATGATTCAGAACTAACGTAGCAACCTAAACCTTATTTTGTATTAGCTGCAGACGTATACCTTTGGCTACGGTTAGCAGGAGGCTAGCGTATTAGCAACCTCCGCCAATGTGTAATCGATAGCCACTGTGACCAGGCTGTTTCCGTGGTAAATCAGCCCGTCACTGGGTCGATTCTTTGCAGGCTGAAAACAGAGAGACACAGAGGTCTGATCCTCTCTCACATCACTTCATCTACATCATGGGTGTCAAAGTGATCCAGTAAAGAGCCGCTGTGGCTGCAGGTTTTCATTCCAACCAAGCAAGAACACTTGGCTTTGATACCCCTGATCTACATTATCCCCGAGGTTATTGTGGAAGTTTTTGCCTAATGCTGCTAAAAAGAAGCTACTGAGCCTTTAAAGACCCACACAATCAGTAAAATGTTGTACTTGACCTGCTACTGTACCACGTTGTACCTACACTGCTAGCATACCTAAACCACTGGTTGCAGAGTGACATGAAAACACAGCAATATTGTTATGAGCATTTTATATAATATGCACATGGATGTTATTGCTTTTAATGGAAGAGGACTTTGTCTCTTGGAGCGCAGCAGCAGCAGTCGATAAATAGAGTTCTGATTTGGGATGATAGCAGACGGCACCATTTAATGCTGGTTTTAAAAACCTACCTGTTTGGGAGCCGCGGGAGCGAAGCAGAGGAATTAATATTCATCTGTGGTGCATTGAAATCTGTGGCAGCTGCTAGACTGTTTTGTTTTCGTGTCTTCCCCTCTGCTTCTCAAATTTGTTACCTTGACTGTCAATAATTACCCGGGCTCAGAGCCCCACACACCCTAAGGGCGTACTCACACTGTCCTTCCGCACCGCGACCCGGGCTTTAGGGTACTTGTCCCCCCGCGCCCCAGCCCCGTTTGTACCCACACTGCCAGGGCCAGCCAATGCTTCTTGCTGTCCATACGTCATCACGCCGTAACATGTCACACGCATTGATTGCGTGTGTGGCATTGTTTACAAATCTTTTCACAGACCTCGGAGTTTTTGTGCGTCTTGTCGACTGTTTTTGAATCTTTTCATCGACCAAATCTGCAGTAAACACTCCACCTTCGCATCACATCAACGTGAACCTTCGCCGGCATTGTTGTTGTTGTAAAATGTCCGCGCATGGTCCCTCCTTCTATTTACATGTCCGAACAGGCGGATATAACGCTACTGCCGTAGGGCTCGTGCTCATGCTCGTACACGTGCGCACGCTCGAGCTCGTACATGTGCAAACGGCTCCGCTAAAGCCCACCTCTTTCAAGCGGGCCATGGACGGCCGCAGTTATGCGCGGAACGGGTGCACTCACACTGCTTAAACGTACTAGGCTTTAGCTGAAAAACTGGTTTGGCCCGGTACAGAAGGACAGTGTGAGTGCGCCCTAAAGCTCAGTTCTCTTGTTCTATTACTTGAGATGCATTAGTTTGTATTGTAACAGTGTTAAAAATACATCTACTGATGCCTCCGGCCACATCCTCAGAGATGTTCCTGGAGTCATTGGAGGTTTCGGGTCTTTCAGCATCATACCCCTCATCCAGGTGACCCAGTCGGGGTTGATCAGTCCCCGGCTTGTGACCAGATGGCAAACTAGCTACGGTGCCTCCATGGTTCTCCTCTCTTGAGCCGTAGCCATCTTGAGACTCTCTCCGCCGCTTCGGTGGCTCTGCGGATGGCTCTCTTCCTTCTCTCTCCTTCGATGCCTCGAATGCTGAAGGCTCTGGTTAGAGAACAGGCCGCCAAACCTCTTGTTTGTATTGTAACACAATGATTCGTTAAAACATCCAGCTTTCTTTATTACTCACACCCTCTTACACACACACACACACACACACAGGCGCTACACTGTTAAACAATTAACACCAATACAGTGTCACACACACTTATACGGCCACTTTTACATGACTGTGAGAAATCATTGCACCTTAATGATTCGCTAAAGCCTCAGGCTGCAGATATATTAGTGTCATATTAGGAGGAAATGGAAAGACTTTACCCAAGGGTGCTGAATATTTCCATGTATTTATGGGCCTGTGAGAATAGTAATATACTGTATCTGACAAAGAAACATTATAAGCTGATGCTAGAGGCAGGTATGATGCGTGACTGAACACTAAACTTCTGTGTTTTGATGCATCTGAGGGCATTTGGAGGGGAAACAAGAGAAAGTCTGTACACACACCTTCAGATCAGACAATACTGAACTTTTTGGCTTAAAGTCAAAGTCCGGCGTAAAATGATCCCAGGCTCTTTTTCTAAAAATACACTCAGCCATCTAGACATTTTTTTTGTGTAACAACTATTAACAGAGAAATCCCTGACAGGCGCTAACAGTGGTTAGCTTGGGGCAGTACAGTGAAGGCATCAAAAGTCTTTTTTAACCACTAATGCTGCTGAAAATAACAGCAAACCTCTGCAGCAGCATGAGAAGAGCCCCTAAACATAAAACAAAGCACCAATGGGCTCCTTCCTTTGGTATTGACTTTGGTAATCCACTGTAATGGACTTTACTATGAGAGGAGCTGGTACAGGGGCCAGTAGGTTTAAAACACTCTTTTAATAAACTCCGGGTTCACTAACTGCGTTGTTGGTGCTTTGTTTTATGTGTAGGGACTCTTATCATGTTGCTGCAGAGGTTTGGCGTTATCATGAGCAGTATTAGTGGTTAAAAAAGACGTTTGAATGCCTTCACCATGCTGCCCCGGGCTAATCAATGTTTTAGCCGCATTCGGCTGTTAGCAACTTTCTGTGATTTCTCCTTTGATAGTTGTTGCACAAAACAATTGCTTATTTGATGAGTGTATTTGCCTAAAAAGACTTTTTTTTTACGCCGTAATTTCACTTTAAGACCCTTAATAGACATGTCTACTTATGATCCTTTGTCAGGACTTGCGCAGTCACCTAGAAGATAATGTCACTCTCACAAATAAACTTTCAGTCGGGTATGCCCCCACATAAACTGTGTAACGCAACTAACAGGACTTTTTTCAAAAGCTTTTTCATCAAATGTCTTATGAACACCTCTCATCACCAGTTTCCTCAGATGCACATAAACACGGTGGTTCCCTGTCATTCAGTGTCATTATCGGTAACATTATGAACAAAGAATATCATTTCTTTTTGATTTCATGCCACATGATGCGGACAGCCAAGTCCAAACTATATGGCGTGAGGGCAAAACGCGTTTTCATCTCTGAGGTTCTGAATGATCAGATGTGTCAAATAGGTGGAATTGCAGGTTCTGAGGAACAAACGTGGACATATGCTTCTACGGAAACAAACAGGATTCATTGTGGCGCAGAGACGTGTTGTGCTGCTGGACGCGGACTGATATGACAGAACTCTGGCTCAGAATAACACATTTTTCAGTGCTTTCATGCGTCAACGTGGAGAAGTAATACTCTTTCATCGTGATCCAAAACTGATCTAAAATGTTCAAAAGTAGGCAGCTAACTTCATATTGTGCTTTCTAATGGAAGCATATCTGCTTTACTCAAGGGTACAAAGTGTCAACACCTCACTCTTTTGAGCTTCCCCTCTCCCATACTCTCACCACTGCTGCCTGGGTAGATCGTGCAGCAGACAGGCCATGAGGCGATTTACACCATTGTCACGAAGCCGGTTTATGATTTGGTCATAAACAAGCAAGTCTGCTGCCATTCTTTGAATTTGTTTGTTGATTTCAGCATCTGCCATTACCGACCGAAGTTTCCCGAATCTCTTTTTTTCTCTCATTTTAATTTGTAAAAAAAAAATGTTCTGTGTAAATCATCCTTCTTCACCCTGGAGGTTTCCATTCTTACAGTTTCATGACAGCTGCATGATGATACATCATCAACACGCAGCAAACTATGAGCTGCTGTATTCACACGTGGGCTCACACACTTTGTACGGGGTAAAGTCCGCTTAATGACCCTCTCATCTCATCTTCAACCACTTATCTGGGGTCGGGTCGCGGGGGCAGCAGCTTTAGCAGGGGACCCCAAACTTCCCTTTCCCGGGCCACATTAACCAGCTCTAACTGGGGGATCCTGAGGCGTTCCCAGGCCAGTGTGGAGATCTAATCTCTCCACCTGGTCCTGGGTCTTTACCGAGGTCTCCTCCCAGCTGGACGTGCCTGGAACACCTCCCTAGGGAGGCTCCCAGGGTTCATCCTTACTAGATGCCCGAACCATTTAACCGCTTAATGAAAAGTCCAAGTGATTTGGACGTGTGGATTCTTAAATACAACTCACATATCAAGTATGTTCATGGTTGCAGGGCATGTGTGAAATGGGCTTTAGTGGCTTTGATGGCACCAGTGAAAGTTACATGTAAATGGACTTGTACTTATAAAGCACCTTTCTAGTCTTCTGACTACTCAAGGCGCTTTCACAGTGTTTGTCACATTCACCCATTCACACAGACATTCACACTGATGGCAGTGGACATTCACACCACATTTACACACCAATGCACAGCAAGAGGAGCAATTTAGGGGCCAGTGTCTTGCCCAAGGACACTTCGACATGCGGACCAGAGGAGGTGGGGATCAACCGCCGATCTCTGAGCCACAGTCGCCCCATGTATGTAACATGTAACTTCAGACTCCTGGAAATGGGAGCTGGGTAGGCTGGATGGCCGTAACTGGTCAGAGAGTTAAACACCATGTCCTCAATTATCAGGAGTGCCTGTTTCAATGGTGATCTGTTTTTATCCAGTACGCTTGGCTGAGCCTACAGGTATATACCGTAAAAGATCGATTGTATTCCTAATGTCTTCTTTATCCTTTTTGAAATTTAGAGTTTCTTCTAGTCAGACAAATTAGTTCTTTGCAGCTCTGAGGAAAGCTGGAGTACAGCTGGAACTGTCAGCTAAGAAAAGGTAAGAGGACATAACTAATAACTCATTTGTCTGACTAGAAGAAACTCTAAATTTCAAAACAGGTGTATACCGTATCTTCTATCCATTGGCCCCTGGGAGCTTCTCCCTACCACAGAAATATCACTGTTGGGCACTGAGCAAATAAAAATAGACTACTTTTATCATTCTAATCTTTATGCCCGCAGACAACAGCAACAACGCTCCAATCCTCCCTAATGAGATATCATATAGTATATTTCTACTTGCCAATATGTCATTGTGATGTTGTCACTGACAATAAATCTTCTCTGCACAGAGACAGTGACAGATTAACATTTAGGAGCAGACTGAAAACTCACCGACTTAGATGGTTCAGCTTTCTGTTGTTCTAAAAAAGGGATGCAAGAGTGCAGTCGCATCACGTTAGATGATACAGTTCTCCAGCTGGTTGCAAGACCTTACCCTCCAGCTCTGAGAAGCTTCACTTCACTGTTGATGTCAGGTCCAGTCTGGGTACTGGCAGGTGTCAGGTCCAGTCCGGGTACTGTCAGGTGTCAGGTCCAGTCTGGGTACTGTCGGTGTCAGGTCCAGTCTGGGTACTGTCAGGTCCAGTCTGGATACTGTCAGGTGTCAGGTCCAGTCTGGGTACTGTCAGGTGACAGGTCCAGTCTGGGTACTGTCAGGTGTCAGGTCCAGTCTGGGTACTGCCAGGTGACAGGTCCAGTCTGGGTACTGTCAGGTGTCAGGTCCAGTCTGGGTACTCTCAGGTGTCAGGTCCAGTCCGGGTACTGTCAGGTGTCAGGTCCAGTCTGGGTAGTCGGTGTCAGGTCCAGTCTGGGTACTGTCAGGTGTCAGGTCCAGTCTGCCTACTGTCAGGTGTCAGGTCCAGTCTAGGTACTGTCGGTGTCGGGTCCAGTCTGGGTACTGTCAGGTGTCAGGTCCAGTCTGCCTACTGTCAGGTGTCAGGTCCAGTCTGGGTACTGTCAGGTTTCAGGTCCTGTCTGGGTACTGTCAGGTGTCAGGTACAGTCTGGGTACTGTCAGGTGTCAGGTCCAGTCCGGGTACTGTCAGGTGTCAGGTCCAGTCTGGGTACTGTTAGGTGTCAGGTCCAGTCTGGGTACTGTCAGGTTTCAGGTCCTGTCTGGGTACTGTCAGGTGTCAGGTACAGTCTGGGTACTGTCAGGTGTCAGGTCCAGTCTGGGTACTGTCAGGTGTCAGGTCCAGTCTGGGTACTGTCGGTGTCAGGTCCAGTCTGAGTACTGTCAGGTGTCAGGTCCAGTCTGGGTACTGCCAGGTGTCAGGTCCAGTCTGGGTACTCTCAGGTGTCAGGTCCAGTCTGGGTACTGGCAGGTGTCAGGTCCAGTCTGGCTACTGTCAGGTGTCAGGTCCAGTCTGGGTACTGTCAGTGTCAGGTCCAGTCCGGGTACTGTCAGGTGTCAGGTTCGGTCTGGGTACTATCAGGTGTCAGGTCCAGTCTGGGTACTGTCAGGTGTCAGGTTCTGTCTGGGTACTGTCAAGTGTCAGGTTCAGTCTTGGTACTATCAGGTGTCAGGTCCAGTCTGAGTACTGTCAGGTGTCAGGTCCAGTCTGGGTACTGTCAGGTGTCAGGTCCAGTCTGGGTACTGGCAGGTGTCAGGTCCAGTCTGGGTACTGTCAGGTGTCAGGTCCAGTCTGGGTACTGTCAGGTGTCGGGTCCAGTCAGGGTACTGTCAGGTGTCAGGTCCAGTCTGGGTACTGTCAGGTGTCAGGTCCAGTCCGGGTACTGTCAGGTGTCAGGTCCAGTCTGGGTACTGTCAGGTCCAGTCTGGGTACTGTCAGGTGTCAGGTCCAGTCTGGGTACTGTCGGTGTCAGGTCCAATCTGGGCACTGTCGGTGTCAGGTCCAGTCTGGGTACTGTCAGGTGTCAGGTCCAGTCTGAGTACTGTCAGGTGTCAGGTCCAGTCTGGGTACTGCCAGGTGTCAGGTCCAGTCTGGGTACTCTCAGGTGTCAGGTCCAGTCTGGGTACTGGCGGGTGTCAGGTCCAGTCTGGCTACTGTCAGGTGTCAGGTCCAGTCTGGGTACTGTCAGTGTCAGGTCCAGTCCGGGTACTGTCAGGTGTCAGGTTCGGTCTGGGTACTATCAGGTGTCAGGTCCAGTCTGGATACTGTCAGGTGTCAGGTTCTGTCTGGGTACTGTCAAGTGTCAGGTTCAGTCTTGGTACTGTCAGGTGTCAGGTTCTGTCTGGGTACTGTCAAGTGTCAGGTTCAGTCTGGGTACTATCAGGTGTCAGGTCCAGTCTGAGTACTGTCAGGTGTCAGGTCCAGTCTGGGTACTATCAGGTGTCAGGTCCAGTCTGAGTACTGTCAGGTGTCAGGTTCTGTCTGGGTACTGTCAGGTGTCAGGTCCAGTCTGGGTACTGCCAGGTGTCAGGTCCAGTCCGGGTACTGTCAGGGTTCAGGTCCAGTCTGGGTACTGTCAGGTGTCAGGTTCTGTCTGGGTACTGTCAAGTGTCAGGTTCAGTCTGGGTACTGTCAAGTGTCAGGTTCAGTCTGGGTACTATCAGGTGTCAGGTCCAGTCTGAGTACTGTCGGGTGTCAGGTCCAGTCTGGGTACTATCAGGTGTCAGGTCCAGTCTGAGTACTGTCAGGTGTCAGGTTCTGTCTGGGTACTGTCAGGTGTCAGGTCCAGTCTGGGTACTGCCAGGTGTCAGGTCCAGTCCGGGTACTGCCAGGTGTCAGGTCCAGTCAGGGTACTGTCAGGTGTCAGGTCCAGTCTGGGTACTGTCAGGTGTCAGGTCCAGTCCGGGTACTGTCAGGTGTCAGGTCCAGTCTGGGTACTGTCAGGTCCAGTCTGGGTACTGTCAGGTGTCAGGTTCTGTCTGGGTACTGTCAAGTGTCAGGTTCAGTCTTGGTACTATCAGGTGTCAGGTCCAGTCTGAGTACTGTCAGGTGTCAGGTCCAGTCTGGGTACTGTCAGGTGTCAGGTCCAGTCTGGGTACTGGCAGGTGTCAGGTCCAGTCTGGGTACTGTCAGGTGTCAGGTCCAGTCTGGGTACTGTCAGGTGTCGGGTCCAGTCAGGGTACTGTCAGGTGTCAGGTCCAGTCTGGGTACTGTCAGGTGTCAGGTCCAGTCCGGGTACTGTCAGGTGTCAGGTCCAGTCTGGGTACTGTCAGGTCCAGTCTGGGTACTGTCAGGTGTCAGGTCCAGTCTGGGTACTGTCGGTGTCAGGTCCAATCTGGGCACTGTCGGTGTCAGGTCCAGTCTGGGTACTGTCAGGTGTCAGGTCCAGTCTGAGTACTGTCAGGTGTCAGGTCCAGTCTGGGTACTGCCAGGTGTCAGGTCCAGTCTGGGTACTCTCAGGTGTCAGGTCCAGTCTGGGTACTGGCAGGTGTCAGGTCCAGTCTGGCTACTGTCAGGTGTCAGGTCCAGTCTGGGTACTGTCAGTGTCAGGTCCAGTCCGGGTACTGTCAGGTGTCAGGTTCGGTCTGGGTACTATCAGGTGTCAGGTCCAGTCTGGATACTGTCAGGTGTCAGGTTCTGTCTGGGTACTGTCAAGTGTCAGGTTCAGTCTTGGTACTGTCAGGTGTCAGGTTCTGTCTGGGTACTGTCAAGTGTCAGGTTCAGTCTGGGTACTGTCAAGTGTCAGGTTCAGTCTGGGTACTATCAGGTGTCAGGTCCAGTCTGAGTACTGTCAGGTGTCAGGTCCAGTCTGGGTACTATCAGGTGTCAGGTCCAGTCTGAGTACTGTCAGGTGTCAGGTTCTGTCTGGGTACTGTCAGGTGTCAGGTCCAGTCTGGGTACTGCCAGGTGTCAGGTCCAGTCCGGGTACTGTCAGGGTTCAGGTCCAGTCTGGGTACTGTCAGGTGTCAGGTTCTGTCTGGGTACTGTCAAGTGTCAGGTTCAGTCTGGGTACTGTCAAGTGTCAGGTTCAGTCTGGGTACTATCAGGTGTCAGGTCCAGTCTGAGTACTGTCGGGTGTCAGGTCCAGTCTGGGTACTATCAGGTGTCAGGTCCAGTCTGAGTACTGTCAGGTGTCAGGTTCTGTCTGGGTACTGTCAGGTGTCAGGTCCAGTCTGGGTACTGCCAGGTGTCAGGTCCAGTCCGGGTACTGTCAGGGTTCAGGTCCAGTCTGGGTACTGTTGCACCAGTGCAGAATGTTTTTGGTGCTTTATCAGAAGAAACACAGCAAGCTTGTGCAAGCCACATCTGACTTCCACATGAGATTAGTCTTAATTTAATAATCTAGTTCTCTAAAATGCTTCATAGATTGCGACTGTGGCTCAGTGACAGAGTGGGTCGTCCTCTATTCGAGAGATTGGCGGTTCGATCCCCTCCTCCCTTGGTCCACATGTCGAAGTGTCCTTGGGCAAGACACTGAACCCCAAATTGGTCCCTGTGCTGCGCATGGGTGTGTGAATGTGGTGTGAATGGTTATATCAGATTAGATGGTCTGTAGATGTCCACTGCCATCAGTGTGAATGTCTGTGTGAACGGGTGAATGTGACAAACACTGTGAAAGCGCCTTGAGTAGTCAGAAGACTAGAAATGCGCAAGTCCATTTCCATTAGACACAGACACAGAGAGAGACACCCCCCTGTCCTGGTGGAGGGGATGGGTTGAGCCCGTTGTGGGCCAGTGCAGTCAGAAGTGTCCCGGTGGATTTTTGTGTCCCTGCTTCCTGCCTGTCATGAATATCACCACGGATTCATTTATACAGATTTGAATTTCTCATCTCATCTGCGAAAATACCTGCAGGAAAATAATATAACTCCAGAAAAGAACAACATGTGCCTGCCAGTACAAAATCCTGCCGCCTCGTGAAAATTCTAATTCTTCTATTACAGCTGTATAAACCGCCATAACATATAAGTCCTATTCACATTACTATAGATATTATTATAGTTACTGGAAGTGTCTTTGTCTCTGTCTTTGTGTCTGTCTTTGTCTCTCTCTCTGTCCATCTGTGCGTCTTTTCTCTCTCTCTCTCTCCTTCTCTTCCTCTCTCCGGTGCAGACAGATGTCCGTCCTCCACAGAGCTGGGTCTGTCTGACGTTCCTGTCTGTTATAGTGAAGGTTTTCAACGCCACCGTACTCTACGGGGGAATTGTTGGGTCTCTGTAAATCATAAATAAGTCATAGAGTGTGGTCTTTACCTACTCTGTAAAGTGTCCTGAGATAACTTTGGTTATGATTTGGCACTGTAAATAAAACTGAATTGAACTGAATCTACAGATACAGCAGCTGTAAGCCTAATTTGAGGCAAATGCTAATGTCAGGATGCTATCATGCTCGTGCTGAGCTGGTTTTAAGACTTAACGTGCAGTTGAAGCTGAAGGAGGGTAATTGGATTTCAGGTAGACTAAATTGGTGATAAACCAAGCATCGGTGACATTGAGTTGATGTTAGGTGAAAAGTTCACAAATGTATTACAACGGGGCATTAATGTATGTATCATATTGTATTGCAACCCATGTGGTTGTAGAAATTCACTCAACACCACAAATGATGATTATGCCAGCAGAGAATTGAATGATAATGATGAAATGATAATAATTGGTGTACGGTCATGAAAGCTGGGTCATGGCCGAAAGAACCAGGTCCAGGTCCAAGCGGCCGAAATGTGTTTTCTCAGGAGGGGGTCTGGAGTCTCCCTTAGAGAGAGGGGGAGAAGTTCAGCATCCGCGAGGAACTCGGAGTAGAGCCGCTGCTCCTTTGCGTTGAAAGGAGCCAGTTGAGGTGGTTCGGGCATCTAGTAAGGATGAACCCTGGGCGCCTCCCTAGGGAGGTGTTCCAGGCACGTCCAGCTTGGAGGAGGCCTCGGGGAAGACCCAGGACCAGATGGTTAATGTGGCCCGGGAAAGGGAAGTTTGGGGTCCCCTGCTAAAGCTGCTGCCCCCGCGACCCGACTCCGGATAAGAGGCTGAAGATGAGATGAGATGATGAGATATTTCACTAAAAATGACCAAAAATGTCAAAATCAGGTGGACTAAGTGACAGCCCAGAGCCACACACTGGAATACGAGTATTATATGCCATTTTTTTATATGTCCAGACACATTTAATATTGGTGCCAAACATATTCTGATATATAATATAAATGAGTGTAATATTTGAAAAGGGCAAACAGCTGAGAGTAAATGTTAAACTGGTTGGTGCGCGGGGTCGAAGGAGTCGAATGTGCAAAGCCAAGAAAGTTCAAAACCTGGCAAAAGTTTATAGGAATATATTCAAGACTTGTGCCCACGTACAGTTTATTTTTTTTGCCAGCCTCTTTATTCAAGTGTTCCCAGGGAAGAGAGAGCGTACACGGTCGCCTAGAGAAAAGGCACTGGACCCAGCGTGTCTCGTGCCGCTCCATTGCTTCTGGTTTAAAATCTCCACACTCTGCCAGAGAGAGACACGCTACGGGGACACAGGCCCTGAGGTTACATCTTGATAACATACAGCCTTAAAATTACACACAGTGGTCCCTCTGTGACATTTCACGATGTTTCTTATCTTTTGGTATCCTAGCAACAAGGAGTTCTTGAGTTGTTTTTCTTGGCTCCACTTAAAATCCACACGATTGAGAAAAAGAGATATACAGCAAAGTTTAATTGATTAATGTTGGATTTTTCTCTTTTTTGTTTTATTTGTATCAAACAGAGACAGAAGAAAAAATCGATAGACGCTGTTAGGGAATAAAAAAGGGTTGTTTTTGAATTCAACTGTTTTGCTGTTCCATGTTTTTTGAAGCATTCAGTCGATACGGGAGAGAGAGAGACGTCTTCTAAACGCAGGAAAAAGGTTTCATTCATTTTCAAATAATGTTGAGGCATAATTTACCTTTCAAATGCGGTGAAAGCTGCCACAATGTAAACACAAGCCGGAGACTAGGAGTGGATCAGGATAGAGAGAATACTTTAATGATCAGGTCGCAGGTTTCATCCCCTAGGGCAGGGGTCTGCAACCCGCGGCTCTCGGGCCTCACGCGGCTCTTCACTCCCTTTTCAGTGGCTCCTGTAGCTTTGCCAAATAATAACTTTTGTGTTTTTTTGCACAGTGGATAATCTTTCAATGGGAGCACCTGTTATCTTGGAGTTCAAGGTCATCATTCATTCATTCATTCATTCATCTTCAACTGCTTGGCCCTGTCGGGGTCGCGCGGAGCTGGAGCCGATCCCAGCTGACATCGGGCGGGAGGCGGGGTCCACCCTGGACAGGACGCCAGTCTAAAGTGATTTTTAAAAAATATTATGTGAAACTAAAATATGCGTCACATGCTACGGCTATCGCTCGGCACCTTTCCCTGCAAACCTTGAGTTTCTGACCTGCGCTGTCACTATGCTAACCGTGCTAACCGTGGATAAACCCCCAAAAAACGTATCGGAGGAGAACAGAGTGTTGCGTTGAGAGATCAATTTGCTTTCACTGTTAACATTGACGGCTTACCTGTATGCTTGATATGTGGTGAGAAATTAGCAAACAACTATGTTTTTTATAACAGGAATAATAGGAATAGGAATGAAATGTCAGTGTTCTTTATTTTTGTTCTATAATTTCATAAATGCAACAAACTAGTTGTACTTTTTTGTATACATCATATAACTCTATACACAACTTTATAAGCTGTGAGATCAAATATGTTTTGCGGCTCCAAATAAATTTGACTTGGTGAAGAGGCGGCAAAGTGGCTCTTTTGATAGGAAAGGTTGCAGACCCCTGCCCTAGGGGAACTAACGAGTACAAAAAGTGCTACAAGATCTCTTGTTAAAGTGTCCTTCTCTTGTTAAAGACATCGGACCCTTACTGTGCTCACTGACTGAATAAGGCTGCCAAATTAGAGACGGCTTTTGAAGATGGATTAAAAGAACAGATACACTTCACCGTGAACGGTTCACTGTAAGGCAGTGAAATGGGCTATTAGTCCTAATCTCAGCCCCCTCAGAGGGATCCTTAACCGGCATTTGTGTTATTTTGACAAATGAGCTGTTCTCCGTGACTCCAAATCATTCGACCACTTTCCACTGTAGTTTAAATTTAACATTTCATTTTGGTAATTCCCTTCAAAGAGTACCAAAAAGTCAAAACTTAGTTTACTTCCTGAAAGTTTGGGAATTGTCGACCGATAGATTTAAAAGAAAAAAATGGAATTTCTCATAATGTAAATTGATAATGTCGTAATATTCTCACTGCCTATAGGAAACACCCTTCTTTACAGAGTACACAGCCCCGGTTTAAACTTCAGGCTTCTGTTACAAAGCCATGAGTCTGCAGCCATGCTGGCCGCTGTTTAAGGCTGCAGCCTACATCGTAGTTTACTCTGTTAGCATGCTAACATTTCCTAGCTAGCATTGAATTAAATTACATCTGAACTTAATGGAAATAGCTTAGTTTATTAGAAGTAGATGAGAAGTTGAAGACTGTACAGCGGTGGACTGACCGACATTTCCATTTCTGGGAGCATGCCACTAAAAAAAAATGAGTGATCAAAAGTGTTGTGGAAATGGGTTAGGGTTAAGGCTTGGGATTGGGGTTAGGGTTTAGGATTAGGGTTAGAGTTAGGGGTAAGGGTTAGTTTAGAGACTTGAAACTTGGGCTACCCCCCCTATTTCGTGGGTGCTGAGTTCACTCGTGCTGGTTTCGTTGCGATCGGACGTCGGGAACCCTTTGATCTTAAACAATTGTGTGCCTATTTTTTTTTCCTTAGGTGCGTATTTGTTGAGACTTTGCCTACCCCCCTATTTATGGCCACGCGCTTTCCATTGGTACCAAGATGGAGTCTCTACGGCGTTCCTATAAAAAGTTATGGCCTATTTAAAACAGGGCTAAGGTTTAGGATTAGGGTTAGGGTTTAGGATTGGGGTTAGGGTTTAGGATTAGGGCCAGGGTTTCGAGGTTAGGATTACTTTAGAGACTTGAATCTTGGGCTATCCCCCCTATTTCGTGGGTGCTGAGTTCATTCGTGCTGGTTTCGTTGCGATCGGACGTCGGGAACCCTTTGATCTTAAACAATTGTGTGCCTATTTTTTTACCTTATGTGCGTATTTGTTGAGACTTTGCCTACCCCCCTAATTGTGGCCACGCGCTTTCCATTGGTGCCAAGATGGAGTCTCTACGACGTTCCTATCAAAAGTTATGGCCTATTTAAAACAGGGCTAAGGTTTAGGATTAGGGTTAGGGTTTAGGATTGTGGATAGGGTTAAGGATTAGGGTTAGGTTTTTGGGGTTAGGGTTACTTTAGAGACTTGAAACTTGGGCTACCCCCCCTATTTCGTGGTTGCTGAGTTCATTCGTGCTGGTTTCGTTGCGATCGGACGTCGGGAACCCTTTGATCTTAAACAATTGTGTGCCTATTTTTTTTTCCTTAGGTGCATATTTGTTGAGACTTTGCCTACCCCCCTAATTGTGGCCCTGCGCTTTCCATCGGTACCAAGATGGAGTCTCTACGACGTTCCTATCAAAAGTTATGGCCTATTTAAAACAGGGCTAAGGTTTAGGATTAGGGTTAGGGTTTAGGATTAGGGTTAAGGATTAGGGTTAGAGTTAGGGTTTAGGATTAGGGTTAGGGTTGGGGTTAGGGTTATGGTTAGGGTTTAGGGTTAGGGTTGGGGTTAGGGTTAGGGTTAGGATTAGGGTTTCGGGGTTAGGGTTACTTTAGAGACTTGAAACTTGGGCTACCCCCCCTATTTCGTGGTTGCTGAGTTCATTCGTGCTGGTTTCGTTGCGATCGGACGTCGGGAACCCTTTGATCTTAAACAATTGTGTGCCTATTTTTTTTTTTCTTAGGTGCGTATTTGTTGAGACTTTGCCTACCCCCCTAATCGTGGCCATGCGCTTTCCATTGGTGCCAAGATGGAGTCTCTACGACGTTCCTATCAAAAGTTATGGCCTATTTAAAACAGGGCTAAGGTTTAGGATTAGGGTTAGGGTTTAGGATTGGGGTTAGGGTTAAGGATTAGGGTTAGGGTTTCAGGGTTAGGGTTACTTTAGAGACTTGAAACTTGGGCTACCCCCCCCCCCCCCCCCCCCTATTTCGTGGGTGCTGAGTTCATTCGTGCTGGTTTCGTTGCGATCGGACGTCGGGAACCCTTTGATCTTAAGCAATTGTGTGCCTATTTTTTTTTCCTTAGGTGCGTATTTGTTGAGACTTTGCCTACCCCCCATATTGTGGCCCTGCACTTTCCATCCGTACCAAGATGGAGTCTCTACGACGTTCCTCACAAAAGTTATGGCCTATTTAAAACAGGGCTAAGGTTTAGGATTAGGGTTAGGGTTTAGGATTGGGGTTAGGGTTAAGGATTAGGGTTAGGGTTTCAGGGTTAGGGTTACTTTAGAGACTTGAAACTTGGGCTACCCCCCCTATTTCGTGGGTGCTGAGTTCATTCGTGCTGGTTTTGTTGCGATCGGACGTCGGGAACCCTTTGATCTTAAACAATTTTGTGCCTATTTTTTTTTCCTTAGGTGCGTATTTGTTGAGACTTTGCCTACCCCCCTAATTGTGGCCACGCGCTTTCCATCGGTACCAAGATGGAGTCTCTACGGCGTTCCTATCAAAAGTTATGGCCTATTTAAAACAGGGCTAAGGTTTAGGATTAGGGTTAGGGTTAGGGTTTAGGATTGGGGTTAGGGTTAAGGATTAGGGTTAGGGTTTCGGGGTTAGGGTTACTTTAGAGACTTGAAACTTGGGCTACCCCCCCTATTTTGTGGGTGCTGAGTTCATTCGTGCTGGTTTCGTTGCGATCGGACGTCGGGAACCCTTTGATCTTAAACAATTGTGTGCCTATTTTTTTTCCCTTAGGTGCGTATTTGTTGAGACTTTGCCTACCCCCCTAATTGTGGCCCTGCGCTTTCCATTGGTACCAAGATGGAGTCTCTACGACGTTCCTATCAAAAGTTATGGCCTTTTTAAAATAGGGTTAAGGTTTAGGGTTAGGGTTAGGGTTTAGGGTTAGGGTTAGGGTTTAGGATTGGGGTTAGGGTTAAGGATTAGGGTTAGGGTTTCAGGGTTAGGGTTACTTTAGAGACTTGAAACTTGGGCTACCCCCCCTATTTCGTGGTTGCTGAGTTCATTCGTGCTGGTTTCGTTGCGATCGGACGTCGGGAACCCTTTGATCTTAAACAATTATGTGCCTATTTTTTTTTCCTTAGGTGCGTATTTGTTGAGACTTTGCCTACCCCCCTAATTGTGGCCCTGCGCATTCCATTGGTACCAAGATGGAGTCTCTACGACGTTCCTATCAAAATATATGGCCTATTTAAAACAGGGCTAAGGTTTAGGATTAGGGTTAGGGTTTAGGATTGGGGTTAGGGTTAAGGATTAGGGTTAGGGTTTAGGATTAGGGTTAGGGTTTCAGGGTTAGGGTTACTTTAGAGACTTGAAACTTGGGCTACCCCCCCCCCCCCCTATTTCGTGGGTGCTGAGTTCATTCGTGCTGGTTTCGTTGGGATCGGACGTCGGGAACCCTTTGATCTTAAACAATTGTCTGCCTATTTTTTTTGCCTTAGGTGCGTATTTGTTGAGACTTTGCCTACCCCCCTAATTGTGGCCCTGCGCATTCCATTGGTACCAAGATGGAGTCTCTACGACGTTCCTATCAAAAGTTATGGCCTATTTAAAACAGGGCTAAGGTTTAGGATTAGGGTTAGGGTTAAGGATTAGGGTTAGGGTTTAGGATTAGGGTTAGGGTTTCAGGGTTAGGGTTACTTTAGAGACTTGAAACTTGGGCTACCCCCCCCCCCCTATTTCGTGGGTGCTGAGTTCATTCGTGCTGGTTTCGTTGCGATCGGACGTCGGGAACCCTTTGATCTTAAACAATTGTCTGCCTATTTTTTTTTCCTTAGGTGCGTATTTGTTGAGACTTTGCCTACCCCCCTAATTGTGGCCACGCGCTTTCCATTGGTACCACAATGGAGTCTCTACGACGTTCCTATCAAAAGTTATGGCCTATTTAAAACAGGGCTAAGGTTTAGGATTGGGGTTAGGGTTAAGGATTAGGGTTAGGGTTAGGGTTTAGGATTGGGGTTAGGGTTAAGGATTAGGGTTAGGGTTTCGGGGTTAGGGTTACTTTAGAGACTTGAAACTTGGGCTACCCCCCCTATTTCTTGGGTGCTGAGTTCATTCGTGCTGGTTTCGTTGCGATCGGACGTCGGGAACCCTTTGATCTTAAACAATTGTCTGCCTATTTTTTTTTCCTTAGGTGCGTATTTGTTGAGACTTTGCCTACCCCCCTAATTGTGGCCCTGCGCTTTCCATTGGTATCAAAATGGAGTCTCTACGACGTTCCTATCAAAAGTTATGGCCTATTTAAAACAGGGCTAAGGTTTAGGATTAGGGTTAGGGTTTAGGATTGGGGTTAGGGTTAAGGATTAGGGTTAGGGTTAGGGTTTAGGATTGGGGTTAGGGTTAAGGATTAGGGTTAGGGTTTCGGGGTTAGGGTTTCGGGGTTAAGGTTACGTTAGAGACTTGAAACTTGGGCTACCCCCCCTATTTCGTGGGTGCTGAGTTCATTCGTGCTGGTTTAGTTGCAATCGGACGTCGGGAACCCTTTGATCTTAAACAATTGTGTGCCTATTTTTTTTCCCTTAGGTGCGTATTTGTTGAGACTTTGCCTACCCCCCTAATTGTGGCCCTGCGCTTTCCATTGGTACCAAGATGGAGTCTCTACGACGTTCCTATCAAAAGTTATGGCCTATTTAAAACAGGGCTAAGGTTTAGGATTAGGGTTAGGGTTTAGGATTGGGGTTAGGGTTAAGGATTAGGGTTAGGGTTTCGGGGTTAGGGTTACTTTAGAGACTTGAAACTTGGGCTACCCCCCCTATTTCGTGGGTGCTGAGATCATTCGTGCTGGTTTCGTTGCGATCGGACGTCGGGAACCCTTTGATCTTAAACAATTATGTGCCTATTTTTTTTCCTTAGGTGCGTATTTGTTGAGACTTTGCCTACCCCCCTAATTGTGGCCCTGCGCTTTCCATTGGTACCAAGATGGAGTCTCTACGACGTTCCTATCAAAAGTTATGGCCTATTTAAAACAGGGCTAAGGTTTAGGATTAGGGTTAGGGTTGGGGTTAGGGTTTAGGATTAGGGTTAGGTTTAGGGTTCAGATTGGGGTTAGGGTTTAGGGTTAGGGTTAGGGTTTCGGGGTTAGGATTACTTTAGAGACTTGAAACTTGGGCTACCCCCCCCCTATTTTGTGGGTGCTGAGTTCATTCGTGCTGGTTTCGTTGCGATCGGACGTCGGGAACCCTTTGATCTTAAACAATTGTGTTCCTATTTTTTTTTCCTTAGGTGCGTATTTGTTTAGACTTTGCCTACCCCCCTATTTATGGCCACGCGCTTTCCATTGGTACCAAGATGGAGTCTCTACGACGTTCCTATCAAAAGTTATGGCCTATTTAAAACAGGGCTAAGGTTTAGGATTAGGGTTAGGGTTAGGGTTTAGGATTAGGGTTAGGGTTTCGGGGTTAGGGTTACTTTAGAGACTTGAAACTTGGGCTACCCCCCCTATTTCGTGGGTGCTGAGTTCATTCGTGCTGGTTTCGTTGCGATTGGACGTCGGGAACCCTTTGATCTTAAACAATTGTCTGCCTATTTTTTTTTCCTTAGGTGCGTATTTGTTGAGACTTTGCCTACCCCCCTAATTGTGGCCACGCGCTTTCCATTGGTACCAAGATGGAGTCTCTACGGCGTTCCTATCAAAAGTTATGGCCTATTTAAAACAGGGCTAAGGTTTAGGATTAGGGTTAGGGTTAGGGTTTAGGATTGGGGTTAGGGTTAAGGATTAGGGTTAGGGTTTCGGGGTTAGGGTTACTTTAGAGACTTGAAACTTGGGCTACCCCCCCTATTTCGTGGTTGCTGAGTTCATTCGTGCTGGTTTCGTTGCGATCGGACGTCGGGAACCCTTTGATCTTAAACAATTTTGTATCTATTTTTTTTTCCTTAGGTGCGTATTTGTTGAGACTTTGCCTACCCCCCTAATTGTGGCCCTGCGCTTTCCATTGGTGCCAAGATGGAGTCTCTACGACGTTCCTATCAAAAGTTATGGCCTATTTAAAACAGGGCTAAGGTTTAGGATTAGGGTTAGGGTTAGGGTTTAGGATTAGGGTTAGGGTTTCGGGGTTAGGGTTACTTTAGAGACTTGAAACTTGGGCTACCCCCCCTATTTCGTGGGTGCTGAGTTCATTCGTGCTGGTTTCGTTGCGATTGGACGTCGGGAACCCTTTGATCTTAAACAATTGTCTGCCTATTTTTTTTTCCTTAGGTGCGTATTTGTTGAGACTTTGCCTACCCCCCTATTTATGGCCACGCGCTTTCCATTGGTACCAAGATGGAGTCTCTACGACGTTCCTATCAAAAGTTATGGCCTATTTAAAACAGGGCTAAGGTTTAGGATTAGGGTTAGGGTTAGGGTTTAGGATTGGGGTTAGGGTTAAGGATTAGGGTTAGGGTTTCGGGGTTAGGGTTACTTTAGAGACTTGAAACTTGGGCTACCCCCCCTATTTCGTGGTTGCTGAGTTCATTCGTGCTGGTTTCGTTGCGATCGGACGTCGGGAACCCTTTGATCTTAAACAATTTTGTATCTATTTTTTTTTCCTTAGGTGCGTATTTGTTTAGACTTTGCCTACCCCCCTATTTATGGCCACGCGCTTTCCATTGGTACCAAGATGGAGTCTCTACGACGTTCCTATCAAAAGTTATGGCCTATTTAAAACAGGGCTAAGGTTTAGGACTAGGGTTAGGGTTTAGGAATAGGGTTAGGGTTTCAGGGTTAGGGTTACTTTAGAGACTTGAAACTTGGGCTACCCCCCCTATTTCGTGGGTGCTGAGTTCATTCGTGCTGGTTTCGTTGCGATTGGACGTCGGGAACCCTTTGATCTTAAACAATTGTCTGCCTATTTTTTTTTCCTTAGGTGCGTATTTGTTGAGACTTTGCCTACCCCCCTAATTGTGGCCACGCGCTTTCCATTGGTACCAAGATGGAGTCTCTACGGCGTTCCTATCAAAAGTTATGGCCTATTTAAAACAGGGCTAAGGTTTAGGATTAGGGTTAGGGTTAGGGTTTAGGATTGGGGTTAGGGTTAAGGATTAGGGTTAGGGTTTCGGGGTTAGGGTTACTTTAGAGACTTGAAACTTGGGCTACCCCCCCTATTTCGTGGTTGCTGAGTTCATTCGTGCTGGTTTCGTTGCGATCGGACGTCGGGAACCCTTTGATCTTAAACAATTGTGTGCCTATTTTTTTTTCCTTAGGTGCGTATTTGTTGAGACTTTGCCTACCCCCCTAATTGTGGCCACGCGCTTTCCATTGGTGCCAAGATGGAGTCTCTACGACGTTCCTATCAAAAGTTATGGCCTATTTAAAACAGGGCTAAGGTTTAGGATTAGGGTTAGGGTTAGGGTTTAGGATTGGGGTTAGGGTTTAGGATTGGGGTTAGGGTTTCAGGGTTAGGGTTACTTTAGAGACTTGAAACTTGGGCTACTCCCCTATTTCGTGGGTGCTGAGTTCATTCGTGCTGGTTTCGTTGCGATCGGACGTCGGGAACCCTTTGATCTTAAACAATTGTCTGCCTATTTCTTTTTCCTTAGGTGCGTATTTGTTGAGACTTTGCCTACCCCCCTAATTGTGGCTACGCGCTTTCAATTGGTACCAAAATGGAGTCTCTACGACGTTGCTATCAAAAGTTATGGCCTATTTAAAACAGGGCTAAGGTTTAGGACTAGGGTTAGGGTTTAGGAATAGGGTTAGGGTTTCAGGGTTAGGGTTACTTTAGAGACTTGAAACTTGGGCTACCCCCCCTATTTCGTGGGTGCTGAGTTCATTCGTGCTGGTTTCGTTGCGATTGGACGTCGGGAACCCTTTGATCTTAAACAATTGTCTGCCTATTTTTTTTTCCTTAGGTGCGTATTTGTTGAGACTTTGCCTACCCCCCTAATTGTGGCCACGCGCTTTCCATTGGTACCAAGATGGAGTCTCTACGGCGTTCCTATCAAAAGTTATGGCCTATTTAAAACAGGGCTAAGGTTTAGGATTAGGGTTAGGGTTAGGGTTTAGGATTGGGGTTAGGGTTAAGGATTAGGGTTAGGGTTTCGGGGTTAGGGTTACTTTAGAGACTTGAAACTTGGGCTACCCCCCCTATTTCGTGGTTGCTGAGTTCATTCGTGCTGGTTTCGTTGCGATCGGACGTCGGGAACCCTTTGATCTTAAACAATTGTGTGCCTATTTTTTTTTCCTTAGGTGCGTATTTGTTGAGACTTTGCCTACCCCCCTAATTGTGGCCACGCGCTTTCCATTGGTGCCAAGATGGAGTCTCTACGACGTTCCTATCAAAAGTTACGGCCTATTTAAAACAGGGCTAAGGTTTAGGATTAGGGTTAGGGTTAGGGTTTAGGATTGGGGTTAGGGTTTCAGGGTTAGGGTTTCGGGGTTAGGGTTACTTTAGAGACTTGAAACTTGGGCTACCCCCCCTATTTCGTGGTTGCTGAGTTCATTCGTGCTGGTTTCGTTGCGATCGGACGTCGGGAACCCTTTGATCTTAAACAATTTTGTGCCTATTTTTTTTTCCTTAGGTGCGTATTTGTTGAGACTTTGCCTATCCCCCTAATTGTGGCCCTGCGCTTTCCATTGGTGCCAAGATGGAGTCTCTATGACGTTCCTATCAAAAGTTATGGCCTATTTAAAACAGGGCTAAGGTTTAGGATTAGGGTTAGGGTTATGGTTTAGGATTGGGGTTAGGGTTTCAGGGTTAGGGTTACTTTAGAGACTTGAAACTTGGGCTGCCCCCCCTATTTCGTGGGTGCTGAGTTCACTCGTGCTGGTTTCGTTGCGATCGGACGTCGGGAACCCTTTGATCTTAAACAATTGTGTGCCTATTTTTTTTTCCTTAGGTGCGTATTTGTTGAGACTTTGCCTACCCCCCTAATTGTGGCCACGCGCTTTCCATTGGTACCAAGATTGAGTCTCTACGACGTTGCTATCAAAAGTTATGGCCTATTTAAAACAGGGCTAAGGTTTAGGATTAGGGTTAGGGTTTAGGATTAGGGTTAGGGTTTAGGATTAGGGTTAGGGTTTAGGATTAGGGTTAGGGTTTCGGGGTTAGGGTTACTTTAGAGACTTGAAACTTGGGCTACCCCCCCTATTTCGTGGGTGCTGAGTTCATTCGTGCTGGTTTCGTTGCGATCGGACGTCGGGAACCCTTTGATCTTAAACAATTGTGTGCCCAATTTTTTTTCCTTAGGTGCGTATTTGTTGAGACTTTGCCTACCCCCCTAATTGTGGCCCTCCGCTTTCCATTGGTACCAAGATGGAGTCTCTACGACGTTCCTATCAAAAGTTATGGCCTATATAAAACAGGGCTAAGGTTTAGGATTAGGGTTAGGGTGCGATTAGGGTCAGGGTTTAGGATTGGGGTTAGGGTTAAGGATTAGGGCTAGGGTTTCAGGGTTAGGGTTACTTTAGAGACTTGAAACTTGGGCTACCCCCCTATTTCGTGGGTGCTGAGTTCATTCATGCTGGTTTCGTTGCGATCGGACTTCGGGAACACTTTGATCTTAAACAATTGTGTGCCTATTTTTTTTTCCTTAGGTGCGTATTTGTTGAGACTTTGCCTACCCCCCTAATTGTGGCCACACACTTTCCATTGGTGCCAAGATGGAGTCTCTACGACGTTCCTATCAAAAGTTATGGCCTATTTAAAACAGGGCTAAGGTTTAGGATTAGGGTTAGGGTTAGGGGTTAGGATTAGGGTTAGGGTTAGGGTTTAGGATTGGGGTTAGGGTTTAGGATTAGGGTCAGGGTTTCGGGGTTAGGGTTACTTTAGAGACTTGAAACTTGGGCTACCCCCCCCTATTTCGTGGTTGCTGAGTTCATTCGTGTTGGTTTCGTTGCGATCGGACGTCGGGAACCCTTTGATCTTAAACAATTGTGTGCCTATTTTTTTTTCCTTAGGTGCGTATTTGTTGAGACTTAGCCTACCCCCCTAATTGTGGCCACACGCTTTCCATTGGTGCCAAGATGGAGTCTCTACGACGTTCCTATCAAAAGTTATGGCCTATTTAAAACAGGGCTAAGGTTTAGGATTAGGGTTAGGGTTAGGGTTTAGGATTAGGGTTAGGGTTTAGGATTAGGGTTAGGGTTTCAGGGTTAGGGTTACTTTAGAGACTTGAAACTTGGGCTGCCCCCCTATTTCGTGGGTGCTGAGTTCATTCATGCTGGTTTCGTTGCGATCGGACGTCGGGAACCCTTTGATCTTAAGCAATTGTGTGCCTATTTTTTTTTCCTTAGATGCTTATTTGTTGAGACTTTGCCTACCCCCCTAATTGTGGCCCTGCGCTTTCCATTGGTACCAAGAGGGCGTCTCTACGACGTTCCTATCAAAAGTTATGGCCTATTTAAAACAGGGCTAAGGTTTAGGTTTAGGGTTAGGGTTGGGGTTAGGGTTAGGGTTTAGGATTACGGTTAGGGTTAGGGTTTAGGATTGGGGTTAGGGTTTAGGATTAGGGTTAGGGTTTCGGGGTTAGAGTTACTTTAGAAACTTGAAACTTGGGCTACCCCCCCTATTTCGTGGGTGCTGAGTTCATTCGTGCTGGTTTCGTTGCGATCGGACGTCGGGAACCCTTTGATCTTAAACAATTGTCTGCCTATTTTTTTTTCCTTAGGTGCGTATTTGTTTAGACTTTGCCTACCCCCCTATTTATGGCCACGCGCTTTCCATTGGTACCAAGATGGAGTCTCTACGACGTTCCTATCAAAAGTTATGGCCTATTTAAAACAGGGCTAAGGTTTAGGATTAGGGTTAGGGTTTAGGATTAGGGTTAGGGTTAGGGTTTAGGATTAGGGTTAGGGTTAGGGTTTCAGGGTTAGGGTTACTTTAGAGACTTGAAACTTAGGCTACCCCCCCTATTTCGTGGGTGCTGAGTTCATTCCTGCTGGTTTCGTTGCGATCGGACGTCGGGAACCCTTTGATCTTAAACAATTGTGTGCCTATTTTTTTTTCCTTAGGTGCGTATTTGTTGAGACTTTGCCTACCCCCCTAATTGTGGCCCTGCGCTTTCCATCGGTACAAAGATGGAGTCTCTACGACGTTCCTCTCAAAAGTTATGGCCTATTTAAAACAGGGCTAAGGTTTAGGATTAGGGTTAGGGTTTAGGATTGGGGTTAGGGTTTCGGGGTTAGGGTTACTTTAGAGACTTGAAACTTGGGCTACCCCCCCTATTTCGTGGGTGCTGAGTTCATTCGTGCTGGTTTCGTTGCGATCGGACGTCGGGAACCCTTTGATCTTAAACAATTGTGTGCCTTTTTTTTTTCCTTGGATGGAGTCTCTACGACGTTCCTATCAAAAGTTATGGCCTATTTAAAACAGGGCTAAGGTTTAGGATTAGGGTTAGGGTTAGGGTTTAGGATTGGGGTTAGGGTTAAGGATTAGGGTTAGGGTTTCGGGGTTAGGGTTACTTTAGAGACTTGAAACTTGGGCTAACCCCCCCTATTTCGTGGTTGCTGAGTTCATTCGTGCTGGTTTCGTTGCGATCGGACGTCGGGAACCCTTTGATCTTAAACAATTGTGTGCCTATTTTTTTTTTCCTTAGGTGCGTGTTTGTTGAGACTTTGCCTACCCCCCTAATTGTGGCCCTGCGCTTTCCATTGGTGCCAAGATGGAGTCTCTACGACGTTCCTATCAAAAGTTATGGCCTATTTAAAACAGGGCTAAGGTTTAGGATTAGGGTTTAGGATTAGGGTCAGGGTTTTGGGGTTAGGGTTACTTTAGAGACTTGAAACTTGGGCTACCCCCCCTATTTCGTGGGTGCTGAGTTCATTCGTGCTGGTTTCGTTGCGATCGGACGTTGGGAACCCTTTGATCTTAAACAATTGTGTGCCCAATTTTTTTTCCTTAGGTGCGTATTTGTTGAGACTTTGCCTACCCCCCTAATTGTGGCCCTGCGCTTTCCATTGGTACCAAGATGGAGTCTCTACGACGTTCCTATCAAAAGTTATGGCCTATATAAAACAGGGCTAAGGTTAAGGATTAGGGTTAGGGTTAGGGTTTAGGATTGGGGTTAGGGTTAAGGATTAGGGTTAGGGTTTCGGGGTTAGGGTTACTTTAGAGACTTGAAACTTGGGCTACCCCCCTATTTCGTGGGTGCTGAGTTCATTCGTGCTGGTTTCGTTGCGATCGGACGTCGGGAACCCTTTGATCTTAAACAATTGTGTGCCTATTTTTTTTTCCTTAGGTGCGTATTTGTTGAGACTTTGCCTACCCCCCTAATTGTGGCCACGCGCTTTCCATTGGTGCCAAGATGGAGTCTCTACGACGTTCCTATCAAAAGTTATGGCCTATTTAAAACAGGGCTAAGGTTTAGGATTAGGGTTAGGGTTAGGGTTTAGGATTGGGGTTAGGGTTAAGGATTAGGGTTAGGGTTTCGGGGTTAGGGTTACTTTAGAGACTTGAAACTTGGGCTACCCCCCCTATTTCGTGGTTGCTGAGTTCATTTGTGCTGGTTTCGTTGCGATCGGACGTCGGGAACCCTTTGATCTTAAACAATTGTGTGCCCAATTTTTTTTCCTTAGGTGCGTATTTGTTGAGACTTTGCCTACCCCCCTAATTGTGGCCCTGCGCTTTCCATTGGTACCAAGATGGAGTCTCTACGACGTTCCTATCAAAAGTTATGGCCTATTTAAAACAGGGCTAAGGTTTAGGATTAGGGTTAGGGTTTAGGATTAGGGTTAGGGTTTCAGGGTTAGGGTTACTTTAGAGACTTGAAACTTGGGCTACCCCCCTATTTCGTGGGTGCTGAGTTCATTCGTGCTGGTTTCGTTGCGATCGGACGTCGGGAACCCTTTGATCTTAAACAACTGTGTGCCTATTTTTTTTTCCTTAGGTGCGTATTTGTTGAGACTTTGCCTACCCCCCTAATTGTGGCCACGAGCTTTCCATTGGTACCAAGATGGAGTCTCTACGACGTTCCTATCAAAAGTTATGGCCTATTTAAAACAGGGCTAAGGTTTAGGATTAGGGTTAGGGTTAGGGTTTAGGGTTAGGGTTGGGGTTAGGGTTTAGGGTTAGGGTTAGGATTAGGGTTAGGGTTAGGGTTTAGGATTGGGGTTAGGGTTAAGGATTAGGGTTAGGGTTTCGGGGTTAGGGTTACTTTAGAGACTTGAAACTTGGGCTACCCCCCTATTTCGTGGGTGCTGAGTTCATTCGTGCTGGTTTCGTTGCGATCGGACGTCGGGAACCCTTTGATCTTAAACAATTGTGTGCCTATTTTTTTTTCCTTAGGTGCGTATTTGTTGAGACTTTGCCTACCCCCCTAATTGTGGCCACGCGCTTTCCATTGGTGCCAAGATGGAGTCTCTACGACGTTCCTATCAAAAGATATGGCCTATTTAAAACAGGGCTAAGGTTTAGGATTAGGGTTAGGGTTTAGGATTAGGGTTAGGGTTTAGGATTAGGGTTAGGGTTTAGGATTAGGGTTAGGGTTTCGGGGTTAGGGTTACTTTAGAGACTTGAAACTTGGGCTACCCCCCCTATTTCGTGGGTGCTGAGTTCATTCGTGCTGGTTTCGTTGCGATCGGACGTCGGGAACCCTTTGATCTTAAACAATTGTGTGCCCAATTTTTTTTCCTTAGGTGCGTATTTGTTGAGACTTTGCCTACCCCCCTAATTGTGGCCCTCCGCTTTCCATTGGTACCAAGATGGAGTCTCTACGACGTTCCTATCAAAAGTTATGGCCTATATAAAACAGGGCTAAGGTTTAGGATTAGGGTTAGGGTGCGATTAGGGTCAGGGTTTAGGATTGGGGTTAGGGTTAAGGATTAGGGCTAGGGTTTCAGGGTTAGGGTTACTTTAGAGACTTGAAACTTGGGCTACCCCCCTATTTCGTGGGTGCTGAGTTCATTCATGCTGGTTTCGTTGCGATCGGACTTCGGGAACACTTTGATCTTAAACAATTGTGTGCCTATTTTTTTTTCCTTAGGTGCGTATTTGTTGAGACTTTGCCTACCCCCCTAATTGTGGCCACACACTTTCCATTGGTGCCAAGATGGAGTCTCTACGACGTTCCTATCAAAAGTTATGGCCTATTTAAAACAGGGCTAAGGTTTAGGATTAGGGTTAGGGTTTAGGATTAGGGTTAGGGTTTAGGATTAGGGTTAGGGTTTCAGGGTTAGGGTTACTTTAGAGACTTGAAACTTGGGCTGCCCCCCTATTTCGTGGGTGCTGAGTTCATTCATGCTGGTTTCGTTGCGATCGGACGTCGGGAACCCTTTGATCTTAAACAATTGTGTGCCTATTTTTTTTTCCTTAGATGCTTATTTGTTGAGACTTTGCCTACCCCCCTAATTGTGGCCCTGCGCTTTCCATTGGTACCAAGAGGGCGTCTCTACGACGTTCCTATCAAAAGTTATGGCCTATTTAAAACAGGGCTAAGGTTTAGGTTTAGGGTTAGGGTTGGGGTTAGGGTTAGGGTTTAGGATTACGGTTAGGGTTAGGGTTTAGGATTGGGGTTAGGGTTTAGGATTAGGGTTAGGGTTTCGGGGTTAGAGTTACTTTAGAAACTTGAAACTTGGGCTACCCCCCCTATTTCGTGGGTGCTGAGTTCATTCGTGCTGGTTTCGTTGCGATCGGACGTCGGGAACCCTTTGATCTTAAACAATTGTCTGCCTATTTTTTTTTCCTTAGGTGCGTATTTGTTTAGACTTTGCCTACCCCCCTATTTATGGCCACGCGCTTTCCATTGGTACCAAGATGGAGTCTCTACGACGTTCCTATCAAAAGTTATGGCCTATTTAAAACAGGGCTAAGGTTTAGGGTTAGGGTTAGGGTTTAGGATTAGGGTTAGGGTTAGGGTTTCAGGGTTAGGGTTACTTTAGAGACTTGAAACTTAGGCTACCCCCCCCCCCCCTATTTCGTGGGTGCTGAGTTCATTCCTGCTGGTTTCGTTGCGATCGGACGTCGGGAACCCTTTGATCTTAAACAATTGTGTGCCTATTTTTTTTTCCTTAGGTGCGTATTTGTTGAGACTTTGCCTACCCCCCTAATTGTGGCCCTGCGCTTTCCATCGGTACAAAGATGGAGTCTCTACGACGTTCCTCTCAAAAGTTATGGCCTATTTAAAACAGGGCTAAGGTTTAGGATTAGGGTTAGGGTTTAGGATTGGGGTTAGGGTTTCGGGGTTAGGGTTACTTTAGAGACTTGAAACTTGGGCTACCCCCCCTATTTCGTGGGTGCTGAGTTCATTCGTGCTGGTTTCGTTGCGATCGGACGTCGGGAACCCTTTGATCTTAAACAATTGTGTGCCTTTTTTTTTTCCTTGGATGGAGTCTCTACGACGTTCCTATCAAAAGTTATGGCCTATTTAAAACAGGGCTAAGGTTTAGGATTAGGGTTAGGGTTAAGGATTGGGGTTAGGGTTAAGGTTTAGGATTAGGGTTAGGGTTAAGGATTGGGGTTAGGGCTAAGGTTTAGGATTAGGGTTAGGGTTTAGGATTGGGGTTAGGGTTAAGGATTAGGGTTAGGGTTTCGGGGTTAGGGTTACTTTAGAGACTTGAAACTTGGGCTAACCCCCCCTATTTCGTGGTTGCTGAGTTCATTCGTGCTGGTTTCGTTGCGATCGGACGTCGGGAACCCTTTGATCTTAAACAATTGTGTGCCTATTTTTTTTTTCCTTAGGTGCTTATTTGTTGAGACTTTGCCTACCCCCCTAATTGTGGCCCTGCGCTTTCCATTGGTGCCAAGATGGAGTCTCTACGACGTTCCTATCAAAAGTTATGGCCTATTTAAAACAGGGCTAAGGTTTAGGATTAGGGTTTAGGATTAGGGTCAGGGTTTTGGGGTTAGGGTTACTTTAGAGACTTGAAACTTGGGCTACCCCCCCCTGTTTCGTGGTTGCTGAGTTCATTCGTGCTGGTTTCGTTGCGATCGGACGTCGGGAACCCTTTGATCTTAAACAATTTTGTGCCTATTTTTTTTTCCTTAGGTGCGTATTTGTTGAGACTTTGCCTACCCCCCTAATTGTGGCCATGCGCTTTCCATTGGTGCCAAGATGGAGTCTCTACGACGTTCCTATCAAAAGTTATGGCCTATTTAAAACAGGGCTAAGGTTTAGGATTAGGGTTAGGGTCAGGGTTTAGGATTGGGGTTAGGGTTTAGGATTAGGGTTAGGGTTAGGGTGTGCGCTTTCCATTGGTACTAAGATGGAGTCTCTACGACGTTCCTATCAAAAGTTAACCTTAAACACACCATGTCCCCCCGTCTCTTCTCTCACTCTACGCCCGCTCTCTTCTTTTTTCCTTCTTCCTTCCTCTTTACTTTCCCTCCTCCAATAAGCTGCCCCCCCACCCCCCTTTCCTTTTTTTTTTTTTGTCTTTTTATGTAAATATCCAGCTTCTTATAAGCCTATGGACACAACTTCCTCCTGAGGACAATGGCTCAAGGCCTAACTTGGCGGTCTGCCAACCAGCAGCCCGAGGTTCAATCCCCACCTCACCCCTACTAAGGTTGATTATTAAATGTGTGCGCATTGATTGCAGAAGGATGTCAGTTTGTATAGAAGTCAATGGGAAAATTAACCTACTTCTTACTTGGTTAATTACCTCAGTAAGCATTTTCCTAAAGAGTTTATGATCTTAATCACTGGTTTCAAGTCTTCTCAAATATAGGACGATGTTCATTTTGAAAACTATGGTCAGATTTAGAACAAAATGGACGATAAAGCAGGGCATGCTTTAAGAGGTGGCTGCTGTGTGATTGACAGGTGGCGATGCTAGAGACAGGATAGAGGCTTAGAGATACAGTACATATCCACAACTGTGTACATGAACATAGCTGTGAACTTGTGGGTTGTTTTTTTGTGTTAAAGTAACCAGAATTTGACCCTCTCACAGTGTGTTTTCACTTCAGCTTGAGCAAGCTATCGCTAGCGTTAGCTCGTAACTTAAGGGAAACTTACGAATTTCAACTTAATCCGTGTCACTGCGGTGAACGGCTTCAGCGACTGGAGCTACCCGCTCACCCATCGGCAATAGTCTGCCGTATGACTCATCTGCCGGTTTGAAAAGAGCAAGTTTACCTCTTTAGCCTTCAGCTAAGTGTAGCTCCATACAAACACAACAGCAGATGGACTGCAGCCTTATGCTGCTGAGGGATCCTCCTACAAAACAAGACGGCGACAGCCAAAATGCAATCTCCTGGCTTCAAAACGTAGGCCCACAAACCAACAGGTCACGGTAGCTACGTGCATCTCTTTTAAACAATCTAGAAGAAGAAGAAGAAGAATTACTTTATTTATCCCGCATGGGGAAATTGAATTTTTTCACTCTTATTATTATACATGTTACACACACAGGCCCGAAATACACACATGCACAACCAGGATCTATATACATGCAATTAAGGAGAGATGTTAGAGCGAGGGGGCTGCCAGTGACCAGCGCAGTTGGGGGTTCGGTGCCTTGCTCAACAGCACCTTGGAAGTGCCCAGGAGATGAACTGGCACCTCTCCATCCACCAGTCCATGCTACATACATGGTTGACATAGGGACTTGAACCAGTGAGCCTACGGGTCCCAGCCAAGTCACCTATGGACTGAGCTACTGCCGCCCCAATGGTACTGATCTGATACCAGTGTGTCTATATTAATGAATTATTAATGAATGCTTTGTTTACCATGCAAGAAATGTGGTTGGATCGAGGATGGGCTGGGAGAGTCAGTGTGATCTAATAAAGGGAAAGTATGAGATGAAAAAAAGGGAAAGAAGAAAAGCAACAGATCATATATAGTTTATTGAACCCGGAGGCAAACTTAAATGTCATTTTACACCGAACGAATCCAAAGATCACAACTAAAGGCCACCAAGCAATCACTTGTAAAGTATAAAAATTCCTCATCCTGAGTGATAAAATGTGAATGCTGGGGATGATGCACCCCACCCCACCACATCCCCCAAGGCCTTACTGAAGGACACCTGGTGAACTGCTTTGCCAAGGCATGTCTCGTGTAGCTGGCTGGCTACCACTCGTCCTTCACATCATCCTCAGTGCCCCCGGGGCCAGACAGGTTCACCGGGCCCCCCAGGCAGCGCTTGCAATCCAGGCAGGAGAAGGTATCCTAGGGCTTCCTCTCCATCAGCAGATACTTGCTCCTGGCTGGTAAACACAGAGCCAAACAGAAAACCTGATGAGAAAGAGATAAACAGAAATGTGCATGCATACTTTTTATATAGCAGCACTGATGTTGGAGGTTTGGTTGTTGCTATGAGAAACTCAATGTGGCGCAAACACAGTGATGGCGGAGGCGGTTCGTTTATGGAGTCTGTTGCCATTCCTTCAATGTGTCTGACAATTGTAATTGTATGTCAACCCTCTTTTCAGCCTCGGAGGTCTGTTTTCTTCCAGAAAGTTTGGGCATGTGCGTGATAGGAACATCACCAACACGGCCAGCTCGCTCTTCGTGAACACACGTGAGAATCTAGCGTACTAGTGAGCTGGCAGGGTAAACTACCTTTGATTGTGCCAGGTAGTTTCAGGTTTCCAGTGCAGGGCCACTCTGTGTAGGACTTCCTGCCTGGCTCGGGTTGCTCTGTGCAGCTGGACGCGGCGTCCGTCAAAAATAGACTTGCCACCTAGGTATCTTTAGCGAAGCGGTGCCGTGAGACGCTTCTGAGACAGGCCGCAGCGCCCCTGGTAGAATCATTGACTAGAACGGCCGCGATTTGCTCCGGTATCCGCAGCGCTGCTGAATCGCGGCGCTTTCGTGAGGCAAAAACAGAAAACAGACAACGAAAACTAAAGCCTGACTGAAGTTGTGACCGGTTCCAGTGCATGCATGGAAAGGGGCCACGGTGTTGGCGTTGAAGGTGTGAAGTTCTAACCAGCAGTGACACAGCACTTTTGGGTTTAGAAACAGCTCATGCCTTATTCATCTCATAGTTTACAAAGTGAAAGAATCTTACCTCCCAAACGACTTTATTTATTCATCTAGAATCAACTGGAGACAGACTGCAGCGGGCGTTCACTGCTGTCAGCAGAGTCGACTGCACGTATTAGTGTGATTATTAATGACTCCTGAAGAGCTCTTTCCCAGTCAGCAGTTTCTACACATCGCACCAAAGAATGCATGTGCAATTTACTCTGGGCTTTTATCCACTCATTCATATTTACACTGACACAGTACCGATATAACTCTCGTACGATCACACAGTTTGGACGGTCACAAATGATTGATGGAGCAGTTAGTCGGCTGATTGATTAAATAGCTGCAAATAGGGGGAAATAATTGAGACGGAATTAGACTTAAAACCCTTCATTAAGTGCAATAATATTTCATTTGATTAAAACAAACCACTACTACTGCATTATTCACCACTTCTTTTCCTCTCCTGTTTTTTAGCCGCGTCCCGTCGTTGAATATAATGTCATATTCTGTGAGATATACAAACCCATTTCACAGGTATGATACGAGATGTTATGCATGTTTTCATAAGATATCATGAGACTACGTTGTATATTCATACACAAGACAAAAGCAGAAGTGCATCATTAAACCGGGATGCTAGAGTTACCTGCTTTCATTTATCCAGAGTATATGAGAATATGTACAACGCAAGCTGCAGGATTTGATTTTCGATGACACATCCACCAAGTCTGGATCGTAATTGAGCTCCAGAGACTGGCAGCTTTTTGTTGTTGCCTCTGATTTGAAACAGCAGGTCTGCGTCACCTCAAGGCAAAAGAACATCATCAAATCCTCAGAACGTCAAATTTCCTTCATTGGTGCAGCAACACCAAGATCAGCTATAAAACACCCAGCACAAACCTGGTTAACACCATTGCACCTAAAAACATCAGACCAATCCTTCTCACAAAAGTCAATGCTCCAACTCCTCAGCTCAGTAGTATTTACCATATTTTCCGCACTATAAGTTGCACCTAAAAACCTTAAAATGTCTCAAAAGCCGACAGTGCGCCTTATAATGCGGTGCTCCTTATATATGGACCAATATTGAGCCACAACAGGTCTCCAACTACGGTGAGCAGCCGCCGACTCTATTTTCCCCGTAGAAGAAGTAACGCACGGTGCATGTTGAGATATACGACTGTGTGAAGCGTGCCGTTTCATTTCCATGTGTGTGTTTGTGTAAAGAGCCCAAAATGGCTCCTGTTAAGAGACACGCTTACGACGCAGAGTTTACACTCAAGGCCATTAGTCACGCAGTAGAACACGGGAATAGAGCAGCAGCCAGAGAGTTGAACATGAACCAATCAATGGTGCCGAAGTGGAGGAAGCAACAAGACGACCTGCGCCAAGTAAAGAAGACTAAACAGAGTTTAGAGGGAACAGAGCGAGACGGCTGAAGCTGGAGGACAAACTCCAACAGTGGGTTGTTGAACAGAGAGCAGCAAGTAGAAGTTTCCGTACGATCACTGTTCCACTGAAGGCAACAGCACGCCAACTTAACATCAATGAATTTAGGGGCGGTCCTTAACGTAACCCCAGCCTCGACTGTAGCATCTGTTCTATGCACCTTATAGTGCGGTAAATACGGTAGTTCATCTGAACCTCACAGCAGTGATTCCCGGGGTTTAAATATATTATGAGTAAAGAAATCCATTTATGATCTCTTAAACCAATATCGAGGATGTCGGCAGGCCGATACCAGATCCAACATGGACCCGGCTGTTCGAAAAACACTCTCGCAGGTTCAGAGATTAGTTGATGCAAACTAAACACAATGAAAACATTATGATAATTATTATAATTAAATGCATTACTCCTAATACAAGTTCATAAGTTCATAATATTCTGAAAGTCTGTCGATTCAGTAGACTTTAAAGCCCTCAACGCCCACTCAGATGTGATGGGAGTTTGTTAGTGTAGGTCAAAAATACACTGTAAGCCCAGAGTCCCAGGACGAGGTCTGAGCAGCCAGAGGGACTGAAAAGGTCCTGGAAGAGAGCTGACGATGGAATCTTAGCAACGCGAATACACAGCACTTGACATATTGGCGAAAGAGGAGACAAACAAGTTGACAGATGCAGGAACAGAAGAGATAGGGAGTAAGAGATTTAGAAGTTGGCTCGGACATAGCGAGACATAGTGAGTGCCGGATGCACAGTCACATCTTGGCTGCTGTGTTTAGCTTCTCTTGGCCCTCTCCGTCTCTGGATGCTCCCAAAGAGCTGGACGGGAGGAGACAGAGAGAGAGAGAGAGAGAGAGAGAGAGAGAGAGAGTGTGTGTGTGTGTGTGTGTGTGTGTGAGCAGCCGGCAGGGACGATAACAGCTGAATCAGGGAGAAATGGGGCCAAAAGTGGGCGCCGGCCTCACCTAATGAAGTACCATAAATACATCAGACATCTCCCCTATCTCTCTCTTCCTTTCTCCTTTATCTGCGACTCTCACTTCCTCTGCCAACATCAGTGGGAACGGCACACACACACACACATTCACAAAATTCTATATTCAGTAGCTGCCTTTTACAGTATCAGCTTTACTGGAGATAATACCGTTCCGTGGAAACATGCCAGACTGGTGCCGTCACGCTCAAGCACACTGGCAAATACTGATGCCTTGTGACTGGCGTTGCTCTGGTGCAGCAGCATTGGAATGAAAGCTTACGCAACAATGACACCTGCTGGTCAACCCGAGGCCTGACTGAAGGGTGAACTTTGAGGGCCGTAGCAGACAGTTTGGTTTTACCTGGTCAAGAGAGCACATGTGGTTTCACTGAGTTTCTCGGGCTCAATCCAGACAAAAGGTAAATGTATATTAATGTTAGGTTTGAGACAGTGTTGTATCAGGAGGTATATTAGATACCACACTCCAGCTACACTAAACTGTTTTGGATGACAGCCAAAAGTGCAGAAAAATGCATTCATCTTTATTTATTAACAGGGTTATTTTGTGCTCTACCAACTCTGAATGATCCGTAGTTGTATCTCATCGTGTTCACGACACCGCGGCTCCTCACTAATTAACCCTGGATCTCTTCGTCTAATTCAAAGTGTCTGAAGCTCATTTAAAATGCAGAGGTTTTAAATGGATGTAAATGAAGGAACCAGTGAAATAACTGGAGCTTCATGCAGTTAAGTCATCAAGACTGAAGACTAGTATTTTGGAATCTGGACCACTAAGAGAGGAACACATACCTTTAGACCGTAGGAACACAAAACAAGGAGTCTTCATAAGGACAATGACAAAGACTGTCAGTCAAGCCAAGAGCTCTAAGCAACATTCATTCATTCATCTTCAACCACTTGTCCCTGTCGAGGTCGCAGGGGGGCTGGAGCCGATCCCAGGTGACATCGGGCGTGAGGCGGGGTCCACCCTGGACAGGACGCCAGTCTATCACAGGACACATAGAGACGAACAGAGACAGACAACCATTCACACCTACGGGTGATTTAGAGTCATCAATGAACCCAACACCTGCACGTCTTTGGACTGTGGGAGGAAACCGGAGAACCCGGAGAAAACCCACGCAGACACGGGGACAACATGCAAACTACACACAGAAGGGCCGAACCGGGAACCCGCTTGTTAAGTATAAAACAAGGCTGTTGCAAATATACAAGTCATAAGCATCACATGTTTTGATATGTAATTTAGCTTTCCTGGTTGAAATAAAGCTCGGCAAAAGTTACAGTAAACTGGTGACTTTGTGGTAGCAGTAGTAGCAGTAGTAGTAGTAGTAGCAGTAGTTAACTCTTATTTCTGTTGTTGACTCTAAATGAAGTCTCTTCCGATTAAACCGTCTATTTCCTGGAACCTTTGGGGTTTGGAAGATTTTTTTGGAATCTGTTGATATTTTTGCTAAAACTTAAAACTTTTCCCTCAAAATTGGGTTCGTCTCCGGGTGGAACAGCTGCTCAAACAGGATTCTGACTTTAACAGGACACTAAGGGCGCACTCACACTGTCCTTCCGCACCACGCCAAAACCGTGTTTTTGGGTCAAGCCTAGTGCGTTTGACCAGTGTGAGTGCAACCGCTCAACGCATAACTGCGGCCAGCTGGCCGCCCATGGCCCGTCTGAGAGAGGTGGGCTTTTGTAGAGCGTGTTTGCACGTGTACGAGCACGAGCACGAGGCCTACGACGTAATTTATGTGCGCCTGTTCGGACATAGGAAATAGAAGGAGGGACCATGCACGTACATTTAACAACAACAACAATGGCGGGGAAAGGTTCACGTTGGTGTGATGCGGAGGTGGAGTGTTTACTGCAGATTTGGTCGATGAAAAGATTCAAAAACAGTCGAACAAGACGCACAAAAACTCCGAGGTCTACGGAAAGATTTGGAAACAAAGCCACGCATCGCCATGACGTCATCAATGCGTGTGACGTGTTACGGCGTGATGACGTATAGGCAGCAAGAAGCATTCGCCGAGGCCCAGGTAGTGTGAGTACAAACGGGCCTGGAGGGGGGGACAAGGACCCTAAAGCACAGGGCGTGGTGCGGAAGGACAGTGTGAGTGCACCCTAAGTAAAACCCAAACTAATGAAATTCATCTCAGGTTAGCGGCTCTCTAAGTCTGGGTGACTCGATTTCTGAACCAATCTGCTTAAAGTGTGGAGAGCATCAGTGAATAAGTGCTGTTAAAGTTTCTGTCCTTGACTGTGTGAATGTGACTCGGACTGGCTTTTGTGCTGAGCGGCTCATTTCACCAGCCTTGATCCCTTTCATCGGCCTTTCCTCCCAAATCAGCAAATTTAGCTTTATCGACGGACGAACGCACCGGCTTAACATTAAAGGGTATATTTCTCAGTGATTGAAAACTATAATCCCCAACGTCTTATCGTTATTATCTGACGTGAAACACACTTGAAAAAAAGAAGAGAGAGTTGTTTTTACTGTCATGGATGCCTCTAGTTCATAGACGGGGAATTGG